>NC_063367.1:2088571-2155296 GCF_021869965.1 Rhincodon typus | reverse complement strand
AATGGTCTCAATGTGGACTTCACAAGCTTCAAAATCTCCCCACCCCCGACCTCATCCCAAGACCAGCACAAGTCATCCCCGCCTCCTTGACCTGTCTGTCTTTTCCCACACCTATCCGCTCCTCCCACCTCACTGACCAACCCCCACCCCCACTTCCTACCTACAAGCTTCATCCCTGCCTCCTTGACCTGTCCATTTTCCCTCAACTGACCAACCCCCATCCCAACTCCCTACCTACACTCACCTTTACTGGCTCCATCCCCACCTCTTTGACCTGTCCATCTTCTCTCCACCTATCTGCTCCTTTATCCACCTTCTATCATTGCCTCCCCCTCTCTCTATTTATTTCAGAGCCCCATCTCCCTCCCCCATTTCTGAAGAAGGGGCCAGGGCAGAAACGTCAGCTTTCCTGCTCCTCTGATGCTGCCTGGCCTGCTGTGTTCATCCAGCTCCACACCTTGTTATCTCAGACTCCAGCATCAGCAGTTCCTACTATCTCATATATTTCCTGATTGTGGGAAATTATATCAAATTTATATTATATATGTATTACACTTATAATATGTTTAGACATTCAACCCTGTTCTACAAGTCAGTTTGGTCATGCCTCCCTTCTCTCTTGAATCCATTTATCACCTTGGTTCCATATCCCGGAATGTCCTTACCTAACAGAAAATCTATCAGTCTCAATTTTAATATTTTCAATTAACCCCAACGCAGCAGTATTTGAGGAGAGAGAATCCCACATTTCTACTGCTGCTCCTGTGAGGAAGCACTTCCCAACATCAGCCCGGTAACTTCAAGACCATGCCTCCTCGTTTTGGACCCTCCCACCAGAGAAGCATTTTCTTTTCCTTCTTCTTGCCTGAGTCAATCCTGCTAGCATCTTAATTAGATGTTGCTCCATTACATCATACTGCAGTTTTCTGCACTGAAGCGTGGTCCGTATAAGCTGTCCTCATAACCAAATTCTTTTTAACATCTTGATAAATCTCCATTACATTTCATCAAAGGCTTGTGCCTTCCTTCTGAGGTGCAGTGCACAGAACATGATGATAATTCCCATCTCCTTACCCCGTTGTATTCCAACATGCTTAATATAAAATTTAAAATGAGCAAGTGAGGAGGGTGAAATGGACACCCTATATTAAAACTCCTCAGGTGATCATATCAACGATTTTAAATTCCTTTTACTACGCAACTGTATGTCAGTCCAATAAAAACGTACTTTCTGGTTTACAGGAATTAAATAAGGAGCCAATTAGAATGTTTTCTTATGTGAAAGGTGAAGCAGTTCGCTTATTTTCTAACTCCAGAAAAATAAATAATAAAGTTACAGCAAATACACACGCAACCATTGGTAAAATGTTTGCAAAAGGGTGAGTGTCAAGTACAAAACAGAAAATAAATGAAAATGCAGTTTAAAAGTCCTTAGAGTGTTCTTGAAATGTTAGGTTTTAATGTGAGACCATGACTGTTTAATTGCTAGCTTGTATGCTCAGCAGTAGCGAATATTGCAGATATCTTTGAAATTTTGTTGAACAAGTGTTCCTCAAATTTACATTATCACTGGGTTGTGTTCTTTGAGAAAGACTGAGAGAAAACAGGAAGTGGGGAGAGAGGGTGAGAGAGCAAACACCCTCAAGTTCCGGTTACGTATCCATTTTTTCCTCTCTTCAATGCACTGCTGCCTCACAGCGCCAGGGACCCGGGTTCGATTCCAGCCTCAGGCGACTGTCTGTGTGGAGTTTGCACGTTCTCCCCATGTCTGCGTGGGTTTCCTCCGGGTGCTCCGGTTTCCTCCCACAGTCCAAAGATGTGCAGGTTAGGTGGATTGGCCATGCTAAACTGCCCGTAGTGTTCAGGGAGGTGTAGACTCGGTGGGTTATAGGGGGATGGGTCTGAGTGGGATGCTCCAAGGTTCGGTGTGGACTTGTTGGGCTGAAGGGCCTGTTTTCACACTGTAGGGATTCTATGATACTATGAAAGCAGCTGCTGAAATACAGTTCATTTGTGTATTCCCGATCTGGCTTCACTGTTTTCCCAACTGGATAATTTGTAATGAAATCTTTCACACCAACATGTGAAACCCTGTATGCAAAAGTATAAGTTAAACAGGAGGTACAGATTTGAATTTCAATGCATTTTGATAATTAGGTACATTTCAGCTCAGACTGTATCTTGTTCATTGATTATTTCATGATCAGTTCATTGCAGATGTCAATTTTCAGCATTTTTTTCCTTCCTTTTTAAAAGAACATTTTAGTGCATGAAGGTCCCAAGTATGAAATCACACACAGTGAATGCTGAAAAATTCATCATCTGTATTTTATCATTCTTTTGACAAGTTTAAAATTCTATTTGTCTTTTTAATTTTGTTTTGTACCTGTCCACTAACCTTTAGTAATTGTGTACATGAATCCTTACAGCTCTCTGCTCATACAGGGCACTTAGATTCTCACCATTTCCAAATACTCCACCTTAGGAGCAAAGGATGTCTTTACACTTCCACACAAACAGGTGTATAATGTTCTGGTTTCTCTAACACTCCTCAAAAGTCTTCCAACACAAGTTGACAATAGATTTAGCCAAATCAATGGCTTCTTGAAATATCCTATTTGTTTCATATCTTACTTGTGGACTAGTGTCTTTTTCTCCTTAATTCCATGATGCATTTACAATGTTACGGCTGTGGCTAGAGTCAGTGACAATGGGAGATTGGATTGAAGAGTTTTCCTGTAAGATCCAGGCAAAGCATTTTTCCAGCAAAAGCAAAGGAACACAGAATCAGACTAACTCTGTACAGATTAGTCAGGATCAGTTTCAGTGCTTAGGTTTATTCACATGCTTTTTGATAAGTGCAGCTCCAAATAGGAATCCCATTTGAAATCAATTTCTGATTCTGACAATTCCTGTATCTAGAGCATCTTGGAAAATCCTGATTTAATAATAGAGTATACTACATATAATGCTTTTACATTGTTCAAATCTTACACTATGAAATGATTCCCATGTTGCATTTTCCTTATTGTTAGTGACAGAGACGAATGTGAAACTCAAGAAGTGAAACGTAAGTAGATTCAGTCATTCAGTTTAATCATCTGCGCTAACACCAACTCTCTTTGATCTTTATAAAAAAGAACTGCAGATGATGTAAATCAGGAACAAAAACAGAAGTTGCTGGAAAAGCTCAGCAGGTCTGGCAGCATCTGTGAAGAAAATATCAGAGTTCATGTTTCAGGTAGGGTGACCATTCCTCAGAACATAAGCTCTGATACGTCAACTCTGATTTGTCTCCACAGATGCTGCCAGACCTGCTGAGCTTTCCAGCAATTTCTGTTTTTGTCTTTGATCTTTATATCATGATTTGAAGCAGTCCCAATTTATGACCATATCACATGAAGTGGAGCCCATTAAATGTGTTGTCCTCTCTTGCTATCCAGGCAGAGACCACAGGGACGATAAACATGAGGGTACATCTGATATCCTTAAAATTCAATGTGTTTTCACAGGTTGTAAGACGGAAAACGCTTGAAATGCAAGGCTTCCTGCAAATAAATCTTCTCAACTATTCTGCTTATTAAGTTAAAGCCCTGGCAGCAGCTCCTTGGCTCACAGACTGTGCTGAAGTGACATGGCTACCAACACACAACAGAAAGACTGTCACTTTCTGAGATTCCATTCTGAAGCGGCAGGGGACCGAGGTCATGGAAAATGGGATATGTTCAGGGCTGCAATTGCTCTTCGACAGTTCAATTATGATTGTAACAAGAATGTGAGACAGTGTGAAATTCATGGAGTTTCACATCATTGGCAAAGACCAATTTTAACCTCATCTCCGTGGAACCTGCTGAGGAAGAACAGTGCCACACTGCTAATGATGTAGCTCATGCTATGGAAAGACATTCAATAAATATTGTTTTAAAAGTATAATTAAATGAGGAAATAAGTTATAACTTAAGCAGGAATTTTATCCAAATTAGTCGAATTGATGATCTGTCCACAGTGAGGACACAACAGTAAGGCTCAGGAGAACTCCAGGAGGGCTCCCAATGTGAGCCAGTGACTTAATACACTCAGGACCCCCAGAGATCAAGGTGGTGGGGCATGTCATCTGTTTGGGTGATGATCTCTGGTCCACGCATCACCCTGATAAAATTCTGCCGAGTAGGTGAGGAGCAGAGGATGGGTTTAGGTGGGGGAGGAGGTGGAATGGTGGGAACATGCTTCAGAGGAAATAGAAGGTTGAGGTGGACATTAACAGTCATGTCACAGAACGCTTGCTACAAAATGTCAGGCTATCTTCAATTCTCTTAAAAGCAGAAAAGCTGTGTTGTTGTATCAAAATAAGAACTTCACATTTTCATGTTGAATAATTCATGGCCGTGATATGATAAATCTACTTTGTGTTGAATTCAGTTCTTCCACACTCCTGCTCGGCAGCCATGCAAGGGGTCACGGGTTAGCACTAGGGCCCTCTGCCTATAAGTGTCTTGTCTTCAGAGAGATCCCAGTGCTGGTGGGGGATGGTAGGAAGAGACATAGTCAGTAGATGAACCCTCTCAACACTCGTGTTGGACTCAATACCCACCCTGACTTGATCCGCCGCCAATCTGCAATAATGGGGGCCATTTTCAATATAAACACCACAACCAAGGACGTGTGTGAGGTGAATCCAAATGAACTCAATACTAAGGTCTCCTCTGGCCCCAGTGACAGTGAGTGTGTGTATCAGTTATGAAAGCCTTGGCTGTTTATAACTTGTGTACAGATGTGGGGGTGAGAGTAAGTTGAATATATGGTGGATCCTGTCTCTGGCCTATCAAGCTACTTAATGAGTGTTCCATTATACTGGCAATCTGCTCGAACAGAAGGACAGGATCTAGAGAGACAGAAGGATAAAATGGAGCACTGTTCATTAATAGTGCAGGGTTGAGGGTAGCAGATTGCACTGAGACCATATTACACATTGTTCAATGGCCATTCGTAGGCTATTGGAACATTTTCTTCACATCTGAGAACTGGATCCAATGAAACATGAGTTTCACGTCAATTTATCTCATTCAGTGAATTTTGTTCTGACTGAAATTCCTAAATTAAAAAACAAATAGAAGAAATGGTAAAGAATTTGAACTCTTTGCACATTTATCAGTAATCTAAACAGGCATTTCTCCAAAATGCAGAATTATCTGCAACTGGGAAGGCTCCCAATTGTTTCAAGTTGATTGGAGAATGGAGGAGAAACAGATACAATATGCAATATATACAATATCCTTTTATTATCAGGTGTACTCCATTGTAGGAGTCCGGTGAAAAGCTTTTACAATGTCTGCCTCGTAATGGCAACATCTGAGGAACAAGTTCCCAGGTAAAAACTTTGGATACGGCAAAAAAAAATAAGTAATTGCGTGACTGACAGAGTTGAAAAATAAGTTAAAAATAGGAAGACATTAAAGGGTTGACAAAACAGTAAGGTAGAAACTTTAAATAGACATTACAGCGTTGCAGCTGAGCACAGGGTTTCCGCACGTGGTCTGACCGCCAGTGCCAGAGCCCAGTCTAAGAGACAGCCCCTTTCCGCTCTGTGCTACCACTCAGCTGCTCCAAAGTCAGTGGCAGGTCTGCCTCCCTCAGGCTGGTCTCTGCCCGGGACTCGCTGCTTGTGCGATGCTCCGGGGCTGCTTCCCCGCACTACACTGGGGCTCATGGCTCACACGGGGTTCCAGGCTCATGGCCCACGCGGTGTTCCACGCTCGTAGCTCATGCGTTGTTCCAGGCTCGTTGCTGCCGGCGCCTGCCGCTGCACCAGTATTCACCTCCAGTGCTGAGGGGAGAGAAGAAGAAAAAAGATTAAAAAGGGTAAAGACAGTGGGTAAAGTGTTTGTCACAATATTCCAGTGAGTAGGTTTCATGTTTGCCCAGTTAAGGTCTCAAGCCCCAAACATGGGTTTTCCGGTGCCGCGATATAAGCTGCAGAGAGCCTCAGGCTTCTTTTATCTCTGACAGCCACTTGGGAAATCACAAGAACTTGATAAATGCTCCAGAGAATCAGAAGTGAAATGGAGGTGGAGCTACGGAAAGATATATAGGTCTTGAATGGGGTGCAGTGGTAATTTACCCGAATGCTATCGGGACTCTTAAGCGTTATTGTAACATGACTGTTGTATACACAGAAGATCCAAAGATCAAAAAGCAGGAATTTTTATTCCACCGGTATCCAGTCCATACAACTGTAAGATATAAATGTAGAACCAGGCCATTCCAACGAATCTAACGCAACATTCGATCATGACTGATAGGTTTCTCAGCCCCATTCTCCTGCCCACTCCCCACAACACTTGATCTCCTTCCAGATCATCTGTCCTTGTCATAAACAAACTTAGTGACTTGGCCTCCACAGTCCTCTCAGCAATGAGTTCCACAGATTAACCACCCTCTGGCTGAAGAAACTCCATTGGGAGCTGACAATGGGATGGCTATGATAGCAGCTTATGTGATGACAAAGCCTGGTGTGTGGGGTTGGTTTAATGACATGGGAGAAGGTGCTCAGGCCCTCAAATTACTTAGTCCTTAATTTGTTTTATTTGAAATGTTCCTTTTGTTTGTTACTTGTAAATATTTCACCAATTGTCCTCAATTTTGTAGTAACCTATACTAGATTAAATTAATTGTTATTCCTAAACAATAAACTTACAGTTTTCCTGTAATGTTTCTCATTGTTTTGTGCTGGATCCCCAATTCTGGACTTCAATGTATCCTGTTGAAAAGACCTTACAATCCATGAGTCACAAAAGCAGCAGGACGCACCTCTGAAGTGTTTAAACTGCACGATTAGGAGCAGAAATGGCAGATGATTATGAATTAGTTCATAAATCAAAGTTTGGCTTCCTACATCAATTTCGATCTGTGAGGGAAAGAAATTGGGAGAAAAGAGAAATCCTCAGCTGACAAGGGAAAAGGAGATCTCATTGAAGATAGTAAAAATACTTTACCACAGGTTATAAAGAAACCCATGAAGAGGGAGGGGGAGTTACAAACCTCAGATGTTTTCACTGTAATAATGTAGGAATAATGAAGTCAGCGTTGGTTGTTTAGAAAAAACACTGGGAAGACAGATATGGTATAACAGGTTAAGCCAGTGGGGTTTGTAAAAGTTGTAAAGGAGATCCAGTGGAAGGAAGCAATGGATCCAGTAGCCAGGCTCTGGTTGACCTACTCAAATCAAGACCCAATCACAATTTCAATTCAAGCTTCAATACCAAATGGTTGTGCCTTTCCTGCCAAAGCTATAGAAGACAGAAGAGGGTCAATGCAGAAAGGATAAATATTTCTCATTGCTTTACAAGGCTGAGAGACACAGCAGCAGATTGGAATTGTGTTTTGCTGTTTTTGTTTTATGAGATGCAATTGTTTCCAGTTTTTGGTTTGCTCCTAAAAAAAAACCCATCTTGACTTTTTCCCATGTGGTCACTCTGCGATAATGATGCATTGCGTATACTGTGAGTGAAATTCCTGAAGACAGTCAATCTGGCTAGAAGGGTCCTATTCCCATATTTCAGACATCCACATCCCTATTGTGGCAAATATGATAGAAAACTCCTTATAAAATGAAGCTGGGGCCAGAAGAAAGGAAATCACATGGGCAATGGGTCAATACGGGATGGATAAAACTGAAAAAGACAAGGAGAGAGCAGCCCTATGGTCCAGTAGGACTATGGTGACTTTATTCCCATAATGTAATCTTTTCGAGAACATAACATTCGTACCTCAGGGCATTCATCTCAAACTGAGTGGAGATGTTCCATGCTGTTTGAGGCACGTCCCTAGAAATATCCTGTGGCTGGTTCAGTATTGCCAACAAACATGAATTTGAAACTGATGTGGGAGAGAAGGAAGAGCCTCAAAGTCATGATTAATTTAACCTTTCCTGGGACGTGGCTCTTACTGGTAAGGCCCATCCCCTGACTTGCTCAGGCCGTTTTGGAATCAATAAGATTGTTGTGGGTCTGGAGCCACCTGTTGGTCACTGCAATGAAGGACCTGAAGGACATTAAGTGAACCAGATTGGTATTTACAACAAATGCTGATAGACTCATGATGACCATTATCAAGACTGATTTCAATTGCAATTTTTTTATGAATTTAGCTCAAATTTTACTAAGTGCTGTAGTGAGATCATTCAACTTCACCACACTAACTGGAGCTTTAATCGCTAATCCGAAACCTTGAGACTAACTGGTTAGTAATGCTGGTGGGGCACTCCACAACCCCTTTTTAGTAAGCACAGCATTACAGAATTGTGACAGTACAGAGTCAGGGAGGCAATAGCCTAATGCTATTATCACTGGACTGTAAATCCAGAGACCCAAGTAATGTTCTGAGGACCTGGGTTCAAATCCTGTCATGGCAGATGGTGGAATTTGAATTCAATAAATATCTGGAATTAAGAGTCTAATGACTGTGAATCCATTGCAGATTGTTGGTAAAATCCATCTGGTTCACTTCTCCTTCAGGTGAGGAAACTGCCATCCTTACCAGGTCTGGCCTACCTGTGACTCCAGACCCACAGCAATGTGGTTGAGTCATAACTGCTCTCTGGGTAATTAGAGATGGACAATAAATGCTGCCTGTCCAGCAACACCCACATCCTGTGAACGAATAGGACTGTCAAATGAAGAGAGATTGCACTGTCTAGGCCTGTGCCCATTATTGTTTAGAAGAATTAGAGAGGGTGTCATTGAAATGTTTTAAATTCTAACAGGACTGGACAGGCTGGATGTAGGGAGGATGTTTCCCCTGCCCAGGAGTGGGGGTGGGTTTGTCAAGAACAATAAGTTATGGATTTCAGGATGAACCATTGGCCTGTTTGGACAGAATTGAGGAAAAATGTCTTCATTTAGAGACTGGTGATCCTTTGGAATTTCCTAACATATAAGGTGCTGGAGGCCAGGTCACTGAACGTATAAGAAATTGGCAGATTTTTCGAGGCCAAAGCTTTCAAGGAACAAGGGAGAGCGTAGAAGTCTGATGACAAGAAGGTCAGCCGTGGCCATATTGAATGGACGAGCAGGCTTGATGGGCTCAATGGCCTACCCCTCTCTGAGTTTGTGTCGACATGAATTTTCAGAAGGCACTTGATGAGGTTCTGCAAAACACATGCTTTTAGTAAAAATAAAGCACAGGGAATTGGTGGGAATGTGGTGACATGTCACAGTGATTGGCTGACAGGTAACAAACAGGAAGTGGCAATGGAGGGGGCACACCATCACTGTCAGAATATGTTGTGGGATTTTCCCAGAGATTCATAAAAATTGTTTAATGGCATTGGAGTGTCATCAGCAAGGCATTTGTGGCTCACTCCTAACAGCTCTTGACCTAAATGGATTGTGAAGCCATTTCAGAGGTAAAGTGCCAACCACACTACTGTGGGTCAAACCCAATAAAGATGGCAGATTTCCTTCCCTGATGGACATCAGTGAACCAGATCGGTATCTGTTATGATGATAGTTTCATGGTCACCGTTACTGTGACTTGCTTTACATTCCAGAATTATTCATTAAATTCCATTGGTTGCCAGTGAGAGATTTTAAACTGTCTCCCTAAAGCATTAGCCTGGGCCCCTGAATGTCCACTAATATTATCATGACACCACCGCCTCCCTCGGACCATACAACTGGCCTGTTACTTAATCTTAGTTTAAGAGCCCTGGATGAATCTTGCCATCCAATAAGCACTCATTACTCTGCAAATACTTTTGTAACAGAGTGAAACCTGGTTTTGCACAATAACAGTTAATTCAATAGTGTATTTTTGGAATTAAGTCTCTCCCATTTAGAGTTATAGAGTCAGAGTCATACAGCATGGAAACAGACCCTTCGGTCCAACCAGTCCATGCCAAACATAATCCCAAACTAAACTATTCCCACCTGCCTGTTCCTGGCCCATATCCCTCTGAACTTTTCCAATTCATATATCCATCCAATGTCTTTTAAACGTTGTAATTGTACCCATATCCACCACTTCATCAGCAAGTTCATTCCACATGCGAACCACCTTCTGTGTAAAAAATTTGCCTCATGTCTTTTTTAAATCTCTCTCCTCTCACCTTAAAAATGTGCCCCCTTGTCTTGAAATTCCCCATCTTAGGGAAAAGACAACTACTATCAACTCTATCTATACCTCTCATTATTTTATAAACTTCTATTAGGTCACCTCTCAACCTCATATGCTCCAGTGAAAAAAGTCCCAGCCTATCCAGCCTTTCCTTATAACTCAAACCTTCCATTCCTGGCAACATCCTAGTAAATCTCTTCTGAGCCCTCTCCAGCTTGAAAATATCCTTCCTATAACTGGGTGACCAGAACTAGACGCAGCATTCCAGAAGAGACCTCACCAATGGCCTGTACAATCTCAACATAACATCCCAACTCCCATACTCAAAGGACTGAACAATGAAAGCAAGTGCGCCAAATGCCTTTTTAACCATCCTGTCTATATGTGATGCAAGTGAGTACCTGCATCCCTAGGTCCCTCTGTTCTACACATTACCCAAGGCCCTACCATTAATTGTATAAGCCCTACACTTGTTTGTTGTACTAAAATGCAATACCTCGCATTTATCCCGATTGAACTCCGTCTGCCATTTTTCAGCTCATTGATCCACTTGATCAAGATCCCTCTGTAATCCTAGGAAACCTTCTTCACCGTCTACAATGCCACCAATTTTGGTGTCATCCACAAACTTACTAACCATATCTTCTATATTCTCATCCAAATCATTTATATAAATAAATGACAAACAAAGGAGGACCCAGAACCAATCCCTGTGGAAGACCGCTGGTCACAGGCCTCCAGTCCGAAAAGCAACCCCCCACCCCACCATCACTCTCTGGCTCCTGTGATTATATCAATTATGTATCCAATTGGCAAGCTCACACTGAATCCCATATGACCTAACTTTACTAATTAGTCTGAGATAATAAGAACTGCTGATGCTGGAGTCAGAGATAACAGAGTGCGGAGCTGGAGGAACACAGCAGGCCAGGCAGCATCAGTGGAGCAGGAAAGTTAACGTTTCGAGTCTTCTTCAGAAAATTTTTGGTAACTTCCTCAAAGAACTCAATTAAGTTTCTGAAACACGATTACCTCACATAAACCATACTGACTATCCCTAATCAATTTTTGCTTCTAAACGTCCATAAATCCTGTCTTTTATAATCACTTCCAACAACTTACCCACAACCAAAGTCAGATACACAGGTCTAAAGTCCCCCAGTTTCTCCTTACGACCTTTCTTAAACAAAGGTACAACATTAGAGGGCAGCAGGGTGGCTCGGTGGTTAGCATGGCTGCCTCACAGCACCAGGGACCTGGGTTTGATTCTGCCCTTGGGTGACTGTCTGTGTGGAGTTTGCACATTCTCCCCGTGTCTGTGTGGGTTTCCTCTGGGTGCTCTGGTTTTCTCCCACAGTCCAAAGATATGCAGGTTAGTTGGATTGGCCATGCTAAATTGCCTATAGTGTTCAAGAGATGCCTAGATTTGGGGGGGTTAAAGGGGGATGGGTCTGGGTGGGATGCTCTGAGGGTCAGTGTGGACTTGTTGGGGCCAAAGGGCCTGTTTCCACACTGTAGGGATTCTATTAGTCACCCTTCAGTCATCAGGCACCTCACTCATAGTTATAGATGATGCAAATATTTCTGCAATGGGTCTTGTGATTTCCTCCCTTACTTCCCACAACATTAAAAATGGAGACAAGGTGCAATCTAAACCCATCAACTGGGCTCTTTGGATTACTAGGCCAATGGCATTACCACTGTACCACCATCTCCTGTGAGGACCCTGTAAGGGTCTCAGTTGTTCACCATTGCATGAAGGGATACAGAGTTCTGCATTTGTGTTTGCGAATGACACTATTAGGAGGCATGCAGCAGATCCAGCAGCAATTGCGGTAAAAGGGTTAAAGTTTCAGTTGATGACCTTTTCATCAGAAGTAGAAAATGTTTAATAAGTTTTAAACTTTAGATCTAAGAGATTGGGATCAATGTTCCACAGGCATGTTAAAAGGACTAAAACAAAAAAAAACAAAATGGATGAAGTAACTACAACCAGAGGAAGGAGATAGTAAGAACTGCAGATGCTGGAGTCAGAGATAACACCGCGTGGAGCTGGATGAACACAGCAGGCCAGGCAGCATCAGAGAAGCAGAAAAGCTGACGTTTCAGGTCAGGACCCTTCTTCAGAAGTGGGCCAAACTGAAACATCAACATTCCTGCTCCTCTGATGCTGCCTGGCCTGCTGTTCTCCTCCAGGTCCACACTGTGTTATCATTATCTACAACCTGAGGAAACCTTGTCAGCAAACAGAGCCAAAAAAAGGGATGAAGATGTTGACACTGTGTGAAAGTCTCCCTCAGACCTTTCTTTCAAAAACCACAACTCCCGCTGAGTCTTATAAAAATTAAAGGTGATTCCTGTTTTCTAAGATATTTCTGTCTTGAAACCTCAGAACCAAATGAAAATGTCATTGTGAAGTAAGTCAACTGAATGTGATGAACAAGTGAGGAATCTGATTTAAACCGAGGGGCCTGGATACAGTAGATGCTGTGAAGATGTTTCCACTAGTAGGAGAGACTAAGACACAAGGATGTAGCCTCAGAGTGAAGGGGCAGAACTTGTAGAACTGAAATGAGGAGGAATTTCTTCAGCCAGAAGGTGGTCAATCTGTGGAACTCATTGTGACAGTGGGCTGGGGAGGCCATGCAATTGAGTGTATTTAAGACAGAGATAGGTAGGTTCTTGATTGATAAGGAGATCAAGGGTTATGGGGAAAGGGCAGGAGAATGGAGTTGAGAAACATATTTGAATGGCAGAGCAGGCTCAATGGGCCAAATGGTCTAATTCTGCTCCTATACCTTATGGTCTTAGGTACAAAAGCAGCAAAACAATGGAGGCCCTAGAGAAGGAAAGGAAGTGAAGAGGAACTCAAAGCAATAAGGAGAGCAAAGAGGGGCCATGAGAAACACTGTCGGACAAGATTAGGGAAAATCTCAAGAGATTCTACAAGTTTATCAAGGGGAAGAGAATAACCAGGGAAAGAATATGGCCCATTAGGGACCAAGGGGACATTATGCATGAAGTTGGCCGACATTAGTAAAGTGTTAGAGATAGTAGGAACTGCCAATGCTGGAGCTTGAGATAACAAGGTGTGGAACTGGAGGAACACAGCAGGTCAGGGAGCATCAACAGAGCAGGAAAACTGATGTTTTGGGCCTGGACCCTTCTTCAGAAATGGGGGAGGGGAAGGGGGCTCTGAAATAAATAGAGGGGACGGCAGTGATAGCAGGTAGATAGTAGAGCGGATAGGTGGGAGAGAAGACGGACAGGTCAAGAAGGCAGGGATGAAGCTAGTAAAGGTGAGTGTTGGTAGGGAGTGGGAGTGGGGATTGGTGAGTAAGGTGGGAGGGGCAGATAGGTGGGAGAGAAGATGCGCAGGTCAAGGAGGCGGGGATGAAGCTAGTAAAGGTGAGTGTAGGCAAGAAGTGGGTATGGGGATTGGTCAGTGAGGTGGGAGGAGCAGATAGGTGGGAGTGTAAACTACCTTTACTCAGGAGGAAGGGGATTCAAGAACAGAATTTGAGAAAGTGGGCTCCGAAGTTATCAAGCGGATTGATATAAGAAGCGAGGAGGTATTAAAAGTGGACAGATCACTAGATCTGGATGACCTGTATCCGAGGCTGCCATGGGAGATGATGGAGGAAGATGTTAAGTGTCAACCATATTGTTCTAGTCTGGAGTCACACGTAGGCCAGACCACTTAAGTTCACTAAAGCACATTAGTCAACCAGATGGGTTTTTACAACAATTAACAGTGGTTATCTGGTCACAATTAGACCGACCATTTTAAATTCCAGTTTTGATTGAATTGCCAAGGTGGGATTTCAACTCTTGCAAGTTTTATCATGTTTCCAAATAATAAAAGTTCATGGATCTTCATCCATTTCCTGTTGATCATTTTCTGTTTCATGCTGTTGTGTCATCCCATGTTGGGGGCCTCTGAATGACCTTAGATGAGCCAGAGACCAGAACCTTTATACCTGAAAATAACAAAGACCTTCCCCTACCCTTACATGAGCCCTGCCTCCTTGCCCTGACTGACAACAATGCCTTTCCCCCCTATCCACCCCCAACTGCTTCCAGATAGTGCCCCTTCCTAATTACCTTCAGGGCATTACTATCCCCACCCAGGCCTTCCTTCCCATCATTCTTTCCTGCCCTAGGCCCTGAAATCTGTTTTCAGCTATGCTCTCCTCCTGGAGTCTGTTCTGAATGCACATCAAGGACACCATCTTGTGGCAGATATTGTTTGGTGCGGATCATGGTGAGACACAAGCTTCCTGCCATTATCTGGTCAATCTAAATGTACAGCAGTGAATTCATTAAAACAGGGAGACAGAGAGAGCAAGTATCCCTTTAGGAAGAGAAGTACTTGAAAGACCAGTTAGAGTGCAGGTTCCTTCTGGTCGCAGTCAATTCAGACAGAAAAGCCTGTAAGAGCAACTGTAGTAGTTCACCAAAAAGTGCAGTTGAGCAGTATCCAGAAGACAGGGCAGGAGAAAAGAGAAAGCATCAAAAGCTGAAGGCTGTGGAAAGGGATTTTAAAGAACTTACGTTAAGAAATAAGTGAGCTGTGTTGACAACTTAAGGGTCTCATGGTAAGCCATTAACTAATGTTTGAATCAAGTGAATGCAGATACTTGCCAGAAAGAAATCAAATACAGCCATGTCACCTGAACGAGGAACTTTAAAGTGGAATAGGATGACCTTCCTTCATGTTTGATTATCCGTAAGGTGGTTGGTGAGGGTATAAGGATGGAATTATTCATTCTGATAGTTGTAATAAGTTTACCAACTAATTCTTGTCCAACACAGTGTGTGTACTTTCCGTTTGTCATAAGCTTTGGTGTTCTTGTGTTAAAAGTGCATTGGCAGCTCATTTTGTTAATTCAAAGGATGTGGTGTCACTGACTGGACCAGCATCTATTGTTCATTCCTGGTTGCCCGAGAGGTGAAGGCAGGCTGCCATCTTTTACAGCTCTAGTAAATGTGCTATACATAGACTCACAATGACAAAGAGTTGCAGGATTTTGACCTAGTGACACTGAAGAAATGGTGACATATTTCCAAGTCAGGACGGTGTGTGACTTGGGAGCGATAGCACTGTGATGTACCTACTGCCCTTGTGAACAGTGACTGAACACCACAGCAAACAAATTGACACAAGGGAGGCGTAGTTGTAGTATGGCGTACTGACCACTACATCGCCGAGGCCAGGCGCCAACTCTCCGACACCTCCTCCTACTGCCCCCTTGATCATGACCCCACCACCGACCACCAAACCATCATCTCCCAAACCATCCACAACCTCATCATCTCAGGTGACCTCCCACCCACAGCCTCCAACCTCATCGTTCCCCAACCCTGCACCGCCCACTTCTATCTCCTTCCCAAAATCCACAAACCTGACTGCCCTGTCGACCCATTGTCTCCGCCTGCTCCTGCCCCACCGAACTTATCTCCACCTATCTCGACTCCATTTTCTCCCCCTTGGTCCAGGAACTCCCTACCCACGTCCGTGACACCACCCACGCCTTCCAGCTCCTCCAGAACTTCCAATTCCCCGGTCCCCAACACCTCATCTTTACCATGGACATCCCTATACATCTGCATTCCCTATACTGATGGCCTAATGGCCCTCCGCTTCTTCCTGTCCCGCAGGCCTGACCAGTCCCCCTCCACTGACACCCTCATCTGCTTAGCCAAACTCGTCCTCACCCTCAACAACTTCTCTTTCAATTCCTCCCACTTCCGACAGACAAAGGGGGTGGCCATGGGTACCCGCATGGGCCCAAGCTATGCCTGCCTCTTTGTAGGTTACGTGGAACAATCCCTCTTCCATAGCTACACTGGCCCTATCCCCCACCTCTTCCTCCGTTACATTGATGACTGTATCGGCGCCGCCTCGTGCTCCCACGAGGAGCTCGAACAGTTCATCCACTTCACCAACACCTTCCACCCCGACCTTAAGTTCACCTGGACCATCTCTAATACCTCTCTCTCCTTCCTGGACCTCTCTGTTTCCATCTCTGGCAATCACCTAGAAACCGATATCCATTTCAAGCCCACCAACTCCCACAGCTACCTAGAATACACCTCCTCCCACCCACCTTCCTGCAAAAATGCCATCCCCTATTCCCGATTCCTTCACCTCCGCCGCATCTGCTCCCAGGATGAGGCATTCCACTCCCGTACATCTCATATGTCCTCGTTTTTCAAGGACCACAACTTGCCCCCCTCAGTGGTCGAGAACGCCCTCGACCGTGTCTCTCACATTTCCCACAATTCATCCCTCACACCCCCTCCCCTCAATAACAACCAAAAGCAGAATCCCCCTCGTCCTCACGTACCACCCCACCAACCTCCGGATCCAACGCACTATCCTCCAACACTTCCGCCATCTGCAATCCAACCCCACCACCAAAGACATTTTTCCCTCCCCACCCTTATCTGCTTTCTGGAGGGACCACTCTCTCCGTGACTCCCTTGTCCGCTCCACACTCCCCTCCAGCCCCACAACACCCGGCACTTTTCCCTGCAACCACAGGAAGTGCTACACCTCCTCCCTCACCTCCATCCCAGGCCCCAAGAAGACTTTCCACATCAAGCAGATGTTCACCTGCACATGTGGTATACTGCATCCGCTGTTCCTGTTGTGGCCTCCTCTACATCGGGGAAACCAAGCGGAGGCTTGGGGACCACTTTGCAGAACACCTGCGCTCGGTTAGCACTAAACAACTGCACCTCCCAGTCGCGAACCATTTCAACTCCCCCTCCCATTCCTCAGATGACATGTCCATCCTGGGCCTCCTGCAGTGCCACAACAATGCCACCCGAAGGTTGCAGGAACAGCAACTCATATTCCACTTGGGAACCCTGCAGCCCAATGGTATCAATGTGGACTTCACAAGCTTCAAAATGTCCCCTCCCCCTACTGCATCCCAAAACCAGCCCAGCTCGTCCCCACCTCCCTAACCTGTCCTTCCTCCCACCTATCCCCTCCTCCCACCTCATCTCCTACCTACTAATCTCATCCCGCCCCCTTGACCTGTCCATCCTCCCTGGACTGACCTATCTCCTCCCTAACTCCCCACCTACACTCACCTTTACTGGCTCCATCCCTGCCTCTTTGACCTGTCTGTCTCCTCTCCACCTATCTTCTCCTCTATCTGCCTCTCCCTCTCTCCCTATTTATTTCAGAACCCCCTTCCCCTCCCCCATTTCTGAAGAAGGGTCTAGGCCTAAAACGCCAGCCTTCCTGCTCTTGTGATGCTGCTTGGCCTGCTGTGTTGATCCAGCTCTACACGTTGTTATCTCAGATTCTCCAGCATCTGCAGTTCCTACTATCTCTGACAATTGATTTAATTTGTATTCTGTTCAGGTTAGAACCCAGGTTTCTAAATAATATCATGAACCTTCTTAGCTGCCTTTTAGCAACCCATCCCTGCCACTGAAATGCACTGTTACTACCACAATCTGGAAGATGCGTTACAAAAATAACACAGAGTTAGTTATAGAGTCATAGAGTTACACAGTATAGAAACAGAAACCCCAGTCCAACTCATCCATGAGGACCATGTTTCCCCAAATTAAACTAGCTCATTTGCCTGCATTTGGTCCATATCCCTCAAAACTTTTCCTGTTCATGTTCCTGTCCAAATGTCTTTGAAATGTAATTGCAACTGCATGTGCCACTTCTTCCGACACTAAACTCCACAAACCACACCGTGTTTAGAAAAAGTTGCTTCTAAGGGCCCTTATAAATCTTAAGCCTCTTGCCTTTAGTTTTGAAGTCCCCAATCCTAGGGAGAAGACCTTTGCTATTCACCTTATCAATGCCCCACATAAATTTATAAACTTCTATAAGGTCACCCCTCAACCTCCTACACTCCAGGGAAAATTGTCCCATCCTTTCCAGCCTCCTCTTATAACTATTTAATCCCAGTAATATCCTTATACATATTTTCTACATCATTTCCAATTTAGTAATATCCTTTCTATAATAGGATGACCAGAACTGTATGCAGTACTCCAAAGTGGCGTCAGCAATGTCCTGTACAGCCACATGATGTCCCAACTCCTGTACTCAATACTAAGACCAATGAAGACAAGAGTGCCAAACGTTGTCTTTACCATTCTGTCTACCTGTAACGCTATTTTCAAGGAACTATGTACTTGAATCCCTAGGTCTCTCTGTTCAACAATATTCCCCCCACCATTAACTGTGCAAGTCTTGCCCTGGTTTGTCTTAGCAAAATGCAACACCTCACATTTATCTAAATTAAACTATATCTAGCACTCCTCAGCCCATTGACCTAGTATCTGACTTATCCCGTACTACTATCAACTGGGATCATAATTTCCTTCTGAAAGGAACAGACAAGGACGACGGAGAGAAAAGAGCCTATACAGCAATGCAGTGAGTCACCTGGATCTGGTGAGCTGAACAGTAATAACCAACCACAGCAACACAACTCCTGCCTCCTGGGCGAGGTACCACTCAGTGCAAATTGTTAAACCTATTGAAACTTATGCTATTCAGGGGCTCGGCCCTTAGAAAGCAAACATTTAATCTGACAAAGTACAGCAATTAAAATGGTCAGACTAAATTGTAAATCTTTTTTTTTAAACTGGATCATAACTTCTCACCAGTGTGTTTCCCATTTTGGACGGCAGCACTGCCTCACTCTCAAATTCCCAATAATTTACACTCTTCAGAACCATCACCAGCTCAGGGTATCCAACTGGCAATACTAAGCACTTCCCATATACCATTTAAAGACAGTACTTGCTGTAGAAGGCTTGACAGAGCACTTCCATCTTCTATTTGCCAACAGTGTGTGAAATAAATGCATGAGAAACGCTTTTTTTGCCTTTATTCTTTATTTTAAAAACCCATCTGGTAATTCCTAGTGCATATACAATTGGTGTGCGAAGTGTACAAGAAGTTTGGTTGCGTCCGGTTCACCTAATTCTCTCCTGAAGACGCTGCAGTCATTCAGATTTCCAGCAAACTTCCAGTCTTACTGGAATAATGAACCTGCAGCTCAATTAATTTGTTGTTCTATTTCTCCTTCTCTTTTTGCTCCTTTTCTTTTTTCTCACGTTCAGACTTTGCTTCTTCTTCCTCATGCTGCTTAATCAAAACCTCCACTTCTTTCTGTTTCAGAACCTTGATGCGGGTTTTTCCATTTTCTCGGGTCAGCGTTGCAATCTCCACTGTGGTACAAAAGCAAAAATTTCAATTATAAAAGTTATTTCAACTTCAACAGTCACTCAAGTTGAAAGGGGTTTTATCGAAAAGAATAATGTAAGCAACGCAGCCAACAGGTTTTAAAAGCACTCATTTCTAGCTCATCCCTCAAATAGTTGGAGTGTGCTATGGATGTGTCCGTTTCATTTGGAAGGACTTCGGAATGCAGCTCTGAAAGATGATGATAAAGATATAATGGCAGGCTAATTTGGATAGCCAGTGGTAACAGTAGCATTTAAATAGGGTCCAATTTCAGTGTAATTGTCCAGTATCATTTGGGATTCCCACAGTGAGGGAGAAATTGTGCTCCAATCATTCTTCTAGACAAACAGATTTGCACCAAAACCTTCACTGACCAGCTCTCTCAGATAATCTCACGCAAGCTGCCAATTTCCATGGACCCTGGGTAGTGTAGAATTTCCAGCCATGGGAGCAGACACTTGATCCGAAGGGTCTCGGCCCGAAACGTCAGCCTTTCTGCTCCTATGCTGCTGCTTGGCCTGCTGTGTTCATCCAGCCCTGCACCTTGTTGTCTCGGATTCTCCAGCATCTGCAGTTCCTACTATCTCTGATTCAATTTTACTGCGAAGCCTCTTCTAAGGATGCCTAGCCTGAAGAAGTTACCCTCCTCCCTCCGGACAAACCTCTCTCTCCCACTGCAACTCTCTCGTAATCTCTGTTTGTTTCCTCTCTACCTATCCTCTCCTCTATCCATCTTCTATCCACCTCCCACTCTCTCCCTATTTATTTCAGAACCCCCTTCCCCTCCCCCTGTTCTGATGAAGGGTCTAGGCCCGAAACGCAAGCCTTTCTGCTCCTATGATGCTGCTTGGCCTGCTGTGTTCATCCAGCCCCGCACCTTGTTGTCCCACTGACATTAATATGTCCAACAGGAGAGAAAAGTAGTCATTCGAGACTGACAGCCCAGAGTGGTTTGTCATCTCTGCGGGTTACAGCCAGTCAATTGTAGTGAGCCACAACATTAGGGGACAGAGGGAGAAAGTGGAGTTAAAGCCATGATTTTATGATCAAAGCAAAGAGCTTAGAATACAACAGGGATTGAACCAGGAACTTAACCTGGTTTATATGATTTCTTACCACACTTTGTGAGGTCAATATAATTGGGGAAATTAATCCCATGTTTATAAAATCTTCTAGGCTTTTACAGGTTTTTATTTTGTTTCAATATAGATCTTGCTAACTGCACAAATGTCACTGAATGAGGTTTTGTTCCAATTTGCCTAAAAATCTTGAGACTTCATTGTATTAATTTCAGAAAATGATAACTTTTAGGAGTATGGGGTTTTGATCTTTTGTGAAGTACAGCCTTTAATTTCTGACATGCTAAAGAAAACTGGGACAAAAGCTTACAACACTACATTCCCCTTACCCTTTTCGGCTGAAAGTTTACTAACGTCCATGGTCTTATTCAACACTTTAATTGCTAATGCAAGTGCTGACTCCAAAGTCATTTCTCCTTCTTTGAAGTCTTGTTTCAGCATAGAAACTGCAGCCTGTAACATACATTGGAACAGATTAACAAAGAAATTCAATTGCTGGCTTCAAGGTATCATCAACCACATCATCCAATGATTGAAATCTTCAAACACTGTCATTGGTAGTTGCAAAATTTCTGATCAGATTTCCAATTAAAAGAAAAAAATGCATTGAAATCACTACTTTAACAACCAGATGATGTCTCAATTGCTTTATAGTCAATGAAGTACTTTAAAATGCAGTCACTAATGTGGAAACGCAGCGGTCAATTTTGACCAGATCTCTTACTACTGCAAACAGGAATTTTGTGCTCATATCACTGATGTGCGCCCAGAATAGGATAGTACCCACTCAACTCAGAAGTACATTTGTAAATGACTATCATACACCCCGCTGACCCCTCACTCCTTTCCTTCCGCTTGCTGTCCACTCCTTCACTTGTAGGAAATCCAGTGAGCGGAAGGAAGCAAGACAGCCAGATACTGCGAGCGGGACAGTGTGGAAATCACAACCCCAGGTTTTGAACTGAATCAGTTTGAAAACAAACCATTTGATTGCTCCTACACATTGATGAAATGTGGAAACCGGAACACTTGGCGGAAACCCACCCAGGGACAGGGAAAACATATAAGCTCCACACAATCGGTCACCCAAGGCTAGAATTGAGCCCGGGTTCCTGGTACTGTAAGGCAGCAGTGCTAATCACTGAGCCATTGTGCCCAAGTTTCTGCCAACTGTCATTCACTAATATAGCTCAGTCAGCAGCAGCTGCACAGTGCGAACCTGCAGTCAGCCACATATGGGACTTATCAGCAAAGGTTCTATCAGCCTTGTACACTGGGGCCTACTATACAACAGCAACTTGCAATTATAGCATGGCTGTAACAGAGAAAAAACGTCCAGTGTGTATTGCAGATATCTAAGTCAGACACAAGATAAATGGCAAAACAAAGTGACACCATTATATGTGCTGGCCTAAATAGGCTTTCAGGAAGGAAATGTCAAGGGATTGGGTCTGAACACCTAAAGACAATCACCAATGATGCGGTGACAAGGAACAGAAAGGGGAGTGCTAAAGGATCAGAATGTTCTGAAGGTGCTAACAGATACTGACAGTAATGGGATCATGCAGTGACTTACAATAACAGGATGAGTTTTGAAACTGCAGGCACTGGAGGACTCAGTTGTTAACAGTGGGTCAGACAGGACAGGAGTGATTAGCAAGTGGGATAGAATATGACAACATAATTTTGATGCAGGATTCAGTTTTATAAGCACATAAACAGGTAACAGGGATAGCAGGAATATGGATTAATCAATTCAGTCACGGTCTCAATGAACAGCAGAGCAGCCTCGAGGGGTCAAGGGTCTGCTTCTGCTCTTAACTCCAATGTAAATAAGTTTTTAAGACACAGGGATATTAGTTACAACCTAGACAAGCTTAAGTCAACTGAAACAAAATCTGTAACTTGGTTGTTTTAGGAAATTACAGAGTCAATTGAGTTTCTTCTGAATCTGGTCAGATTTTCTTCTATTCACCACAGATCAGCAATACCACTGGAGTCAGCAATACCCCAGGAATTCGCAGCACCAGAGGAGTTGGCAACATCACAGGTTAGTGAGCAGGTTGACTCATCCAGTTCTCATTTTTGGGAAGAGTGGATACATGGGATGAATCTTTTCTCATCCTGTTGTACTGTTGCATTGGTCTAGCCAATAAAACGAGAACAAATAATGGCAAATGTTTTGCATAGTTTAGAGAATGTGCTCACATTAGACCCTAGGTAACTTTCATCAGATTTGACAGTACCTGTGGATTAGAGAGAGTTAACATTCCAGGTAACCCATCATGGGCAGGATCCCTGAATTTTTTGCACACAGGTGCTGCCTGCCCTGGAGATTCCAACAGTATTTTTTGCTGGTGTCTAACATCTGTAGAGTGTTACTTCTGCAGCGTAGGCAAAGCCGATTGCTGCCACTAGAATGCCCGCATGCCTAATTCACCTTCACCTTCACCTTCGGTCGAATGTCTCAAAATGGAGCATCGCAGTGAAAATAGGGGACCTTTTTGGCATTTAAAAACCAAATTCAATGTTAGAAGTCACTTGAAATATTTTCTATTATAAATTCTATAGTTACGTTTTTTTAATTATTCATTGCATTAATCACTATGAACTAATTCTTCAAGCTACGCATTGGGAATATTAGGATCAAACCAACATATGACCACCGCTTACCACTCACATCACTAAGTCACTATGTCCTTCATTAAGGTACTTACAGCACTGTTATTCCCAATACACGTGGCTTTCCATCCTCCATAGTTTCCACTGGGGTCACTCTGATATAACTGATAGCCATAGTGCTTGTCCCATCCCATGTACAGCAGAGAAACACCAAAAGGACGCTTTCCTGTCAGTTAAATACAGATTGCCATGACAAGACAATGCAAAGTTTAAACAGCATACACTCAAAATAAGAAAAACTTGCAATTATTCAGTACGTCTGTCAAACTCCCCGAACAATTTTATGATCAGTAAATTCCATCAAATGGGTAGGTGTCTTATTTGTTTTATTTACTAATGGAACAGGTGTGTCACTAGCTGGCCAGCATTTATTGCCCATCTCTAGTTCCCTTTGAACTAAGTGGCTTCTTAGGGCATTTCAGAGGATGGATGGGAATCAATCACATTGTTGTGGGTCTGGAGTCACGTGTAGGCCAGACTAGGTAACAATGGCAGTTTTCCTTCCCTAAAGGACATTAGTGAACCAGATGGGTTTTTCCAACAATCGACAATGGTTTTGTGGTCATCAGCAAATTCTTAATTCCAGATTACTATTGAATTCAAATTTCATCATCAGCCATGGTCGGATTTGAACCCAGGTCCCCAGACCACTACCCGAGTTCCTTGATCAATAGTCTAGTGATAATATCACTGGGCCATCACGTCCCAAGGCAGGTAAATATGACAGTCATTCTGCACAAAGCATTATTATCCAGAGACTTTGAAACAGCAATACAGCATTAAATCTAATGGGATTTAATGTCATGCAGTAAGTCTGCTTCTGTTGTAAGGGTTTCTGGACCTGCCTTTCTGAGCTGCTAATAGCGGTTTCATCCTTGCAATGACCCTGTGATGATTGCAGCAGGCCCCTGAAAGCAGAACAGCAAGTCAGATTGGCTGTGATCAATGAAAGATGGGGGTAGGGGCATCTTTCAGCAGGATATTCCTCTATAGGAGAAGGGGTGATGACTGGGCAACACATCCATGACTGCACAGGAAGACTAGGATTTACCTGACAGCCACCATACATGGCATAATGCCCACCCCATACAAGTAGCAGAGGGTGAGCCTTAATTGAAACTTAAGAGCCTCATTGGCCTCTGGGCAGGGAGAACACACTCAAACTCCTCAGTCTTGACTTAATTGAGAAGGTGAACAGTCAGGAAGTCTATAGGCTCTCTAACTCCTGATTGTAAAGCTCCACCAGGGCTCACAGTCTGAACCCTTTTATTTGGTTATGGTTGGGGTTGGGGAAGGGTTGTAGAATTAAGTTGCACTCAGTAAATGCATATGAAGTTTCTAAGACTGCTTTGTTTTGGAGTGTCTTTTCAAATTTGGGGAATAAAAAAGGTCTTGGGCCATTTTCTGAATTCTGTCAGCTAACAAACTTGGGCGGCTTTGTTGTTAAAGGTGGGTCCACATTGTTTTACTGACAAGAAATTGTGACATATTTACACCTATAAAAAACTGTGCTGACAGTGATTGGGCTGCTAGACTTCAAGACTAACAGTGAGGCATTAGGAATGTTAAGATTTGAAAATGGTCATGTTTTAAATTGTCTATTTAATTTCAGGGTGGAATAGAATTGGGGTTTAGAAAACAAATTATCAGATTTCTACCTGTTAAAAGACCCACATGATTCAAGTTATCATGGAGAACAGATCACAAAAATTCATGACAGTAGCAGCTTACAGGATTTACTTAAGAAAATCTCTTGGATTTACAGAGAAGCTCTTGTTAGCATGAAGGTGCAAGGCTGGTACATGTAGGGAACACTGGATGACTAGAGAGATTGAGGCCCTGGTCAAGAAAAATAAGGAGGCATACAAAAGGTATAGTCAACTGGGATTGAATGAATCCCTACAGGAGTATAAGGACAGTAGGAGTATACTTAAGAGGGAAATCAGGAGGGCAAAAAGGAGACATGAGATGGCTTTTGCAAAAAGAGTTAAGGAGAATACAAAGAGATTTTATAAGAACATTGGGGGCAAAAGTAATTCAAGAGAGAATAGAGCCCCTTAAAGATCAATGCAGCTACTTATGTGTGGAAGCACAGAAGATGGTGAGATACTAAACAAATATTTCATATTAGTATTTACTGTGGAGAAAGGCATGGAAACTAGGGAAGAAACAAAAAAACTGCAGATGCTGGAATACAAGGTAAACAGGAGGTTGGAAGAACACAGCAGGCCAGGCAGCATCTGGAGGAAAGGAGCAGTCAATGTTTTGGGTAATACCCTTCTTCAGAACTGGATGTGGAGGTAGGGGGAGCTGCAGATAAAGGGGTGGAGGCGGAATGGTGGTGATAGATGGACACTGGTGGTAGATATGGTTGGTGACTGAAATGGGGGGTCAGAAAGTGGAATGGGAGGGAGGTGGTGGGAGGGAGGGAGCTGGAAGGGGGATGGGTGGCAAGATTACTTGAAATTGGAGAACTAAATGTTCAGTTCTCCAAGCTGTAGCGTGTCCAAATGGAAGATAAGGTGTTGTTCTTCAAAATTTGCGTTGAGTCACAGAGACTGGAGTTGGCTGAGGACAGACACATTGGAGGGGGAGTGGGATGGGGAGCTGAAATGGGCAGTGACCGGGAGGTTAGGATGGCCATTACGGGCCAGGCGGAGATGCTTGGCGAAACGGTCACCTAATCTCAGAGTCCTGGGATACAGGCCCCAGAGAATTATCCACCTTTATATTTTCTAAGACCTCTAGCATTTCCTCTTCTGTAATGTGAACAGCTTTCAAAGCAGCAATATTTATTTCCCTGAATTCTCTAGCCTCCATTTCTTTCTTCACAGTAAAAACTGTGAAATAGTCATTTAGTATGTCTTTAATCTTTAAGAGGCCATACTCTCTCTCCAGTTGCTCTCTTGCTCTTAATGCACCTGAAGAATCTTCCTTGGATTATCCTTAACCTTACTTGCCAAGGCTATCTCATATCCTCTCTTTGCTGTCCTGATCTCCTCCTTAAGAATGCCCCACTCTCTTTATCCCATTCAAGAGATTCATTTGAACCCAGTTGTCTATATCTACTATATGATTCCTTTTTGTTCTTGACTAGAACCTCAATATCTTTATTCATCCATTGTTCTCTCATCCTACCAGCCTTACCTTTCGCTCCAACAGGAACATGACGACTCTGAACTCTCGTTATCGTACTTTTGAAAGCGTCCCACTTATCAATGTCCCTTTACCAAAGAACAGTTTACTCCAATCAATTTTAGGAAGTTATTGCCTCATACCATTAAAAATTGCCTTACCCCAATTAAAAACTTGTGGAGATCTTAAAACACAAAGAGAGATAAATCTGCGAGACCTGATCAGTGTTTCCCAGAACTTTGTGGGAAGCTAGGGAAGGAATTGATGGGCCTCATGCTGAAATATTTGTATCAGAGGTCCTGGAAGACTGAGGTTGGCTAATATGGTGCCATCGTTTAAGAAAGGCTGTAAGGAAAGCCAGGGAACTGTAGGCCAGTGAGCCTTATGTCAGCAGTGGGCATGTTGCTGGAAAGGATTCTGAGGGACAGGATTTACACGCACTTGGAAAGGCGAAGATTGATTATGGATAGTCAACATGGCTTTGTGCACAGGAAATCATATCTCATTAACCTGATTGAGTTTTTTTGAATATATGACAGAGAAAATTGAAGGCAGAGCGGTAGACGTTGTCCATATGGACTTCAGCAAAGCATTTGACAAGGTTCTGCATGGTAGACCAGTTATGATGCTTGAGGGGCTAGGACAGAGGGTGGGGTAGAGGATTGCTTTCCGGAATGGAGGACTGACCAGTGTGACACAGGGATTAGTGCTGGGTCCACTGCTTTTTGTAATTTATATAAATGATTTGTATGTGAATATAGTAGGAATGGTTAGTAAGTTTGCAGGTGATGCCAAAATAGGTGGTGTAGTGGACAGTGAAGGTTATCTGAGAATACCACAGCACCTTGATCAGATGAGCCAATGGGCTTAAGAGTGGCAGATGGAGTTTAATTTAGATAAATGTGAGGTGTTGCATTTTGGTAAGGCAAACCAGGACAGGACTGATATAGTTAACTGTAGGGCCCAGGGGAGTGTTGCCGAACAAAGAGACCTAAGGGTGCAAGTGCATACTTGAAGGTGAAGTTGCAGGTAGACATGGTAGTGAAGGTGGTATTTGGCACATTTGCCTTCATTGGTCAAAACATTGAGTATAGGAGTTGGAATGTAATGTTGTGGCTGTGCAGGATATTAGTGAGGCTACTTTTAGAATACTGCATACCATTCTGGTTGCCCTTCTATAGAAAGGATATTGTTAAACTTGAAAGGGCATAGAAAAGGCTTACAAGGCTGGTGCTGGGACTGGAGGGTTTGAGCTATCGGGAGAGGCTGAATAAGTTAGGAATATTTTCCCTGTAGCTTCAGAGGCTGAGTGATGATCTTTTAGAAGTTTATAAAATCACGAGGGGCATGGATAGGGTGAATAGCCAAAGTCTTTTTTCTAGGGTGGGGGAGTCCAAAACTAGAGGGCATAGGTTTAAAGTGAGAGCAGAAAGATTGAAAAAGAACCTGAGGGATAATTTTTTCACACAGAGGGTGACACATGTACAGAACCAGCAGCCAAAGGAAGTGGTGGAGATGAGTGCAATTGTAACATTTAAGAGGCATCTGGATTGGTAAATGTATAGGAAGGGTTTCGAGAGCTATGGGCCAAACGCTGGCAAATGGAACTAGTTCAGATTGGGATGTCAAGTCAGCACTAATGAGTTGGACCAAAGAGTTTGTTTCTGTGTTGTATGACTCTAAGTTGCCTGCAAGAATCAGGGAAAGAGAGGTAGCCAATCATTATGCAAAATGTGAATGGAACACACACTTGAATCAAAGAGACTAAGTTCACGAGAACTGCAATTAGACTGGAAGATTTTCCTAGCTTTGGTTAGAGGAAGGATCTGTAGGGTAATCCTCACCATGAGAGCCAGTTCAAGCATTAGAGGTTATCAGGCTAGGAGGAGGAAAAAGGAAGCATGCTAAGAATATCTGAGGACTAGATACATTAGAATAAAATGTTTAGTGGAGAGTATTTTCTCTCACATTGTGCATACATTGCAAACTGAAAAATTAGATAGTGTAGATTTAGCTTATTTATCACAATATAGTCTTGAAACTGAAAATCTTTTCAGACAATCCTTCCAGTCAACCACCATAAATATGAATACTTTTCTGAATGTTATCAGTCTCTGTGGGGATCATAACATAATAAAACTGAATAGTGGAACAAACACATGGTTGAATTGTTCACTCCTGATATGACATTTCCTGTTCCTAATTTGTACATTAAAGCTGTTGGATTCGTGGCTGCAAATCCCTTTAAGAAATCAGAGTATGACAGAGGTATCTGACACCACCAATGGAGAACAGGTTATATAATACCCAAAAACACACAAAATGGCCATCTCTGGTGTCTGCCAAACAGTCAGCACCGAGTTCACTCTGATTAGTTTAGTTGTTCCTTAATAGCTCAGTGATGATTATCTTTAGCACTTGCTTGTGTTCAGTGATCACTAACAGATCAAGTTGAATATTCAGCACGAACCAGTTATTTCCCTACCTCAATCAGAGCCACACGAATTGAAGTCATTCTCCATAGATTCATACAGAGCAGAAAGGGCCCTTCGACCCATTGAGTCTGCATTGACAGAACTACCACGAAAAGTGCGCTTATTCCAACTTCTGCACTTGTCTCATATTCTTGAATGTTATGA
Source organism: Rhincodon typus (assembly GCF_021869965.1). Lineage (NCBI taxonomy): Eukaryota > Metazoa > Chordata > Chondrichthyes > Orectolobiformes > Rhincodontidae > Rhincodon > Rhincodon typus. The sequence goes on along the minus strand of NC_063367.1, from coordinate 2,126,413 downwards.
TATTTGAAGTGCTCATTCAAATTTTTTTTTAAATGTTATAAGGGTTCCAGCCTCCGATACCTTCCCAGGCAGTGCATTTGGATTCCCACCACACACTGAACAAAAAGCCTTTTTTCCCAAATCCCCTTTTAATCTCCTACCCTTACCCTAAAATTAAGCCCTCTTGTAATTGACCCCTCAACCAAGGGTAATAGCTGCTCTCTATTCACCTTGTCCATATTCCTCACAATGTTAAACACCTCAATCACATTTCCCCTCGGTCTTCTCTGTTCTAAAGAAAATAATCCAAGCCTATCTAGTATGCTCAATTTTTCCATCCCAGGCAACATCCTGGTGAACATTCTCTGTACCCCCTAATCAGCCTCGTCTGGGAACTGAATCTGAGACATCTCACATGTCTGTGATGTAAAAACCCCAACGTGAGAATTATACCCTTAGACCAACAACCCACTTCTCTTCAGTTTTAAAATAAGCCCTTTGAAGATGAGTGCTAATAAATATAGGGTAGAGAGAGAATTTAAAAACTGCAGTCTCCATCGTGCAATAATTCTCCTTCTCTTCTTAACTGTGACATTTCAGATGACTTTTCATCTTTTATTTCAAGCAGGATCTAGGTTTAATGTTGCATTTGAATGGCAGCATCACACACATGCTCCTTGTCATTGTACTGAAATGCCATGGCAATTATAAAGTCAGAAGTCACATGATGAAGCAGCAGCACTCTGAAAATTTGTGATTTTGAATAAGCTTGTTGAACTATAACCTGGTGTCGTGCGATTTCTGATCTTGTCCACCCTGGTCCAACATTGGCACCCCCACATCATGGCAGTCATAGAATCATAGAATCCCAACAGTCTGGAAGCAGGTCATTTGGCCCATCAAGTCCACACCTCCGAACAGCATCCCATCCAGACCCATCCCCCATCCTATCCCTGCATATCCCATGGTTAATCCACCTAACCTGCACATCTTTGGACTGGAGAAAGAAACTGGAGCACCCAGAGAAAACCCATGCAGACATGGGGAGAATGTGCAAACTCCACACAGACAAGTTGCCCAAGTGTTGAATCGAATCCGGGTCTCTGGCGCTGAGAGGCAGCAGTGTTAACCACTGAACCACTGTGCTGCCCATGGAAAATGAAACCCCATCCCCTGAATTAGGCAAGAATGATACAACTGAGCATCAGTGAATAGGTCCAATTCATTTAGTCTGTCTCTGTCATTCAAACACAGTTAATCTTAATGATGCAATTGAAAAGAATCCTGACCAAGCAAACTTCATCCAAAGCAAGAAAATGCTGTTGTAAACCTGACATTTCAAATTCAAAGGCAGAAGATGAGCACTGTAGACATACTCAGCTATAAACCATATTAGATCCCTGTAAAAACAGAACTTACTCATCTGGAAATCAGTATAAATTTTACAATATAGATTCTTCATGAAATTTTAAATTTAATGGTTACACATTTTACATTTTTGTTTTCAACATGTTTTACTCTCCTTTACCTCCAAACTGTGTGTAGGCCTGTTTGATATCACAGAGTGTTGTGACCAACTGTTCACAGGGGATTGGTTCCTGGTACTGAAGTAGATACCTGTGAATGCATAAGGGAACTAGTATTACACAGTGGAAAGTGCGGGGAGATTTCTACTTTTTATTACTTAAATTGTCCATAAAGAACATTCTGACACTACTGCTACAAAGAGCAAATAGTTGATAACTCCCCAGTGTACTTAAATTTTGATAATTGAGAAATTCTTTATTTAAGGGGAATGGCACTTGATGTGAAACTGTAAAATTACAGGGTCATGGTGCTACGTTTTCAACCCAGGGATACTGAAACCAGCTGAAATTGCTCTAGAAAGAATGCTTTCTCCATCACAGTGGCAGGCAGCTTTTTCTCATTTATTCATTTTCTAGGGTGTGAGCATCATTGGCAAGACTCTCATTTGTTGCATATAATGATTCACTCAAGAGAAGGCAGTGATGAGCCACCTTATTGACTGTGTGTAGATTCAGTAGGAAGACTGTGCTCAATGTTCCGGAGGAAGTTTCAAGACTTTAACACAACCACAATGAACGAATGATAATATATTTTGAAGTCCAAGGTCAGGTAATGTAGACATGACATTACTGGATTATTAATCTAAAAGGCCTGGACTGATAATTTCAAGACATGAAATAAAATCCTATCGTGGGAGTTGGGGAAATTAAGTTCAGTTACTTTAATAAACCTGGAATAAAAAGTTAGTTTCATTAATGATGATCATGAAACTACGAGATAGTTGTTAAGACCCATGTGGGCCTACACTGTCCTTTGGGGAAGGTGGTCTGTTGCCCATGCTCAGTCTAGTTTGCGTGCACCACTAAACCCACAGCAATGTGTTTAATTCTGACTTCCCTTTGACGTGACCTAGAAAAATCACTCCGTTACATTGAACATTGAGCAGTACAGCACAGGAACAGGCCCTTCTGCCCACCATATTTGTGCCAATCATGATGCCATTCTGTCTGCCTGCACATGGTCCGTATCCCTGTATTCCCCGCCTAATGTTGTGTCTGTCAAAATGTCTCTTTAACAAATGCTGGCCTTAGCAGCAAAACCCACATTGTGTGAATAAGTGAAAATCAATCAAACCAAAATACAGTGACAGGGAGAAGGTGGAGAGACAGCACTAGGAGAACAATTCATTTGGAAAGCTGGTGCAGAGATGATGAGTTGAGTGGCCTCCTTCTGCCAGGATGGTGGGATTTGCACATAAGCAACATGATGCAGTGCAACCTGCCACTGCAGCGACTGCACACTGCCTCAAAGCACAAGTTCTATACACTAAATCATGTGTAATCTGATAGCTTTAAAGGATGGAAAAGATGGCTGTAAACACTATGCGGCTGCACAGGTGTTCTGGGGAAGATAATGTTGAAGTATATTGCTGTGGTCAAATAGCTGCTCTACTCTAAATTGACCTCATGCTACAATTGTTGAAGGCTTACATGGAACTGCTGGATCTCCAACACCAACACAAGTGGAGAAGCATTAGTGGGCACCTGAAAAGAAATGTGGGATTGCAGATGCTTCAGCTCAGACAGTGCTGGAATATTTTTACTTGGTAGAGGCATCCACACGCAGCCAAACATTCGCTACAAAGATACTAACAGGGCACAAGAAGCAGTTTGACATTGGAACAATTTTAATGGCCTAAAATGAACTGGAGAAGAACTTAGAACAGAGTTGGAAGACTATTTTAGAGGTTGATCACATTCAAAACGAACAGTTAATCTTACCTCTGGGCAATTAACCGCAGCTCATTTGTGAGGACATTGGCATCAGACGTTATTCCTGCAACGCTACAAGCCATGTCCCTAGAAGACAAAATTTTATATAAAATGGTCATGTTAGTTTATATTTAACCTTTACTCCCCAACAAACAAGCATTTAGATATAAAAGTAAAATCGACAGAATCAAAAGTACAATACAGAAAGTTCTAAAGGTAAAGTAGACTAAGCAGACCAGAGGGCAGCTCTCTCATTAGAGAAGGTGGTGTTTAACCCGAGCATCACCATGCCTCAGGCAAGGAGAGAGGTTGAGACGGACAGTTCTTCAAAGTAACCTCAGCCTGTGTGGGAATTAAACCCATGCTGTTGTCACTCTGTGACACAAGCCAGATATCCAGCCAATTGAACTAACCGGCCCCAGAGAAAATTCCACCCCCAACTGTAATCTACTAAAATGAACTTTGGCAATGCCTCTGGCACTGGTGGTTCAATGGTAGCATTCTCGCTTGCCACGCGGGAGGACCGGGTTCGATTCCCGGCCAGTGCATCCTTTTTCCTAGGGTGGAGGTAGTTATTACGAGGGAGCATAGTTTTAAAGTGAGTGGATATAGGGGAGACGTCAGAGGTAGGTTCTTTACTCAGAGTGGTAGGGGCGTGGAATGCATTGCCGGAGAGGGTAGTGGAGTCGGCCTCATTAGGGGCATTTAAGTGGCTATTAGATAGGCATATGGATGATAGTATAAGGTAGGGGTGGAGATTAGTTAGACCTTAGGTTTAGGGTAAAAGTTCGGCACAACATCGTGGGCCGAAAGGCCGGTAATGTGCCGTACTGTTCTATGTTCTATAGTTATTTAATTGCTTATTTAATTAAATAAAACAGGACTAAAAATATATGAAGCATTCTTAAAAGTGTTTTGTATAATTGCATGACAATCACAAGCTCTAACCATAGACAACTACCGGCCTCGGTGGCCGCTTGTGGCGTAGAATATAGAAAGAATATGCCATTCAGGTTCCTCCATTATTCAATTCGATCATATATGATCTGCACCTCAAATCCATTTTCTGTCTAAAGGAAAAGTCAAAAGCAGAATACAGCAGATGCAGGCAAATTGAAACAAAATCAGAAAATGGAGGGGAAAAACTCAGCAAATAATTGCTACATCTGTGTAGAACGAGAGAGAATTAACAGCTCAGGTCTGTGATCATAGAACTGTAGAAGATTCATTGAATTCTTACAGTGTGGAAACAGGCCCTTCGGCCCAACAAGTCCACACCGACCCTCTGAAGAGCATCCCACCCAGACCCATCCCCCAATCCTATCCCTGTAACCCACAATTTCCCATGGCTAACAAAACCTATCCTGCACATCCCTGGACACTATGGGCAATTTAGCACGGCCAATCCACCTAACCTGCACATCTTTGGACTGCGGGAGGAACCCAGAGCACCCAGCAGAAACCCACAGAACCACTGTGCCACCCTTTCATCAGAACTGGGAAACATTAGAAATGTGACAGGTTTTGAGCAAGGGTGGGACATCTCTAACTTTACCCAGTTCACAGACCTGAACCAATACCTCTCTCTCTTTCTCGCTACACAAAATCTATCTATCCTGCTGAGCTTCCTTAAAGCACTTCTTGGTTTAGTTTCCCATTATCTTCCCAATATCTATCCTGAAATGCATAAAGTATGGGTCACCCAGGACAGGAAATACTTTTTCCTTATCAAAACCCTTTTAAGCACCTTGATTACTTCACCATTTAGTCATCTGAACCCAAGGCACGTTTACCTAAAGCAAAGGCTATGCCATAAGTTTAAATTGAAAGGCCCAATGCAATCCAATGGATTTGTTATGTACCAAATTTATACATACTCATTTAACTTGTATATTTTTTCAGAGAAGAAAACTTCATCCAGGAGCTTGTGTATGTTACGTCTCTCTGCAGCCAACAGAACACCATCATTTGCTAAGATCCCCAGACACGTTCCGGCATGGCCAATAGCTTCCATTGCATATTCCACCTGATATAGCCTCCCTGTTATTTTATGGACAGAATAGTTTATATTATCACAAAAAAAAAACAGTCAACGAGCAATGACACAATAGACCATTAAACTAGTTTAACTTTCCATTTTATAGAAGGGTACTACTCAGAGAAGCTCACCTTCTGGCGAGAATATGGTTGTTCGCGAGTCATATCTTCGAGACTGCAAAGGCAAACAAACTAGAAATTAGTGCTAGGTATCACATGTTATAATGAAACAAGATCACAGCTTGTGTCTCTCCTGCAACCACTTTTCTCCTTTTCCCTTAGGTTTCCACACACCAATGTTGAGGCAGCTGTTCTCAAATCACATTCAGTTGACAGAAGTTCACTTTCTGTCAACATAGGGAAGAGTCAAAGTCTAGAGATGATTACAGTCTACAGGTGTGAGGTTGGAAAAGCACAGCTGGTCAGACAGCAGAGGAACAGGAAAGTCAAGAGTCCTAATGAAGGATTTCAGCCCAAAGCATTGACTCTCCTGCTCCTCTGACGCTGCCTGACAGCTGCGCTTTTCCAGTCTCACACCTATAGACTCTGGCTTCGAACATCTGCAGTCCTTATTGTCTCTAGAGGTGATTATATCAGCATGATACTATACTTACTAAGCAACTTACTATGTCGAGAATGACAGCCAAAACCTCACACCCAAAGCAGAGCAATGTTGGGTTCAACATGGATCACAGCTCATTACAAACAACATGACTGCTTCTGATTCCTGGAACATGTAACAGTTTCTGTATTTTCAGCTTTATTTAAAATTTTGAGTTACTTCACCCACTGTACCTCAGTCCCCACTTTAATCAGGTTGACTTCACTTGGAAGAGGGATGTAGTGGTAACATCATAGAACTGATAATCCAGAGGTCCATCTCTAGGGACTGAGTTCAAATCCTATCCTGATAACTGGTGGAATTTAAATTGAAAACTGGTCTCAAAAGCTTTCCCCAATCAACTGTTGTCAAAAATCAATCTAGTTTACTAATGCCCCTTTGGGGAAGAGATCTGCCACGATTACCCATTCTGGCCTGCATGTGACTCCATACCCACAGCAATGTAAGTCCCCTAGCAAGCCAACCATATCAAGGACAATTAGGGAGGTGCAACAATGGCTGGCCCTGCCATGACAGAACTTTTAAAATGAACTAGTTCTAACGTAGTAAATATTTTCCCTTGTTAAAGTCAAATTTAAACTTCTACACAATTAAATTTCAGTCACTCACCATTGTATTAAATTAGATCAAAAATCTGGGAAGAGAAAAAGGAAATCGGTTAATGTGAATATATAAAAGCAATATGTAAAAAAGGCGAGAGAATTGCGCTGAGTTATGATGCTCATTGGAGAACAAGCTGAAATACAGTTGGGGTCTGGGCTAATCTGCTGATGTAAGACCGTCTCAGTGTCTGTATCCAGCATCTTTTCAATGCTGACAACAGTGAATTGAACTGAAGCAGTGCGAGATCAGAAGATCAGCCCACACGAAAGTAGCCATTAGTTCATTTCTTTCCTATACACAAAAGACAGAGCCAGATAACCAAACAGAGCTTCAAGAGTCGGTCAAGCATCAACATAAACAGCTCAGTCAATAACCATTTAACTCAAAGCTGTCAGAAGTGTAGGAAATAAAGATTCAACAGATGCCATTTTACACTTATCAACATTTGTCTTTACTTGAAACTCATTCAGATATTAGTAAAAACATGGAATTACAACCACGAACTGGAACCATATCCTGCTAATTTTGACCATGACATAAATTCTCTCAAATGGTTTGCAAATATAAGCTAATGATGTTATCAACTGCACTGCCTGAGAGAAAAGGTCAAAGCACATTCAGTAATAAATTCTTATCCTTATCAAAAAATAAAGACAGCAATTAAATTACTCTAGTATGAGCTCCAGAAAATATCAATGGCCCAATTTTAGCCCAATGAAAACCTACTCGTCTCAGAGTTGAAATTGGGCCTCAAGTTGGAAGTATATTGTTAAATCACGGGAATGGGGTGACCATAATTCACTATTTATGAAAATTCTACCCCTACTAATTGCATTCAATTACAGTAAGTTATTATCAATGTGCTCATTACATAGGAAATTTTATGTCAAAAATCCAAAAATTGACAAAAAATTTAATGTTCAATAGAACAAAGTTCCAAATAATGCCAATTTTGTTTAGTCTAAGAAATGAATTTCACCTTTCTAATGACTCTATAATCACTGAGGACACAGGACAGGTTTTTGTGGCCTCACAGAATAGGCATAAACCTTTCAGCCAAAGGGCCACATCTGCATAAGGAATTTGGGTGGAGGCGGGGGCGACTGGCCTGTCTGTCACCTTCCCGCACACCTCTGGAATAGAGGTGTGTAGAAGAATGATGGGTGAACTCATTGAAACATACAGGATTCTTAAAGGGGTTGACAGGGTTGCTGTGAGGTTATTTCCCCTCATGGGAGAGCCTGGAACCAGAGGGCACAGTCTCAGAATAAAGAAGTGCCAATTGAGGACAGGAAGAATTTCTTCTTTCAGAGGGTTGAGAGTATTTGGAATTCCTCACCTATATTTAAGGTTGAGATAGATAGATTCCTGAGTAGGATAAACAAGGGTTACAAGGAAAGGACAGGAAAATGAACATCGGATCAGTCATGAGCCTACTCAATGGCAGAACAGGTTTGCAGAGCCAAACAGCCTACTCTGTTTCTCTTTCTTATGGTCCTATGTGTGATTTTGCGATGAATTGAACCAAGGCAGCTTAAACTAGAAACTAACCACATTACCGATTGGTCCACTTAAACATCATGCAGTGGAGCATTGAGACTTGTAGACTGGGAATTCCCTCAGGACTTCCAGTGATCCAATGAGGTCACACTATATTATTTACAATGCTGACCATCACACCCAGATTCCCTGCCCCCGCTTCACTTCTAGCTTAACAATGTGTGCTGTCATCAGCCACTGAACCCAAAAGTGCACTGCTGATTCGTCTCAGATTATACACAGAGTAACACACGAACATGGGGGAAACAGGGACATGAGCAGACTACTTCACTGTCGAGCCTGGTCCGCCAGTCAATACAATCATGGCTGATCCTCACGTTTCAACCGGTCTGTCTCAATAGTAATCATTTCCAACAACATAGCATTCACAGGTCTGGGTGGAGGACTGCAGACTCTCATCCCTGTCTATACAGGAACCTCGCAACTAAATTACATACAAGGAAAAATCCACAATGTAACCACGTACCACACAATTTTCTAACTCATGACAGCTTACTGAATAGTTTCTAACATATGAAGAGAATTGAAGGGTAATGCAAGGGTTAGACAATCTTCTTACAAAGGCTCCCTGACTTATCCTACACATGCCGCACAACAATTATCCACTGTATTACTTTTTGATTGCATCAATCAAATACTTGAATCTGATGACCAAAACAGTGATATCTGGAACCAGTGAGGTGAATCAGCTGTTTTCAGGCTTAATAGAGCCTCCCTTTGAGTGAACTGAGTTACAGATACACACTGGGCATTGTCTCAAACCAGATTCTTATTCCACCACTCGGAAGTGCACCCTCAGTGTAATTCTTGTCATTACTTCCTCAAGTTTATTCCTCATCAACCGGCATCCTGTCTCTTCCATGTGGAATCAAGGGTTACATGGAAAGGGCAAGAAAGCAGACATGAGGAATGCCGGACTTGCCACCATCCTATTGAATGACGGAGCAGGCTTGAGGGACTGAACAGCCTACTCCTGTTCTGATTTTTTATGGTCTTATCTACTGGAGAAATCATATGAATATAATTCGCTTACCATGCCATAAGTGAGCAATCTACAGTTTCCTGATCAAGAGATTCATAAACCAAATCAGTATGACATCTTGAGGGCAGGAGGATAGATTCACTGGTTTGAAGACAACCACTGGATTAGCATCCAATGGCACACGTCCAGACACAGCCACCTTCCTGAGATGGCTTTACCCTTTGGAGAAATAATTTAATTTGGTGCTAATGAGACTTGTGAAAGAATGTAGGCCCTGATTGAATCTGATCTCAAATACCAAACAAGAATAGCCCCTCAAGTCTGTTCCACCTTTTGATAAGGTTGTGGCTCTCCCTCCATTTCTTTCCTGTTCATGTGTCTGGCAGCTGGCAACAGGCAACATCCAAAGACTTCTCAATTCCCCTGTTACTTTGACCTGTTCTGCTCAATACTCTCCCTTTAAACTAACCGCACAACTCTGTCATGAGAATTCCTATGTAATTTTCCAGTTTTAATTTGTTTAGGTCACGTGGAATCCAGCGAAAGCTAGCCATTTGGATACAAAAATGGCTTGAAGGTAGAAGGTAGGTGATGGTAAAGAATTGTTTTTCGGATTGGAGGCCTGTGACCAGCGGTGTGCCACAAGGATCGGTGCTAGGTCCACTTTTTTTTGACATTTTATATAAATGATTTGGATGTGAATGTAAGGGGAATGGTTAGTAAGTTTGCAGATGACACCAAGACTGGTGATGTAGTGGACAGTGAAGGAGGTTATCTCAGAGTACAACGGGATGTTGATCAGATGGGCCGAGGAAGATGAAGTTTAATTCAGTTAAATGTGTGGCATTGCATTTTGGTAAGGCAAACTGGGGAGTGTTGCCAAACACAAAGACCTTGGGGTGCAGGTTCATTGTTCCTTGAAAGTGGAGTTCCAAGCAGATAGGGCAATGAAGGCATTTGGTATGCTAGCCTTTACTTGTCAGTGTGCTGCGTATAGGAGTTGGGAATGTCATGTTGCAGCTGCACAGGATATTGGTTACACCACTCTTGGAATACTGCATTCAATTCTGATCTCCCCGCAATAGGAGAGATATTGTTAAACTTGAAAGGGTTCAGAAAAGATTTACAAGGGTGTCGCCAGGGTTGGAGGATTTGAGCTACAGCAAAAGGCTGTATATGCTGGGCTTACTCTCCCTTTAGCTTCAGACGCTGAGGGGTGGCCTTATAGAAGTTTATAAAATCATGAGGGGCATGGATATGGTGAATAGCCAAGGTCTTTTCCTCAGGGCAAGGGATTCTAAATCTAAAGGACATTGGTTTAAGGTGAGGGGGAAAAGATTTAAAAGGGACCGAAGAGGAAACCTTTTCACGCAGGGGGCGGTGTGTGTATGGAATGAACTGCCAGAGGAAGTGGGTAGAGGCCGGGTCTGGATAGGTACATGAATAGGAACAGTTTAGGGGGATGTGGGCCAAATGCTGGCAAATGGGATTAAATTAATTTAGGATATATGGTCAGCTTGGATGGGTTGGACCAAAGGGTCTGTTCCATGCTGCACAACTCCTATGGCTCTATGCCCCATCTGTTGTATATGACACCGGCTCCTCTTGGTCACCTTATAAGATTATCGTTAGTGTGAAGACATAGCTTGATCGTTCAGAGGTTCATAATCCTTTCACCCTGAGCTGTGAGCGCTTAACTTTTCCAACATGGCTGATGTACAGCAAACAGGAACAGACGCACTGGCAGTTTTCAGTCAATCCCTGTGTCTTGGGAAGGTTGATCACGTGCAAGCAGATGCGATTAGTTTAGAATGGCATCACTGTTGGCACAGACGTGGTAGGCCGAAGGGCCTGTTTTCCTGCGTGGTACAGTTCTATTTCCCGACATCCACATTCCTATGTACCTCTGGAAACCGCTGCCGAACAAGAATCGCTGAGTTTCTCCAGCAGTATGTTTTTTTTGTTTCAGGTTTACAGTTAGAGAAATGCGGATGCTTTTTTTTTCAGAATCGCTCTCTCACGATCTTACAAATAATCAATGTCCCGCCTCCACCAGCCTCCAAGCCAGGGGCCGTATTCCCTGGGAGCGACCTACGCCGTGCCCTGACGCCGCGGATCCACAAACCGAAACCGAAACCGAAACAAAACCGATTGGCGGTGACTCAGGGATCTCTCCCCGGGGCCGGGGCCGGGGCCCGGGCCAGACCAGGCCGTCCTTCACCCCCGAGGCCTGGCCGGTTTGTCCCCAGCTCCACAACCACCCCCAGCCTCGGGCCCTCATCCCTCATCCGGGGAGGAAGCAGCAACTTAATGGCGGCAAGGGCCCATACCCCACGAGGCTGCACCGAGAGGTGTTTGTGGAGAAAGACTGTATTCGGAGCTGCCCAAGCCCGAACCTCCCAGCACCCGCCCGGAATCTCCCTCACTCACCCGCTCCACTTGTCCGTCTCCCCAGCTCTCCACTCACCGACGAGATGCTGACTGGAGACCCAAGAGCAGCCGCCTTGCTGGAGCCGGGGTCACAGCGCCTCCAGATGGATGGGAGGGCTCCATCTACCAACAGTTAGAGCCGGGGTCACAGCGCCTCCAGATGGATGGGAGGGCTCCATCTACCAACAGTTAGAGCCGGGGTCACAGCCCCACCTCATGGATGGGAGGGCAGCAACCACAAACCGTTAGAGCCGGGCTCATAGCGCGACCAGATGGATGGGAAGGCTCCGCCCACCAACTGCTGGAGCCGTGGGTCACAGCGCCACCACATGGATGGGAGGACTCCACCCACCAACGACTGGAGCTGGAGTCGCGGCGCCATCCCACGGCGGGGAGGACTCTTTCCTCCACGCGCTCCAAGCTGGTTGTTGGAGCTTGTTTCATGTTTCGAGTCCGACACAATTTCGGAAAAGTGGAGTCGCAGTGGATTGGAACAGGTTAACACTGCTTCTCTCACTCTCTCCCGTGACCCGAAGGGCAATTACCTTCAAATGAAAGAGAAATATCAGGGCAATGAAAGGGCGAGGGTTTGGGACGAGTTGGCCTTTTAGAGAGCCAGTACATTGGACCAAACGGCCGCCTTCTTTGGTGGAATCGTTCAATATTTCTGACAGTTACTCTAGTGTTGCATTTTTTGTTGATCTCCATAATAAACTGGATTCATTAATCTATAGAGATAGTAGGAACTGCCGATGCTGGAGAATCTGAGATAACAAGGTGTAGAGCTGGATGAACACAAATGCTGCTTGTCTGCTCTCTTCATTAATCTATACTTTCGTTTGTGCAATCTCAAGCCAATTTATTAAATAGGAGACGGGTCAAAGGTGGGTAGAAAGCAGACAGACAGACCAGGCCGTGGGCTTTTAGAGTCATAGATTTCACTGGGGAGTGGTTTAAGGTCCAACCCAAACAGTGGGATGAATTTTCTAAAGAGCCCAGAGATGGATCCATAACCAAAGACCCCTCCCACTGTGGTTATGCTTTTTTCCACCCTCTTCTGTTGGACTGAAGATATAAGAGTTTGAATACTCGTACAAATAGGTTCAAGAACAGCTTGTTCCCTGTTGTTATCAGACTGTTGAATGGACCTGTCAAATGTTGGTGACCTCTCAGTGGTTAGCACTGCTGCTTCACGGTGCCAGGTTCGATCCCACACTCAGGCGCCTATCTGTGTGGAGTTTGCACATTCTCCCTGTGTCTGTGTGGGCTTCCTCCGTGTGATCCAGTTTCCTCACACAGTCCAAAGATGTGCAGGTTAGGTGGATTGGCCATGCTAAATTGCCCATAGTGTCCAGGGATGTATGGGCTAGGTGAGTTAGCCACTAAAAATGCAATGAGACTGGAATGGAGAAGGGGGTCTGGATGGGATGCTCTTTGGAGGGTCAATGTGGACTAGATGGATTGAATGGCCTGTTTCTACACTGTAGGGATTCTATGATTCTCTATTAATTCTCTCTCCCTGCACCTTCTCTGTAGCTGTAATACTTTATTCTGCACTATATTCTGCTACCCTGATGTATTTTATATGGTACAATCTGCCTGTATAGCATGCAAACCAACACTTTTCACTATATCTCAGTACATGTGACAACAATAAACCAATCAATCAATAGGTATAATGGGCTGAATAGTCGTCGTTCTAGGATCTTATAAAATTAGAATTGTGACTGTAGAAAGATGAGAGTTTTCATCCTTCCATTAGGTAATAAGCTTCAGGAAGAAGTAGGGATATGTATCTACCACAACACACAGTTGTAGTTTAAAAGTTTCCAGAGTCTTCTGAGATTGAAACCTGAGTCCCAACAGTAGCTGTTGTTCTCTTTTCCTCAGAAGTAATGAAAGTTGCAGATGACCTTGATTTCTTAGCAGGCTTTTGTGTTGTTTTCTCACCGGCACTGACTTTTAAAGTTGAGAAAGAAACAGGCAGGTTGACAGTACCTTCCAGTTCTTGCTTGCTGATCCATTGTTTCTTTTCTCTGCTCCTCAGAAACAGCTGTTGATGAAGGTCCATTTGTACCTTCCAAAGTTTGCCCATTGTTTTACAAAGCTGAATGCTCCACAGACAACCTTTCATCTCAATGTGTAACTTCCAGAAAGGTATGTATCAACTGAGCCTGAGTTTCAGCTCTCTTTTATAGCCATGTTAATTTCAGCTTAGACCGATTATTGCTTAGTTCTTATTCAAGTTCTTTAGTTCTTGTTCGGTTCTGAAGAATAGTCATACCAGACTTAAAACTTTAACTCTATTTCACTCTTCACAGATGCTGCCAAACGTACTGAGTTTTTCTAGCATTTTCTGTGTTTGTTTTTGTTTACTTAGGTGATTATAGCAGCCATTTTTTAGGTCAGTATGTGTTGTTTTTAAAATCATTTTTAGTTTATGAGAGGTCTTAAGCATTAAAATCAAATGATGAAATTGAATATTGATAATCCATGTTGACCACTATCATAACAGGTTCAAATCCCATCGTGATATCTGGTGGAATTTACTTTTGATTAATAAATGTAAGAACTTAAAGCTACTGTCAGGATCATCGACTTTTTTTTAAAAATCTGTTTGATTCACAAATATACTTTGGGGCATGCATTTCTTGTGAGGGGGGAAAATTCAAAGGAGATGTGAGGGGCAAGATTTTTACACAGAGTGTAGGAATCTGGAATGAGCTGTCAGGGGTGGTGGTGAAGGCAGATACGGTAGGAGTGTTTAATGGACTTTTAGATAAGCACATGAATATGCAAGAAATGGAAGGATATGGACCAAGGGAAGGCAGAAGGGATTAGTTTAATTTGGTGTCATGTTCGGCACAACATCGTGGGCCAAAGGGCCCGTTCCTGTGCTATACTGTTCTATGCCCTAAGGAAATCTGCCATCCTTGCCTGGTCTAACCTGCATGTGATTCCAGACCCACAGCAACATGGCTGACCCTTAATTGCTCTCGGAAATGGCCATTGAAGCCATTCAGTTCAACAATACCCACCCACATTCTGAGAAGGAATACAAGAATACACAAGTAACAATGTGAGCTGTTTACAGAGTACTTATTTATAGAGTAAAACATTGCAAGCATATACCTTCAAACGTAGCCAGCCCATAAAAAAGAAAAACAGTGAAGTTTAATCAACAATCACAATTTATATTCAAAAAGCACCCCGAATGTAGTAAAATATCCCAAGGCACCTCACAGGATCATCATTAAACAAAGTTGGATAAAGACCCAGCTGGGTGATATCAGGGTGAATAGTCAGTGGCTGGGACAGAGGACTAGATTTTGAGTGGGAAAGTGAGGTAGATTGGTAGAAAAACTTGGGGGGGATCTCGTGGGAGGGGGAGAGGTTGGAAGGAGATTAGTGCTATTCCAGAGATTAGGGCCCAGACAGTCACTAGAGCTGAATCAGGGATGTGGAAGATGCCAGAATGCGATAAGTGCAGATGTCTGCAGGGGCTGGAGGGGATTAAGGATATTTTCCTTCGGAGATGACTGTGTTCAATGGGAAGTTGATGTTCCTCAGTTTGGCTACTGGTTGTAACATCAGATCCTGATTAAACTGTCAATATAGGACCTGGAAAAACTGGATTCGTCCCAGACAATCTGCACTCTAAAAATTTTTGCAGCCATTTCAAGAACCCTCCAGGTTAGATACATTGGGATATCCAGTTCTTCAAACTGAAAGTATTTACTATTGCGAAGCTGGGTAGCGTACTTGTGAATTGGAAGACAGGAAGTTAGAATTTGGAGTTAGTAAAATGCTAGGTGGGGAAGCAATGCATGGTCCATGGAAAAGATGATGTGCTTTTTCTATGCTTAGAGATTCAAAAAGATGTCTATGGGCAGCAGCTTGTGGTGCCCAGGCTAGACACAATCCTCCAGGGCAGGCTGAGCCACTGCTTTAAGCACTTGAATTGAAACGTTTGTATCAAAAGGTTGTACAGTTAGCAGGCCAATCAGCAGTTTTGTTTTGTGATCAAGATAACATGTTTTGAATTTAACCAATCAATTTGAATCAGACACTCAGAGACCAAAAACCAATTAAATTTAAATCTGATGGTTTTGACAACATAGGACCAATCCTATTGTAAGAAATTGATAAGTCATCAAGGGTATAATAGAAGGGGGAAGTTGGACACAGACCCCCAGAGCTAACTTCCATCTGAGGAGAGTTAATTGCCATCTGCTAGAGTTGATAGCTCTCAGCTCTGGAAGAGAGAATCGCGGGTCTCATAGTCTTCTCTAAGTCTTAGAGAAAGCACCATCCAAAAATCAAACGTACCTGCTGCACAACTAGTTAATATTCCTGACAGAAGAATCGATGGAGAAGGCACAGAACATTCTGGAAGACATGTAACCTGGCTGTAATTTCAAGAGACTAAATTCTTCTTTTTATCTTATATAAGTGGGACTTGTATTTATTGGATAGCATCCGATTAGACTCTTGGTTCATTCAGGAATAGTTAGTAGTTAGAAGGGGTTTATTCGGTTTGTTAATAGTTAATTTAATTTGTTTATTGTTAGAGTTAGACAAATAATTGTTACTTATTGTTTTTAAAGTGAATGTCGGAGACTTGTTTTATTTAACCTCTAGAACTTGCCAAACAGCAGGATGCACCACTTTTCACACTCCTTTTTAACAGAGTATAGAGCAAGCTGTTCCTCTTTGGGTGTTTCATGATATTTTTAGTTCCCAGAGTGAGTGTCAACCTCTGCTTTATAACATTACTGGCTTTCTTTATGGAAACTCGTTGCCATGTTGTGACATCTCCAGGTAGGAGTAGCTACAGGCAACAGGGGAAGTGTGTGTCTCAATAAATTATCGAGTCCACAAGCAATGCAGCATTATATTCTGCGATATTGAATAGAATCAAAGAAGCATAGAATTGTTTCACTGTAGGAGGCCATTTGGCCTGTTTTGTTTGTGCCAGCCATATCAAGGTGTAATTCACTTGGAGACACTCCTTCGCTCCTCTCTTTAACCTTGCATATTCTGCCTTTTATGGTAACGATCAAATTTCTTCTTGAAAGCCTTGATTAAACCTGCCTCCGTCACACTCTCTAGCAGTTAATTCCCGATAGTTAGCAGCCACTGAGTAAAAACAGTTTATCCTCATGTCTCTATTGCTTATTTTGCCAATTAGCCTGAATCTGTACCTTCTGATTCTTAAACCTTCAATCAATGGGGAAGTTTTCCCCCACCTCATCTGTTCAGACCCATCGTGGGTTTGAACATCTGGAAACAAATTTCCTCTTCTCCAATATGATCATAGAATAGAATCCCTACAATGTGGAAACAGGCCATTTGGCCCAACAAGTCCACACCACCCCTCTGAAGAGCATCCCACCCAGACCCATTCCCCATGTCTAACCCAAACATCCCTGGGCACTATAGCATGGCCAATCCACCTAGCCTGCACATCTTTGGACCTTGGGAGGAAACCGGAGCACCCAGAGAAAAACCCACACAGACACGAGGAGAACGTGCAATGCAGACAGTCGCCTGAGGTTGGAATTGAACCTGGGTCCCTGGCACTGTGAGGCAGCAGTGCTAACCACTAAGCCGCCATGCCACCCAGCTCCTGATCAGCTCCTGATTCTCCTATTAATCAAGGTAACTGGAGTTCCACAGCACCAGAACCATTCTCCTGAAACTTTTCTGCACACTCTCTAATGTGTTCACATTCTTCCTAAAGTGTGGTGCCCAGGCTAGACACAATCCTCCAGGGCAGGCTGAGCCACTGCTTTAAGTAGATGCATAATTTCCTAGCTTCTGTATTCCACATCCCTATTTACATAGCCCAGTATAATTTATTAACCATTCTGTCAACCTGCCCTCTCACTTCCAATGATTTTTGCAAATATACGTCTGCTTCATTCTTGCATTTGAGTGTTTGCCCCTCAATTTCCATTGTGTTGTGAAGCTTAATCACATCCTGTTCCAGAATACTAATTCTCAGTGACATTTATTTAAAACTCAGTTTTTAAGTGACATTCCCAGCATTACAGCTGGTAAATATGTGGAACCCGGATTGAGTGTTCAAACTGTACAATGCAAATGACACAACCAAAATGGGTGCAAGGTGACAACAAATCAGCGTGTGGAGGGAGGACATTTTTGTGGATTTTCAGTCCTATTCGTGATATAACATTCTCATTATCATCCAAAATATCATCAGTGATGCTGTGCGGTTTAAAGGAGATTAATGCTCTGCTTTGGATCCTGGGGTCTACAGGCCAATCAGGTATAGAGGTCATTAGCAAGGTCAATTGTCTAGTATTATTACACAGAATGGGTCAAGGCACTGTTTTGGGATTGGACAAATGAAATTGTGGAGGAAGTTTAAGTGGTTTTGAGAGATAGGTCTACAGCTGGAATTGGACAAGCAGCAGAAATCCAGAATAAAGGGAGTGAAAAATGATGTTAAAAATATATATTAATAATTAGGAACTCAAAACATTAATACAATTCCAGGCTCTGGAATGTACAGGTTGAACTTATTCTAATAATTCTCCTTGTAGAGGGGTTCTTGTTCTCCTGGAAGCCAATGTGCCTGGGACTACACTGAAACAGGGTCTGCATCAAATGCAGTGGGACTTGCCTGTCTCAAACCAAATCTTTCCCACTGCATCTTTCCCCAGCGACCACAATTGACGGAGACACTTCCAGCCAGCTCTCCCAGTGCTCAGAAGATACTCTGCATTTTCAGGGTAAAGCAGAGCATTGTATCTCCCCATAACCAGCGATTGAGAAAACCTGCAAAGAACCAACAGAAACATGGCATTGCACTCCTCAGGGAGTAAAGGGATTACACTCTCAAAGCCTGAGAGGACATGGCCCCCAGCGCCAATGGGATCGTTACTCCCTAGCATCAGATATATTATGGATATGGCCACATCAAAGACATAATACCCATAATTCATGTCACTGAAGTCCAGAAACCCAGAGATATCCAGCTGCTGCTGTAGCTCAGTCGGGTCGGAGTGGTCAGCTGGTGTGTGAGCAGGCTGGACTAGAATGTTGGTGTGACTGAAGTCCCCATGATTCAGGCCTGGGAAAGAGATAAACATTGCAATGTTTTATCATCCATCACTGACGACAGGATTTCAATGACAATCCAGCATCACTCTCCCTTAATGATCTTGTTACACCACACTCACTTATTAAGGTATCAGACTTGCTCAGTCATCATGACACTCTCTTGTACCTGCCTCACTGTGAGCAATGCCACTGGAGGTCAGCGGTAATTATTTTGGAACTTTAATCCCAATGGGACACCAGATCATATGTCACAGGTTTTGTCAAGAGGAGGAGGGATCGAAAGCAAGAGAGCAGTAGAGGAGGAAAGGTTTGGGAAGAAAATTCCAGAGCTCAGGACTGAGAAGACATGGGTGTCCATGTTGGTGTGAAGAAAATCAGGACTGATCACAGTGAGGAGTGGGATTGAGCGGTCCAACTACCTTGCACCTATTAAGGCCTTTAATTAACCAGTGGCGAGTGGCCCATCAGAGGCATCCCTTTTCCCAGATTGGACCCCCATTGTCTTCACCCTGCTCCCTGAAAACCCTGGACCCAGACTTACCCAAGCTCCTCAGTGTTAGGGACTGCCTGCAATACCAACTGTGCCCACCATCCCATAAAGGCGCTACTGACACTACACAGCTCCTGACCAATTGGATTTATTTGCAGCTCTCTTAAAGCAGCACCCTCCTGACAAAAGGATGCCAGTCTCATCTTAAAGCAATCAATGCTCCTCCCAACCCCGTGTGATGTCTGTTGAGAAGCTGATGGGCTTCCCAGAGTTTTTAGCTGGGGATATTGGAACAGTAAGGATGTATAATAAACCAACTGAAGAGCCTACACCATGGCCCATCTCTCTCCATTTACCTAGATAATAAAAGTATATCAATCTGAGATTGAAAATGTACAATTAATCTCACATTAGTTGTCATTTGTGGAATAAATTTCCAAATTTCTACCACCCAAGTGTGTGTCACAGCGTGGACATACACATAAAAAAGTTTGCCGTGTGATGGAGATTCCCTTCTGCTTTTCTCTCAGTCCCACATGGAAACGATTCAGGTCTTCAGAGGTAGCCACACACTGGGTTTAGCCTATCACCAGCCTGTTTTAGGCTCAGCCTGATATTCGATTCCATTGACTGTGGTTTTTCTGAAAAGCAAATCAGCGGTATAACAGACAGAACACCAATTCTAAAGGCTTTGTGCCAAAACTTGTTCCTACCCCATAGGTTTCTGGGCCAAGAGGATGACAACTTACTCTGACAAAACTTGCAAAGGTTTGAAAGTATCTGATCCTGGAATTGCTGAATAATTCGCTCCACAATTTGGCGATCGCTTCCCTCTCCCAGTGTGTAAAGATACTTGTTCAGCAAGTGAATGTTTGATAGCTTCCAGAGGAAACCCGGCTGGTGCAAACTCTCAGGATAGGATGTTGGAATTCCTGCTAATGAGAGAAATCCATTACCCTCTCCCACCCAATACTTCCAACAGGCTGTTTGATCACAATCTGTCTTTGGGATCTCCCAGCCACAAAACTAGGAAAGCTTATGAATAACGTGTACTGGACCGATTTGTATTGTACACTCAAAAAAGAGCACTAGGATGACCAGCCCATCCATTTCCAAGTATAACTTTTATTCACTTGTGGGACATGGACATCACTGGCTCGCCAGCATTTATTGCCTGTCCCTGGTTACCCTTGAGTTGCTTGGTGTTTCCTGATCTCACCACCTGGGTTGCTGTGGAATTCTGCTCCCTGCACAACCCAGCCCCACAGTCAGATCTGGACAATGTTCTCCACTGACCTGAGAGACTGGAAGTTATGAGGTTTGGCCAAGATGGACATCTCCCTGTGCTCGAGGTGAAGCAAAAGCCCACTGCCAGACAATCAAGGTACCTGTTCCTCAACCAACAGCTGGATGGATCATTTCGGACAACAACCCGCAGTTTTTGTCTATCTGCATGTTACTGGGTTGATTTGATGCCTGGTGTCTGTCACAAGGGACTGGAATATGTGAGGTGGGTTCCTGTATTTATTCAGGGTGAGCTCACAGACAACAATTACATTTCAGTGTCAACAGACAGTCCCATTATTCCATTCTGATTTGTTTTGATTCATTTGAATGTCTCTTACCAGATATCCTACAGCGTTCTGATGAGGGGTAGAGCACAAAGCTGTATCTGTCCACACAATCTTTACCACCCAGCATCCCCAGCCACTCAAAAAGGGAGCCACCTTTCTAGGAACATTATTTAGTCGTTGCTGCTTAGATGTGTACCTGCTCTGGTGAGGTGTTGACTGGAGCCTGAGATGGCATATGTTCAGCCTGGGAGGGTGGGCATCATGGGGATGAGGGCAATCAGGGGAGGCAATGGCCTAGCAATATTATCATTGGGCTGTTGACCCAGAGATCCAGGTAATGTTCTGGGGACACTGATTCAAATCCTGCCATGGCAGATGGTGGAATTTGAATTATTTAAAAGTCTGGAATTAAGGGTCTAATGACGATCATGAAATCGTTGTCGATTATTGGAAAAGCTTATCAGGTTTATTAATGTCCTTTAGGGAAGGAAACTGCCATCCTGACCTGGTCTGGACTACATGTGACTCCAGACCCACAGCAACGTGTTTGACTCTTAACTGCCCTCTGGGATGGGCAATGAATGTTGGCCCAACCAGTGATGCCCTCATCCCGTGAATGAATAAATTTTTAAAAATTGGGCATACATTATGAAAAAAGTGTGAGAGCAGAAAAGTGCTTGAGAGGAGCTGAACATGGAATTGGAAAGGAAATATTGGAAGGGATAAGAGTGAGATGAGAGAGAAGGAAGGGCATGAAATGGGTATTTAATGAAGCGCTGTTAGACAATAAGACATAGGAACATAAGAAGACCATTCAGCCCAAATCGAGTCTGCTGTGCCATTAATTGAAATCATTGCTGATTGGATAATCCTCAACTCTACTTTCCTGCCTTTACTCTGTAACCCTCAAATCCATTACTGATGAAAAATCTGTCTCACTCAGCCAAAAATACACTTAATAACACAGCCTCAACAGCCCTCTGCAGTAGAGAATATCACAGATTCATTACCCTCTGAGAGAAGGAATTCTTCCTCATCTCCATCTCATATGGGCAACTCCTTACTCTGAAATTATGCCCTCTGATCGTAAAGTCTCCAACAAGGGGAAACAATCTTCCCATGTCCACTCTGTTAAGTCTTCAAAGAATCTGGTAAATTTCAATAAGATCACCTGTCATTCTTCTAAACTCCAATGAGTACAGGCCCAACCTACTCAACCTTTCTTCATAAGATATCCGTCCATAACTGGGATCAGCCTAGTGAATCTTCTCTGGATTGCTTCCCATGATGATATATCTTTCTTTAGATAAGGGACCAACATTGTTCACAGTATTCCATCTGTGGTCTGACTTGTGCTTTGTATAGTTTTAGCAAAACTTCCCTACTTCCATACTTCATTCCCTGTGAAATAAAGGCCAACATTCCATTTGCATTCCCTATTACCCACTGAACTTGGATGCTAGTTTTTTGTGATTCATGGACGAGGACTTCCAAATCCCTCTGTTCTCCAGTTTTCTACAGTCTTTCTCCATTGAAATAACATTCAGTTCCTCTGTCATTCCTGCTGAGGTGCTTAACCTTACATTTCCCCACATTGTACTCCATTTATCAAGTTTTGCCCATTCACTTAACCTGTCTATATCTCTCTGCAGACTCATTGTGTCATTTTCACCACTTACCTTCCAAGGCTATTTTTGTGTCATCTGCAGACTTGGCAATAGTACATACATTTTCTTCATCCACGTATTTAATATATATTGTGAATATTTGGAGTTCCAGCACTGTGAGTTCTTATCTTATTAAGTAGCCTGATGTGTAGTACCTTATCAAACACCTGCCTAAAAGGCCCAATATGTTATATCCACTTTATCTACCTCTTATCACCTCTTCAAAGAATTCTAACATATTTCTCAGGTATGATTTGCCCATCATGAAGTCATGCTGACTCTGTCTGGTTGTATTATATATTTCTAAATACTCTGCTTTTACATCCTTTATTCTAACGTTTTCCCAAAACAGACATTAAGTTAACTGGCCAATAGTTACCTGTTGTTTGTGTCCTCCCTTTTTAAATCAAAGTGTTACATTGGCAGTTTTCCAATCCTTTGGGATTTTTCCAGAATCTAAGATACTTGGAAGATTACTACCAGTGCATCCACTATCTCTGTAACTATTTCCTTTAATATCCTAGGATGCATCCCAACAGGTCCAGGGGACATATCAGTCTTTAGCCCTATCATTTTCCTTAGCACATCTGGCGATAGTTATGTATTTATTTCATTTCAGTCCAAAGATGTGCAGGCTAGGTGGTTTGGCCATGCTAAATTGCCTGTGGTGTTCAGGGATGTGTAGATTAGGTGAATTATAGGGAAATGGGTCTGGGTGGGATGCTCCGAGTGTCGGTGTGGACTTGTTGGGCCGAAGGATCTGTTTCCACACTATAGGGATTCTATGATCTATGATTCTATGATCTTCTATTCAATATCTTCCTTTTGCCCTTGAATATTTAGTAATTTTGGCACACTGTTATTGTCTTCTACTGTGAAGACTGATGCAAAGTGTTTATTCAACTCCTTTGTCAATTCTTGATTCTTCATTATTATTTCCTCAGCCTTGTTCTCTAAGGGGCCTACTTTGGCTTCTCTCTTCCTTTTGATATATTCAAAGACACTCTTGCTGTCCATTTTGATATTACTTGCAAGTTTGCCCTCAAAGTTCCCTTTTATTTTGTAATTGATCTCTTCAATTGGAATAGATCAGAGCTGCTTTGAAACATCTTTAGCCTAACAGCACAAACCCATGATGAAGGCATTGTTTAAAATATTTTCTCATTTGATGTGTTCTGTGTGCAGCATAAGGGTTATTCTAATATTCTAAACATTAAATCAGCAGAGAGTCTGAATCATCTCTGGGCAAGATGACAGAAGAGTAAGACGCTCCAACTGGAGCTCCTCTGCTCCACCTGTTCTTTTTCCTTCTTTTTCCCCTTCGAATGGAGAAGCTGGCGAGCCCTGGAGACCAGTCCTGGAGCAGTGGCCAGTGTGGGGAAGCAGTTCCAGGTGAATGTCAGCACAGGGAGCGAGTCCCGGCAGAGGCCAGAGATAGGGAGCAGTCCGGGAGGAAACTTACCTTGCGGCAGCTGAGAGTCAGTGAGGAATGGACTGGAGGCTTAGGGCGGAGCGGGGACAGTTGTTAGACTGGGGCCTGGCGTGGGCGGTCAGACCACATGCGAAAACCTCTGCGCTCAGCTACTGCAATGTAATGTTTATTTGAATTTTTTTAATCTGTCAATCCTTTAACTATGCCTTATTTCTAACTTACTCTTTAAACACTGTAAAGTATTGCAACTACTTTTCATTTTTGTTCCTCTTTTGTATCCATGATTTGTACCTTGGTACTTGTGCCTAAGATGGCACCATAACAGGCGATATTGTAAAATTTTTCACTGTACTCCTGTACTTATGTACTTGAGTACATGTCTCAACAAAGGTTATTTTATTATATTTTCTTTTCTGACTTTTGCAACAAAAATTTATCCCTCGTGTTTTATCTGGTTTCTGCTGGTTTATTCTTGATGGATGACAATAAGGCACCAGATCCCATTGCCAATGTCTCCCAATGCAGCATTGTCTATTTTTCCCCTGTCATTCTCTACATCAAGAGAAATCTGCAAGTGGCTTACACCAAAATCATCTTATTGTCGTGATTCAGGATATAGCCACCAACCAGGGCCTTGAACTGCAGGAAAATTGTCCTTATGTGGGGGTATCTTGGAATTTTCAGCCCTTCTAAAAGAACACTTCATAAATTTGTAACAACCGAAACTTTCCCAGAACCAGAAATGGGTGATTCAGACTCTCTGCTGATTTGATATTTTGCATAACCTTATCCTAACAGTCCCCATTGAATGAGGAAAGATTTTTTAAAACCCCCACATAATGGATTTTGCACTGATCTGTTCAAAATGGAGCGAGTATTGATCTAAACTACACAGGTTGATCTGTGTCACAGATTCCCTCAGTCTTATTCACAAACTTTTATAAAGGCAATGGTGGAGGCAAAACACATCAACTTAGTGCAAGTGCCTGGTTCGGAACATTCGTGGGAGTGTATTTTCCGAGTCTTTGCTCGCTCGTTGATGTTTTGAAACATCTAGCAGTGAACCATTCGTGTTATAAAGGTCTGAGAATGAGTGGTACACCTAGGAGGGCTAATAGTACCAATTCACCCAGAAAGAAGATTCACCATTTATTTGGGACAAGGAGCAATGAGCCGTTCTGGTCAGTTATCCGAGGACAGTAACATCATTTGATGTGCCATTTATTGCAGTTACTCACTACCATTACTTACTTCTTTATTAACAACAAAACATTTAACAGTAGCCATTAAACATGAATTGTTAATCATAGCAATTGAATATTAAACATCAACCACCAATAAATATATAGAAAAAGGACACACCTCATTTATCAGCTTGCCCTCGAACATTGCACTGTACCCTGACACCAAGGGCAAACACTCATTGCTCATGGAGTGAAGCCAAATTAAATTTGCTATCTTTACTTGTTGCTAAATATTTGCATTAAAGAGGTGGTTAGTATCAATGTATCCTGTACAATGATCTTATATCGCTGGATTTGACTTACTGCAAGCACCTGGTTCATTCAAGCGAGAGTTTGACCAGCCTTGTGCAAGATCTGAAGACCTATAGATATTTTAGACAATGAAATTCCAGGAGGGTAGGTCAGTAACCGGACCATGTGGGTCTCAGATTCTTCCACACAGTCTGTAAAAGATGAGAACACAGTGTTCTTGTTAAGTAAGCTGTCATTTTGAAGTTGAATTATATCAATAGGTTCTAATTTCTAATCAGTTACAGCATTTACAAGGGTATGACAAAAGTGATTTTCATATGTCACAGCATCACAGAACTGTTATGGAGTAGAAGGAAGCCATTCAGCCCATTGGGCCTGCATCAGTTCTATAACTGAGTGCCAATCTCCTGCTTTTACCTCATATTCCTGAACACCAATTTATTATCCAATGCCCTCTTGAATGTCTCAATGGAACCTGCCTCCATCACATTTCCAGGCAGTGCCTTCCCTATCCTAACCAACCATTGTATGAAAAAGATTTTTCTCATCTCACCATTGCCTTGGTGTACGCATCATTTTAAATCTATGCCCTCATTATTTTTTTCTTTTACGAGTGGAAACAGCCAAATCATGATTTTGAAAATTTCTATCAAATTTCCTCTCAACCTTCTTTCCTCCAAGAAGAACAGTCCCAACTTTTTCAATCTACCCTCATAACTGCAGTTTCTCAGTCCTGGAATCATTGTTAAATCACTTCTGCATTCTCTCCAGTGCATTCACATATTTTCTATAATATGGCTCCCACAACTGTATACAGTACTGCAGCTGAGGTCTAACAAATGTTTGCTCTTGTACTCTGTACTCTGATTAATAAAGTGAGAACACGGCATGTTTTATTAATTGTTGTCTCCATTTGTCCTTCCACCCTCAATGTTCTATGCACATAGATGCACACAGGTTCCTCTGCTCCTTTTCCCCTTTAGAATTGTACCCCTACTATATATTTTCTATCAGAGATTTTCCAACCAAAGTCCATCATCTCACACTTCACTGCATTGAACCTCATCTGCCAGCTATCCACCCGTTCCTTTTGGAGTTCCACACTGTCCTCCTCATGGTTTACAATTCTTACAAGTTTTGTGTGATCTGTAAACTTTGAAATTGTCTGCTTCACTCCAGGATCTCGATCATTACTATATATCAGGGCAAAGCAAAAGTCCCAAAACCATCCCCCAGGGGATTACAAATCTTCCTCCAGCCTGAAAAATATCCATTGACCATTGTTTGCTATCACCACTATGTCCATTTGCTACGACCCTTTTATATCATATCCTCATAAGTCTGTTGTATTCTACTGGAACACACTTAAACACCTTTGGAAATCCAGTACACCACATCAACAACATTATCCTCATGAACACTTCCTCTTTCTATTTTAAAAAGTGTGTGTGACTGGTCAACTGTCACCTGAACTCAGCCACCAAGAATTAATACCGACCAATAGTCTCCAAAGACATAATCTTGCCATCAATGTTTGGGATAGGTATGGGTGAATGGAATCCTTTTTCGTTCACAAATATCATGGCTAGTGTTTGTGCTTCGATCAAATCAGCGTCTTCACTGCCGACGGTGTTCATCACTTTGAGGACGTAGCTCTGACTGTGATCTCTAGTCGCCTGGTTCTCAGACACCAGGATATGGAAGTTCTGGTCATCGTAACTGAGCATTGGTTGGACACTGGAGACCTTCAGACCATACAACCACTCGGCCAACTCAACAACTTGAGCCTCTGTCAGCGCAGGTTTGAGGAGGACGTCTGAGAAATATCAATTTAACAAAGCAAATTAAATAAGGGAATGGGATTCACCAATGAATATAACTGATTCTAAACAACGTCTTCTGCTGGAAACATCAATCATCATCGGTAGGTGTTGTTAGAGTATTTTTGAAGAATTGCTAAAGTTCACAGTCTTCCATCAACACTATTATTGTGTAAGTGTTGAAGCAGCTAGCTCTCTATGTTACTGGCATAACAACTGTCTTTTCAAGGTATGCAGGTAGAGAAACAATTATCCCTGGAACATACTGAGTTTCCCATGGAATTGAAGACTTAACCTTATCATTGTTGAACCATGTACTGAAAAGTTAAGAATGTGCCCTGGCTTACTGAGTGTCCCTTACAATAGAAGATGTGAGACACCTGCTTGTTCCATCACTTCTAAGAGAGACTTCAGTGTGTACAGAGATTCCCTACCATGTGTGGTGGAACCCCATGAGTGCACAACAGGTCAAATTGCCATTCAGGTCTATTTACATGTAGAGATACACAAAAATATATGGAAGGACATGACAGAATAAAATGCCAAACTTTTGCTATCTATAGCATATAAGTTTGGCTATCTATTTTCAAAATACCCTGTTTTTATTGTTGCTACACATAGCATTGGAAGAACAATCATGTGTTTATAATCTATCTACATAGAGGGGCAGCACAGTGGCACAGTGGTTAGCACTACAGCCTCACAGCGCCACGGACCCGGGTTCGATTCCAGCCTCGGGCGACTGTCTATATAGAGTTTGCACATTCTCCCTGTGTCTGCGTGGGTTTCCTCCGGGTGCTCCCGTTTCCTCCCACATTCCAAAGATGTGCAGGTTAGGTGGATTGGCCGTGCTAAATTTCTCGTAGTGTTCAGGGAGGTAGAGGGTGTGTATTAGATGGGTCATAGGGGGATGGGTCTGGGTGGGATGCTTTGAGGTTCGGTGTGGACTTGTTGGGCCTGTTTCCACACTGTAGGGATTTGACGATTCTATGATGACTGCTCATTCTACAATGACTGTGCAAGACCATCCACCTACAGATACAGCAAATCAGCTAAGTAGCTATAGGGAGCTTATGTTACATAATACATTACATTATTATTACAACATATGTAATGAAAACAAAGAACAGTAGCAGCATAGGAACAGGTCTTTTGACCCACTCATAATAACACTCAACACTGCAGCCCCACCCCTCCACCCCCAAGGAAGCGTCCTCAGTCCTCTACTGTTATCCCTGTACACCTATGACTGTGTGGCGAAGTTCCAAACAAACACCATTACAACACCACCGTAGTGGGACGGATATCTGACAACAATGAGCCAAACTACAATAGGGAGATAGAGGGCTTGGTGACATGATGCAATGAAAACAATCTGTCTCTCAATGTTGGCAAAACTAAAGAACTGATCATCGACTTCAGAAAGAAAGGAGGAGAACGTGCGCTCATTTACCTCAATGGAACTGAGGCTGAGAGGGTGAAGAGCGACAAGTTCCTCTTAGAGACAATAACCAATAACCTGTCCTGGACTTCCCATGTACATGTGATAGTCAAGAAGGCACAACAACGCCTCTTCTTCATCAGGCAGCTCAGGAAATTTGGCACGTCCATAAGGTCCATTACCAACTTCTAAAGATGCACCATTGAAAGCATACTGTCCGGGTGCATAATGGCCTGGTACGGCAACTGCTCTGCCCAGGACTGTAAGAAACTACAGAAGGTGGTGTGCACAGCCCAGACCATCACGTAAGCCAACCTTGCATCCATGGACTCTATTTACGTGGCTCACTGCCACAGAAAGGCTGCCAACATCATCAATGACCCATCGCACGCTGGTAATGATCTTCTACAACCTCTTTCGTCAGACAGAAGATACATTCAGGCTGCTTCTATTGTCCCAACTTAAAAAAGAACCCAAGGCCTGACAAGCTGGTTACTTATTGGATTAAATAGACAGCTTAGTGCCTGTATCTTAAAACCTCTCTTCAAAAAAACGCCGGCCAAATGCAACTCTTAAAGCCACAGTATCATCACAATTCCAAAAGTGGTCTATCTAAAGTTCCATACTGCTGCAGTATGACTTACTCATTTTATACTTTATGCCCAAACCAAAGAAAGCAAGCATGCAGTATGTCTTCTTGACCAACTTATCCACTTGACTTGCCACTTTCAGTGAATTATGAACCTGTGCACCGAGATCCCTCTAAACGGTGATGCTACAAAGGGTTCTGCCATTTACTATATGTTTCCCTCCTGCATTAGATCTTCCAAATACATCTCTTCACATTTGTCCAGATTAAACTGTGCCCGCCATTTTGCCACCCAGGTCTCCAGCATATCTATATCCCGCCCAGGCAATCATCCACACTCTCCAGAGATCCCCCAATTTTTGTGTCATCCATAAACTTATTAATCAAGCTGCTTCCATTCTCCTCCAAATCATTTATAAAATCACAAACTGCAGAGGTGCCATCACTGATCCATGCAGAGCACCACTGGTCAGATCTCCAGTCAGAAAAATACCATTCCACCACTATTCTATGTTATACAGGATGCTGGTGAAGCCTCTTCTGGAGTATTGTGTGCAGTTCTGGTTGTCTTATTATAGGAAGGATACGGTATTGTTAAACTAGAGAGGGTTCAGAAAAGATTTACCAGATTGTTGCCGGGAATGGAGATATAAAAGTAGACAGGAAAAACTGAGACTATTTTCACTGGAGCATGGGAGGTTGAGGGGTGACCTGATTGAAGTTTGTAAAATCATGAGGGGCATAGTTAAATGAATGACAAGCGTTTTTTCAGTAGGGTGGAGAAATTCACAACTAGGGGGTATATTTTTCAGGTGAGAGGAGAAAGATTTTAAAAAGACATGAGTGGCAACTTTTTTTACACAGAGAGTAGTTCATGTGTGGAATGAACTGCTAGAGAAATTGGTGGGTGCAGATACAGTTACAATGTTTAAAAAAAGATTTGGATAGATTCATCAATAGGAAAGATTGGGAGAGATATGGACCAGGTGGAGGCAGGTGGGACTAGTTTAATTTGGGATTACGTTGGAATGGTTGGACTGAAGGGTCTGTTTCCATGCTGTATGACTGACCCCGTTCCTCAGATATTTATCCTGCTGTTCACCCCCAGGTTAGCTCTGACTGACCCCACTCCTGAGATAATTATCCTGCTACTGCCGTTTTCCTCCAGGTTTTCTCTCCTTCACTCTGTTGCCATCACTTCTCAAACTGACATACAATTGAATAATGTTAATACTAATATATAGAGTCACAGTGTCATAGAGATGTACAGCACAGTAACAGGCCTTTGGTCCAACTTGTCCATGCTGACCAGTTATCCTAAACAAATCTAGTCCCATTTACCAGCATTTGGGCCATATCCCTCTAAATCCTTCCTAATCCTATACTCATCCAGATGCATTTTAAATGTTGTAATTGTGCCAGCCTCCACCACTTCCTCTGGCAGCTCGTTCTTTACGCGCATCACCCTCTGCATGAAAAAGTTGCACCTTATATCCATTTTAAATCTTTCCCCTCTCACCGTAAGCCTATGCTCTCTAGTTTTGGGCTCCTCCACCCTGGGAAAAGACCTTGTCTATTTACTCTATCCATGCCCCTCATGATTTTATAAACTCTTATAAGGTCACCCCTCAGCCTCTGACGGTCCAGGGGAAATAGCCCCAGCTTATTAGCAGTAAAATCTCAATAGCGAGGAAACAAATGCTACTGAGCAGACCTGCTGAAGGAACGTTGACCAGACAGGGCTAGAATATGTGGATAGAAGGTATTACAATTTAGGGAAACAGTGCTGTAGTGCTAATGTCACTGGACTAGTTAATTCAGAGGGCCAATTCCAATCAGGTGGCTCAGCTTTATTCAGTGGGAGATCAGTGCATGCAAACTTGGGCGATCTAAACAGAATGAGTTACCTTATAATAAATCTGAATCATTGCCCCTCTCTCCTTTGGTGGCTGAAAGCACCGAGCTCACCCAGACTCCATTTCCTTGGGAAACTGCCAACATTTAGGAATTTGTGGCACAGGTAAAGATCACCTTCTCCAGTCTGCATCACCCACATCTCATCCCAAGAAAAAGTCAAATAAGGCAATGTACGAGACAAGGCAATGAGAGTGAGTGAGCAATGGGTCACCAAATAGTCTATGTCTTACAACATAGAAAATGGTGGAGAATCTCAGCATGTCTGGCAGCATTTCTGGAGATGGAAAAAGAATTAACATTTTGAGTCCAATGTGACTTCTTCAGAACAGAACTTTAGCTAAAATTAACATGACTGTTCCCGACAATTCGCTCGAACTCAACATTGGGGTATTCAAATACAAAATCTCAAGGGAATCAGCCACCTGGCACTTGAGTTAAAAAAAAACAAAGATTTTAATTTGTTAGAGATAGTAAGAACTGCCAATGCTGGAGTCAGAGATAACACAGTGTGGAGCTGGAGGAACACAGCAGACCAGGCAGCATCAGAGAAGCAGGAAAGTTGACCTTTCAGGCCAGGACCCTTCTGCAGAAATGGCAGATGGGGAAGGGAGCTTAGAAATAAATAGAGAGAGGAGGGTCGGGCTGGAGAAGCTAGGTGGGATGGTGATAGGAGAGTGCAGGTAGGTAGTGGTGGGGATTGGTCAGTGCGGTGGGAGGAGCAGATAGGTGGGAGAGAAGATGGACGGGCTGTGTCAGGTCAGCGAGGCGGGGATGAGAGGGAAGGTTGGTCATGGGATGAAGCCGGGGGTGGGGAGATTTTGAAACTGGTAAAGTCCACATTGAGAGCATTGAGTTGTAGGCTCCCAAGGCGGAATATGAGGTGATGCTCCTTTTACTTTGTAATCTGGTTTTTCCAGTTTCCTGAATTTTAAATGATTAGTCCCAAGTGAGAACTTCTGTCTTGAATTCCAAGAAAATCAATGAATTAACATTTGTATAGTACGTTTTAGTAAATCATTTCACAAACAGCTTGCTAGGAACAGAAATGCAACAATAGTTAAATGTAACTTTTAAGGAGTGTCTGAGTGGAGACAGAGAAGTGTAGGGTCCAGACCTGAGTGTTGAAGCAACTGAAGGTGTGTTCCGGAAAGTGGCTAGTTTCACAGCTTTTCTCCCAACTCATCCCTGATCCTGTTAACAATTGGAAATCCAGATACCCTGATCTAATGTATCCCAGAATGTTGTGCAAAATAAGGGAGGAAGTTACAAGACCCCTTGTAGAAATATTTGCATCAGCTATAACTACAGGTGAGGTGCCTAATGACTGGAGGGTGGCTAATGTTGTACCTTTGTTTAAGAAAGGCTGTGAAGAGAAACTGGAGAACTATAGACCTGTGAGTCTGACTTCAATTGTGGGTAAATTGTTGGAGGTGATTATAGAAGATAGGATTTATAGACATTCAGAGAAACAAAAATTGATTAGGGATAGTCAGCATGGGTTTTTTGCGAGGGAATCATGTCTCAGAAAGTTGATTGAGTTTTTTCAGGAAGTTACCAAAAGGTTTAGTGACTGACAAGGTTCTGCATGGAAGACTGATAAGTAAAGTTAGGTCACATGGGATTCAGGGTGTGCTTACCAATTGGATACATAATTGGCTTAATGGCAGGAGACAGAGAGTAATGGTGGAGGGTTGCTTTTCTGATTGGAGGACTGTGATCAGTGGTGTTCCACAGGGATCTGTTCTAGGTCTTCTTTTGTTTGTCATTTATATAAATGATTTTGATAAGAATATAGAGGCATGATTAGTAAGTTTGCAGATGACACCAAAATTGGTGGCATAGTAAGACCGTGAAAAAAGTTTTCTAAGATTACCAAAGGGATCTTGATCAAATGGGCTGAAAAATGGCAGATGGAGTTCAACCTGGATAAATGCAAGGTATTGCATTTTGGTACAACAAACAAGGGTAGGGCTTATACAATTAATGGGAGGGCCTCGAGTAGTGTTGTGAAACAAAGGGACTTTGGGGTGCAGGGACATAATTCTTTAAAGTTTGCATCACACATAGACAAGATGATTAAAAAGGCATTTGCCAAACTTGCCTTCATTGCTCAGTCCTTTGAGTATAGGAGTTGGGGCATTATGTTGAGGTTGTACAGAATATTGGTGAGGCCTCTTCTGGAAAACTGTGTCTAGTTCTGGTCACCCAGTTATAGGAAGGATCTTATCAAGCTGGAGAGGATTCAGAAGAAATTTACTGGTATGCTGCCAGGAATGGAAGGTTTGAGTTATAAGGAAAGGCTGGATAGGCTGGAACTTTCTTCACTGAGCATAGGAGGTTGAGAGGTGACCTGATAGAAATTTATAAAATAGTGAGAGGTATAGGTAGAGTTGATGGCCGTTGTCTTTTCCCTAAGATGGGGAATTTCAAGACTGGGGACACATTTTTAAGGTGAGAGGAGAGAAATATAAAAAAAACACGAGGCAATTTTTTTACAAAGAGGGTGGTTCGCATGTCACATGAACTTCCTGAGGAAGTGGTAGATGCGGATACAATTACAACGTCTAAAAGATACTTGGATGGATATATGAGCAGGAAAGATTTGGAGGGATATGGGCCGGGAACAGGCAGGCAGGGCTAGTTTAGTTCGGGATAATTTTCGGCATGGACTGGTTGGACCGAAGGGCCTGTTTCCATCCTGTATGACTCTATGAGTCTAATATTAGAGTCAGATTCTTTCCCCAAGATTTCACCAATCAATTAATTTAATGATATTAAGCACCTTCAGTGCAAGATGTACTGTAATAAGCTTATAAGGACTACCAAATCACCATGGTGTTGAGGTTGGTGACAATATTGGAGAAGTGCAGGGAGCAGCACCAAGCATACCTGACAATGAGATATTCAACCGGTTGAAGCTGCAACGTAGCACAACTTGCCTGCCAAATAGTGAAATCATTGTTCCAGAGACCGAGCTAAATTATCCCACAGCCAATGAATCAGACACAAGCTCTGCAGTGCTATCAACTGGCTTCCATTCAAGATGGCGGCGGAGTAAGCAGCGCAGCATTTGAGCTCCTAACCTCAGGAGCTCATCTGCTCCATCCAATTTTCCTTTTTTATGGCCTATTCCGTTTTCGTTTTTTGTTTACTTACCTTCTTGTGGTGAGCTTGGGCAGCAGTGGCAAGGAGTACAGCACATCGGAGGAAAATTTGTGTCCCTCGTGTCGGTGGGATGGAGGAGAGTGTGGGCCCAGCGAGTGTCCCAGCAGCATGGACAGCGATTGCTTTAGCATGGTGGGCCCAACGTTGAGTTAGAGCCCAGTTCAGGACCTGGAAGCTTCTACAGCGGCTGCATTGTAGAGATTGGCCCAGCGTGGTCTCATGGCGGTGACAATTTCGGTAAAGACAAGATGTCGCTGAAAAGTGGTGACCCTGTTCCAGCAGCAGTAGCACAGCAAAGGGACACAAGGCTGGCCAACTGTTTCGTGCTGGTGTTGGACTCAGCATCGGGGTGAAAGAGCCCAGATCCATGGCTAACAAGAAGGACTGTAATGTGGTACTTTTAATTTCATTTATTTCAGTGTTTTAAGATGGTGCCTGAAGGTGGTCACATTACACAACACCCTTCACTGTATTTATAACAAATACATGTAACAAGTATGCGTGACACTAAATAGATTAATCAATTGCTGTGTCAATGACGGTAGACAATTGAACAATTCACCTGAGGAAGAGGCTTCCAAATATCCCAATCCTCAATAATGGGGGTGGTGCCACAGCATGAGTGCAAAACAGAAGGCTGAAGTATTTACCAAAATCTATGCTCACTGGTATCACAGATGACCACTCTTCAAACAATTTGATCTACTCCACGTGCATTCACTCCACATGATGCTGCTTGGCCTGCTGTGTTATCTCAGATTCTCCAGCATCTGCAGTTCCTACTATCTCTGAAGGCACTGGATTGCTGAATTCCTCACTATTAATATCCTGGAGATTATCACTGACCAGAAACTGAACCAAACTGGGCATAATGAATACCGTGGATACAAAAGCAGGTCAGAGGCTAGGAACACTGCGAGTAACTCACCCTCTGACTCACCAAAGTCAGTCCACCATCTAAAAGGCACAAATCAGGAAAGATATTCAAAACTTGGTCAAAGAAGTGAGTTGGAGTACTGTTAAACTGTTAAAATGGAGCATCTTGTCTGTGACTAATACTGACTCCTCACTCTGAGGTAACCCAGTTCCCTAAATATTCTTCCCTTCGGAGGAGAAGGTCTTTACAACCTTCCTATACCAAGGACTTTACAGATCTGCCCAAAACTCAAAGGGAAAATCTTAAAAAAAAAGCTCTTTCTGTGAACTATGGGTGTTTCCCTTTTTCATTGTTGGTCACAAAACTCATTATTTCTAAAGCTTGGCCTCAAAAAATAGCTTTAAAAGAAATCACCATGGCTACAGAAATACTTACAAGTTTGTGATTAATTCCAGACACTCGGAAAAACCCATGTCTCCTACAAGTTTAAGAATTTAAGAACCCAAACTTCCAATAAATAGCACCAAATACATAGATCCAACAGTTACATCACACTTTACAGCTAAGATTGGAAAAGTACAGAAAACCAGACTAAAGTGAGTAAAAAATAATTTAAAATATTATCTTAAAATTTTGAAAAGAGACACGAAGTTGAAGATTTAATCTTGCACTCATCAGAACTGGAATGCATGAAGACAGATTTGGAAAGGGAACCCCCACCTATACAACATAAGAAGACAGTGTTGACTGGTTGTCCTATGGTTGGCATGGAGATGCAGCAAGGGCTGTTAACTGACAATCTAAAACACAAAGAACTGCAGATATTGGAAATCTGAAACAAAAACAGAAAGTGCTGGAGAGACTCAACAGGTCCAGCAGTATCTGTAGAGAGAAAACGGAGTTAATGTTGAGTCCAGTGACCCTTCATTAGAGCTGAAAATAGCTAGGAATGGGTGGTACCTATGCTGATAGGGAAAGATTGTGCGATCGAGGAAAGTGAATAGAGTACATGGAGAGAGAGGGAGAGGGAGAGTTAGGAAAAAAAAGGGGACAGGCAAACAAAGAAATTGCTGATGATAAGCTGAGAGAGAGAGAGATAAGTTGGCCAAATGGGCAGACATCTGTCAGATGAATTTCGATACAGAGAAATATGAGGTAAAGCATTTTGGTAGAAGAAACACGGAGAGATAATACAGGCTTAATGATACAATTCTGAGGGGAGTAAAGGAGCAGAGGGACCTCGGGGTTCATGTTTATGATTGTTTGAAAGTGGCCTTACTAAAATCCATGTAGACAATATCCAATGCTCTACCTTCATTAATCGCCTTTGTCACCTCCTCGAAAAATTCAATCAAGTTAGTAAGACATGACCTGCCATGTACAAAGGCATGCTGACCATCCCTAATTAGGCCATGCTTTTCCAAATATGCGTAAATTTCATCCCTAAGAATTCTCTCCAAAGGCTTCCCAACCACCGAAGTGAGACTCACCACTCATTAGTTCCTTGGATTATCCTTATTTTCCTTCTTGAACAGAGGATCAACATTAGCTTCTCACCAGTCCTCTGGCACCTCTCCAGTGGCTCAGTGGCTAACGTATACAAAGGTCCTGTTTTGCATGGGTAGCTCCAAACACAGCCAACCCATTTGCAACATCGTGTTAGGATCCAACCCAGCATTTATTTCTCTCATCTTATCATCAGCAATCTCTTTGTTTGCCTAGTCCACTCCCTCCCTCTTACTTTCTCTCTCTGTGCTCCATCTTCTTGTCCTCCAAGCATTGCCTCCTCTGCCATCTCTAACTCCGTCATCAGCATAAATACTACCCTTTCTCAACTATTTTCAGTTCTGATGTAGAGTCACTGGACTTGGAAATTTGCATTTGCTTTTCTCTCTAGAAATGCTGCCCGACCTGCTGAGTTTCTTCAGCATTTACTGTTTTTGTAACTATCAATCCTGATTAGGTGATTAAACTCATACCAGACAAGTAGACTCTGAATGCTGAGTGTGTTGCCATGGGGAAAGCAGTAGGGATTAAATTCTCTCTAATGCTTTCCTCAATGAAAGGAATGCAATGTATGGATAAATCTTTCCTGCCTACACAGAACATTGATGCATTTAACATTAAATCATTAATACAATTCCAGGCTCTGGATGAACTTATTCTAATAATTCTCCTTGTAAAGGGGTTCTCGTTCTCCTAGGAGCCAATGTGCCTGGGACTACACTGAAACAGGGTCTGCATCAAATGCAGTGGGACTTGCCTGTCTCAAACCAAATCTTTCCTATTGCCTGTTTTCCCAGCGACCACAATTGGCGGAGACACTTTCAGCCAGCTCTCCCAGTGCTCAGAAGATACTCTGCATTTTCAGGGTAAAGCAAAGCATTGTATCTCCCCATAACCAGCGATTGAGAAAACCTGCAAAGAACCAACAGAAACATGGCGTTGTGCTCCTCAGGGAGTAAAGGGATTACACTCTCAAAGCCTGAGAGGACATGGCCCCCAGCGCCGACGGGATCGTTACTCCCCAGCATCAAATACATTATGGATATGGCCACATCAAAGACATAATACCCATAATTCATGTCACTGAAGTCCAGTAAGCCAGAGATATCCAACTGCTGCTGTAGCTCAGTCGGGTTGGAGTGGTCAGCTGGTGTGTGAACAGGCTGGACTAGAATGTTGGTGTGACTGAAGTCCCCATGATTCAGGCCTGGGAAAGAGACAAACATTGCAATGTTTTATCATCCATCACTGACGACAGGATTTCAAT
>NC_063367.1:2053934-2083571 GCF_021869965.1 Rhincodon typus | reverse complement strand
CAGCAGGCCAAGTAGCATCAGAGGAGCAGGAAGGCTGACATTTCAGGTTGAGACCCTTCTTCAGCTTTCCTGCTCCTCTGATGCTGCTTGGCCTGCTGTGTTCATCCAGCTCTACACCTTGTTATCTCAGATTCTCCAGCATCGGCAGTTCCTACTATCTCTCGCCATCACTGAGACTCGCTTTGTATTCCAAATTTATTAATTGAATTTAAATTCCACCAGCTGCTATGCTGGGATTTGAACCCATGTACCCAAAGCATGTCTGAACAAATGGATTACTAACCTGTGTAAGCACACTGTCCAAGGCCAAGATATATTAGAATCCCAACAGTGCAGAAAGAGGCTATTCGGCCCATGGAGTCTGCACTGATCCTCCAAACAGCATCCTACCCAGATCAAGTCCCCACCCTATCCTCATAACCTTGTATTTCCCATGGCCAATCCACATAGCCTGCTCATCCCTGGATACTACAGGACAACTTAGCATGCCCAATCCATCTAACCTGCACATTCTGGAGGGTTTGAGCTATAGGGAGAGACTGAATAGGCTGGGTCTTTTTTCCATGGAACATCGGAGGCTGAGAGGTGACCTTATAGAGGTTCATAAAATCATGAGGGGCACAGATAGGATGAATAGCCAAGATCTTTTTCCGAGGATAGGGGAGTCCATAACCAGAGGGCGTAGATTTAAGGTGAAAGGGGAAAGATTTAAAAAGGAACTGGGGGGGTAACTTTTCCACGCAGAGGTGTTGCATGTATGGAATGAGCTGTCAGAGAAAGTGTGGAGGGAGTATATTACAACATTTAAAAGGCATCTGGATGGGTATATGAATAGGAAGGGTT
Organism: Rhincodon typus; assembly: GCF_021869965.1. Classification (NCBI taxonomy): domain Eukaryota; kingdom Metazoa; phylum Chordata; class Chondrichthyes; order Orectolobiformes; family Rhincodontidae; genus Rhincodon; species Rhincodon typus. The sequence continues at coordinate 2,082,728 of NC_063367.1, read as the reverse complement.
GAGAGGAATATGGGCCAAATGCTGGCAAATGGGACTAGGTCAGATTGGGATGTCTGGTCAGTGTGAATGAGTAGGACCAAAGGATCTGTTTCCATGCTGTAAGACTCTGTCTTTGGACAGTGAGAGGAAACTAGAGCACCTGGCAGAAAACCACAGGGAGGTCGTGCAAACTTCACATAGACAGTTACTGTTTCTGCACTCTCCCTGAAGCATTCCCATTTATCCTATAGTGTGGCACCCACAATGGCCACAAGATGACGACTTACTTTGACGAAACCTGCAGAGGTCTGGAAGTATCACTTCCTGGAATTGCTGAATAATTTGCTCCACAATTTGGCGATCGCTTCCCTCTCCCGGTGTGTAAAGATACTTGTCCAGCAAGTGAATGTTTGAGAGCTTCCACAGGAAATCCAGCCACTGCAAACTCTTCATGTTAGGATGTTGGAATTCCTGCCAATGAGAGAAATCCATTACCTTGTTCCACCCAATATATCCAACAGATTGTCTGATCGCAATCTTACCTCAGGATTTGCTGTGAAATTCTGCTTCCTGCACATTTGAACATCAACCACTCCTAGTTCAGCTCCTAGAGTCAGAGAATGAACAGGGCACAGAACGAAGCCATTCGACACATTGAGTCTGTACCCTCCGAAGATTTATCTAATCAGTTCCATCACATCTTCGCTCTATTTCTGTAGCCCTGTAAGTTTGTTTTCCTCAAGGCTCTATCTCATTTTCCTTTGACCTCATTAATCATCTCACCTTCCACCAGCACATAAGCAACAGTTGTGTCTTATTAGCAATTGCTAAAAAGATGTCCCCTTGCCCTTACACCTTCAAATAATGGGATCAGCATCTTTTGAACTAGCCTGTCATCATCTTGTCTATCTCAATCAATTCTCCTCTCAATCTCCTTTACTTCTGTTAGAACAATTGATCCAAATTAGAAAGTCACTCGATTAGATTAGAAATTCCCTAGCATTAGGCTCAGTAGTTAGCCTTGCTGCCTCACAGCACCTGGGACCCGGATTTGATTCCAGCCTTGGGTGACTGTCTGTGTGGAGTTTGCATGTTCTCCCCGTGTCTGTGTGGCCTGCCTCTGGGTGCTCTGGTTTCTTCCCTACAATCCAAAGATGTGCAGTTTAAGTGGATTAGCTGTGCTAAATTAGTCCAGGGTGTGCAGGATCGGTGGATTAGACATGGGGCCAGGGTGGGTCTGAGTGGGATGCTCTTTAGTGGGTCAGTGCAGGCTGAATGGCCTGTTTCTGCACTGTAGGGATTCTAGGATTCAAACAAACTCAGCTTCTCCGACCCAGCCTTGTAACTGATATTTCCATTAGAACATTCTGCACCCTGTCAAGGAGTCTGACATCATCCTAAATTGTGAACACTTGAACTAGACACTGTCACCATAACTGTCCCAGCATTTTAACATTTCAAAATATTTCCAATTCTTTTTTCAGACAGTACTTCTAAAAATGAAGCTCAAGGCTTCATATACCCTGTGAATACTTCGTTAATCTATCCTACCATCTTTAAAAATCAATGCAGATGTATCCATGGTCTCCTCTCCCCCCAAGGTCATTAGGTCTTAGGAATGCAAAGTAGCGGAGACCTTTCAGCTTCTTATTCCTGCTTTGCTATTCAATAAGGATCGTGACTGATCTGACTGCAGCCTCGTATTTTCTGCCTGCCAATCCTTCACTTTCCCCTTCCCAATAATCCTTGACTCCCTACTAGATGAAAAATCTGCACACTCTTCAGAACTGTGTTCTTTCGTCTTTATGTCCTCTCAATCCTTTCTGCCAAAATACATTGCATCACACGTCTTTGTGTTAAATTCTACCGGCCCCTTGTCTGCTCATTCTGGTGGTCTATCTCATCCTGCAGCAGGCATTTCAAATTGTCCTCAAAGCTTAAATTTGATGTAAATTTGGAATATTAGTCTGTATTCAAATTCTAGGTTTCTTAGATCAAAAAATACCACTGGCCCTTTTTGAACACCATTGTCTACCCAGTCTGAAAAATAACCACTTACCACTGTCCTGGCTTCCTGTCCTTAACCAAAATTTTACTGTAATATGAAACTAATTCAACAATTGCACGCCTCAGTTTTGTTAACCAGCCTTTCAAGTGGTACTTCGTTTACTTAAAATCCACATAATAACATTCACTGCCTTCCCTTCATCCACGCCATTACTACAACAAAAGAATTCAATCAGGTTAGTCAAATGTGATCTACCTTTTGCAAATCCACACATCTCTTTAATTACCTCAAACCCCTCCAAGTGCCTGTTGATATTTACCCAGCAAATTGTTTCTAAAACCTTACACCTATGTTAAACTGATTGGTCTGTTGTTACTAGGGTTGCCCGATGCCCTTTCTTGAAGAGGGGTGCAACATTTGCCCAGCTTTAACCCTCCAGCACCACCCCCTTACCTCAGAACGACTGAAAGATTATGACAAGACCTGTTGATTTCCTTTAGCAATCTGGAGCCAGCTCAACCAGCCGATCCACTATCTCCTTGTGATTAATTTTCATATCATCCATTAGCTCTGCCAACTCCACTTCAAACAACATTTTAAGAAGAAAGAACACAGAACAATACAGCACAGGAACAGGCCCTTCAGCCCTCCAATCCTGTGCTGCCACATTTTGCCCTTCCATACTGAAACTGCCTTCACTTACAGGATCGTATCCCTCTATTATCCTTCCAATTCATGTATTTCTCCAGGTACTTCTTGAATGCTGCTACTGTGCCTGCTTCCACCACCTGCTCTGGCAGCATGTTCCAGGCACTCACCACCCTTTGTGTGAAAAACTTGTTTTGCACATCTCTTTTAAACTCCCCCTGCAACTTGAACCTATGTCCCCTAGTCATTGACCCCTCCACTCTGGGAAAAAGCCTCATACTTTCCACTCTCTCTGTGCCATTCACAATCTTATAAACTTCTATTAGGTCCCCGTTCGCCCTCCTGCATTCCAGTCAAAACAAACCCAGTCTATCCAAGGAGATAGTAAGAACTGCCAATGCTGGAGTCAGATAACACAGTGTGGAGCTGGAGGAGCACAGCAGGCCAGGCAGCATCAAAGGAGTATATCCAACCTTTCTTCATAGCTAAAATCCCCCTTAGCAGGCAACATTCTGGTAAAGCTTTTCTGTACCCTGTTGGAAGCATCCACAGCCTCCTGGTAGTGTGGTGACCAGAACTGTACACAATATTCCAAGTGTAGCCTAACTAAAGTTCTATAAAGCTGCAGCATAACTTATCTATCCTTATACTCAATGCCCCTTCCAATAAAGGCAAGCATGCTTTAGGCCTTTTTTACTACCCTACCTACCTGTGCTACCACTTTCAGTGATCTGTGGACCTGCTCACCCAGATTTGCCATGCTCTGTATAATTTCAACCTGTATTTGACCTGCCAAAATGCATCACCTCACATTTGTCTCGATTACACTCCATCTGCCATTTTTCTGCCCATGCCTCCAACTAATCTATATCCTGCTGTATCCTCTTACAGTCCTCCTCACTATTGGTAACTTCAACAAACTTTGATTCGTCCTCAAACTTACTAATTAGACCAGCCATGTTTTCCTTCAATTACGTAGTTCATGAGCAGCAGAGGTCCTAGCTCTAATACCTGTGGAACACCACTGGTCATAACCCTTCATTCTGAAAAGCATCCTTCCACTGCTACCCTCTGTCTCCCATGACAAGTCTGTTCTGTACCCATCTTGCCAGCTCACCCCTGATACCAAGTGACTTCACCTTTTGTACCAGTCTGCTACAAGGGACTTTGTCAAAGGCTTTACTGAAATCTATATAGACAACATCAACCGCTTTTCCCTCATCAGTTGTCTTCATCACCTCATCCCATGACCAACCCTCCCTCTCAGCCCCACCTCCTTGACCTGACACAACCCGTCTATCTTATCTCTCATCTATCTGCTGCTTCCACCTCACTGACCAATCCCAACCACTGCCTACCTGCACTCACCTATCACCATCCCACCTACCTTCTCCAGCCCCACCCCTCTCTCTATTTATTTCAGAGCTCCCTTCCCCCTCCCCCATTTCTGAAGAAGGGTCCAGACCTGAAACGTAAGCTTTCTTCGCTCCTCTGATGCTACCTGGCCTGCTGTGCTTCTCCAGATCCACACTGTGTTAATCTAGTCCCATTTGCCTGTGTTTAGTCCAGATCCCTCCATACCTATCCCATTCATGAATCTATCCAAATTCTTAGATTCCTACCATTCAATAAGTATCCCCTTGCATTGTTAGTCCCCCCAAAATGCATTACCTCTCGCCTTTCATAATTAAATTTTATTTGCCACTGTTCAGCCCATCTGACCAGCCCATCTATATCATACTAAGTCTAAGGCTTTATTCCTCGCTAGCTACTGCACCATCAGTTTCTGTGTTGTCTGTGAACTCTCCTACACTTATGTCTAGATCATTAATATACACATCAAACTGCAAGGGACCCAGCATCAAACCCTGTGGTACACCATTGGACACAGGCTTCCAGTCATAAAGACACCGTTTGACTATCACTCACTGCTTACTGCCACTCAGCTAATTTTGGATCCAGTTTGTCAAATTACCCTTAAACCATGGGCACTTAGCTTCTTAACTAGTCTGCCCTGCAGGACCTTGTCAAAAACCTTACTAAAGTCTATGCACCCTCATACATACATAGTTACAGCTTTGAAAAATTTAATAAAATCTGTTAGACAAGATCTCTCCCTTTAAAGCCATGCTGACTATCCTCTCCAATTGGAGATTAATTCTGCCCCTCAGACTCCTTTTACAATAATTCCTCTAATGCAGATGTTAGACTGACTGGCCAGTGGTTTCCAAGCTTATCTCTATCACTCTTCTTGAATGATACCGCATTAGTTACCCTTCATTTCTTCCGGCCCCTCTCCTGCATCAAAAAGAAGATAGTTTGAAGCAGCTTTGATCTGTTCCATATGGAGGGAGAATTGACCTGAACAACACAAACAGCTTGATCTGTATCACAGCTTCCCTCGGTTGCCTGCATAAACCTTTATAAAGACAACACTGGAGGCAAAACATCCTGACTTACTGCAAGCACATGGTTCATTCGAGCGAGGGTTTGACCAGCTTTGTACAAGATCTGAGGACCTATAGGCATTTCAGACAATGGAATTCCAGGAAGGTAGGTCAGTAACTAGACCATGTGGCTCTTAGATTGTTCCCCACCATCTGTAAGAGATGAGAGTACAGTGTTCTTGTTAAATTAGTGTGTTCTTTTGAAAGCTGAATTATATCAGTAATGTTTACAAGGATTAATCTAAGTGTGAACATTTATAAAATGTGAATTTCAGTTTTTTAAAGATGTGTGTGACTGGTCAACTGTAACCTGAACCCATCTGGAGATAGTGGTGTAGTGATGCTGGACGAGAAATCCAGAGACACAGTATAATGCTTTGACTACATGGGTTCATATTGCAGCAATGATATATAGTAGAGTTTAAATTCACTGATCTGGAATTGAAAGCACACCCCAATGATAGTGACCATGACAATTACCATTGATCATTGTAAAAAGGAAATCTGCCATTCTTATCTGGTCTGGTCTGGCCTACCTGTGATTCCAGACCATTGGGACACTTAACTGCCCTCTGAATTGGCCAAGGAAGCCATTCAAGTTCTGGGGCAATTAGGAATGAGAAACAACTGCTCATCTTTCCATTGAAGCCTACATCCAATTAAATTAAGAAGAACTAATACTGACCAAAAGTCTCCAAAGACATAATCTTGCCATCAATGTTTGGGATAGGTGTGGGTGAAGGAAATCCTTTTTAGTTCAAAAATATCATGGCTTGTGTTTGTGCTTCAATCAAATCAGCATCTTCACAGTCGACAGTGTTCATCACTTTGAGGACGTAGCTCTGACTGTGATCTCTAGTTGCCTGGTTCTCAGACACCAGGATGTGGAAGTTCTGGTCACTGTAACTGGGCATTGGTTGGACACTGGAGACCTTCAGACCATATAGTCGCTCGTGTCAGCGCAGGTTTGCTGAGAACAGGTTTCTCTGAGGAGGACATCTGAGAAACATCAAATGAGCAAAGCAAATTAAATAAGGGAATGGGATTTACTGATGGATGCAACTGATTAACTCGCTACTGTGGCATTTGCTGGAAACATCAATCATTATCCAGTACCATCTGTAGGTGTTGTTAAAGGTGTTGTTACATTGTTGTGTAAGTGTTGAAGCAGCTGTTCCTATGGGCAACTGAGTTAGAAGAGAATAGAATAGAAATTTATTGTCATGTGTACTTTCGTATGAAAAATACAGTGAAAAATTTTATAAGTCGCCCAGAACGGTGCCTACATCAATGACAGAAGTCACACGGCAATAAAAAATGTAGAATTAAGATGAAGTTCATCATAATTCAGTTAACAGCTCTTGGGCTTGGGGAAAGCCAATTAAGGAATGATGGAATACCCTGAAGATGCAGCCGGGACAGGACCGCCATTCTGGGATGGGACCGCCATTCTGAGACAAGACTGCCACACTGTGCCACCGGAATACTGGCTGGAAGCCTCAGCTGAAGAAGACCGCCATGCCAAGCAGAGGCCACCACTCCTGGACCTCCTGCAGAACCACTGGAATAATTGGACACGAAAAACCTCCACAAGGGATGAGACCTCCCTGTGAGACAAGACCACCATGCTGGGACAAGACCACCAGACCAGGAAACCACCATGCCAGGCCGAGAGTATCTTTCTCCTCCTTCAGGCACCTGGGCCTAGCTGCAGAGCTGGAGCCTTATTATAGCCTGCAAATCTGGACTGGGGGAGTCATCCCAGGATCTGTTCCTGACTCACCAGGAGACCCCGGGCTGAGTGGAGCTGTGTCCGGCAAAAATTGGCATTGCTGTCGCTTCCTTCTTCACTCACCACTCTCCAGGCTTAAAAGAAAAGAAAACAAAGAAAAGAAAAAGAAAGACAGCAAAAGTAAAAAGAAGAAAACGAGAGGAAGAAAGCCGATGGGAGCGGACAAACTCGGGATCAGCCCCCCTACTCTGCCGCCACAGTTATACACACACACACACACACATACACACACACACACAGCCATCTACACTACTGACCTCAACTCACAATGCTGCTCCCTTCTGACTTGCTGATCTTGTTTTGACATTTGGATTGGAATTCTGGGCAAGAAATTTGAAAGGCAAACTCTTTGCTGCTTAATGACTCCACCCACACATCCAACTGATTTACAGACAAACGTCTCTGTGCATATGAAAGATGGAAGACATGCTTACTTTCCTGAGAATGGAGTCCATGAACTCGTGAATACTTGTGTCGTTGGCCGTTTGGAAGATGCAATGCAAGTCCCTAGCTGAGGTTAGAAAGGAGCCAATCTTAAGAAATCTCAGTTTTGCTGCAAACTTCAGTGCCACAGGAATAGTTCTGTTTCCGAAATCCCAGGACAGTAGATCCTCCTGCAAGAGGTGGCAGATATAGGAGATCATGTTCCTAGCCATGTGAAGACCCCTGTGGCATTGACATTCACTCATCTGCAGATATCTACAAAACCTTTGATAGACCCTTTCACATCACACTGATAACACTGAAGACAGCTGAACAAATAAGAGTCAGTGCTGGCGAAAGAGCATCCTAATCTTTAATGAACACTTGACCCTCACTGAGAAGCAGAAAAGCCAGACCTGAGGATTTCTGAAGGCTTTGAAAGCACATTTTAAACTCCCCACTAATGTTACTTATGAACAACATTCCCTTTAAGCTGTGCAGCCACTGCAACATTCCCCATATGGCTATCAGCCTGCTGACATGGAACACAGCATTTACTTCTGGTTCTGAAAGCCACTGCTATGTATGAATCTTGGAGGCCCTTGCAGAAGAAAACAAACGAAAGAATGCTGCTTATGAATAGGATGTGTTCAACTACTTACCTGTTCAACAAGACGTGTGGTGATCAGTACATGATGGCACTGAAGCATCTGGCTGAGTTCTGAGAATCTGGGCAACTAAAAGATAATCACAATAGCTTCTGCAAAAGATACAATTTAGTTTACAGAGATATCATTTGAAAGTGATATATAAAGGCAAGGAGCAGATGCATATTACTGACAGAGATAGTAAGAACTGCTGATGCTGGAGTCTGAGATAACACAGTGTGGAGCTGGATGAACACAGCTGGCCAGGCAGCATCAGAGGAGCAGGAAAGCTGATGTTTCGGGTTGGGATCCTTCTTCTGAAAAGGGGTCCTGACCCAAAACGTCAGCTTTCCTGCTCCTCTGATGCTGCCTGGCCTACTGTCTTCCTCCAGCTCCACACTGCGTATGACTGACATCCTGTCAAGAGCAGCACTCCCTATGAAGAAAGTTGAGGACGTTAAATCAGCGTGTGAACTCTTCAAGATTCAACAAGAAGCAATAGCTCAGTGTGCCAACAACCCAGCAAAGACATTGAAATTTAAAGATAAGTGTCTTGTTCAAATCAAAGAATCTATGCAACTCTCCAAGAGTTTCAGAAGTTAGTGACAAGAGGATGACCTGAAAGTTCAAGGACACACCAGTTGCTATAAGAGCATATCAAGTGAACAAAGACAAAGCGATTGCCCAAGGTAGCAACCTGTACAAAGGAAATGGAGTCATTATCCCTAAGGAGTTGAGCAAAGAGATGCTGAACTACAGCCAAGCAAGCGTTTAAGGAATTGAGCCTAGTCCATTGGAACACATTAGCAAGTGCTTTCTACAAACATCAAGTTAAACAAGCCAAAGAACCACTCATGACTGATGACATGCTGACCAAACTGGGTTTGTTCCTGTGTTGTATGACTCTCTCACTCTGTAAAGAATTGGGAAATTCAGCACCACACATCATTTCCACACTCTATCCAGTCAAAGGAAAAGGCTGAGGCAGCGAGAATGGCCTTTCAGGGAAAACCAGTAACATCTACATTTGTTGCACCATAGGTCAGCACTACTACATCTGAGAGGAGGAGAAAGTGTGGGAATGTAATACATATAGGGGATTTAATTGTAAGGGGAATAGATAGGCATTTCTGTGGCTGCAAATGAAACTCCAGGATGGTGTTCGGGTCAAAGATGTTTCAAAGAGGCTACAGGACATTCTGGAAGGGAAGGAGTAGCAGACAGTGGTCGTATTATACAACAGAACCAATGACATAAGTAAGAGAAAGGGATGAGGTCCATAAAGCAGAATACAGGGAGTTAGGCAGTAAGTTGAAAAGTAGGACCTCAAAGGTAGTGTTCTCAGGATTATTATCAGTGTCACATGCTAGCCAAAGTAGAAATAACAGGTTATATCAGTTGAATACTTGGCTGGAAAAATGGTGTAAGGGTCCCTTGGACGTTGGGACCAGTTCTGGGGGAGGTGGAATCAAGACAAACTGGACAGGTTGTAGCTGGGCAGGGCCAGGACTGATGTCCTCGGCCAAGTATTTGCTAGTGTGGTTGATACAGGTTTAAACTAGAATAGGATGGGGGTGGGAATCTAAGATAGCAGTAAAAGAAAAAAAATCATTAAATGCAGAAATGGTAGACAATCAAATGTGAGAGATAAATAGCGTCACAGTACAACGTAAAGTTAGGATGAATAAAATAACAAAATGTCAAGCCTGAAGGCTTTGTATCTTAATGCACAAAGCATTCAGCAAGTTGACAGCACAACTGACAGCACAAATCAATGTAAATGAATATGAACCTACAGCCATTACGGAGACATGGTTACAAGGAGATCAGAACTGGGAACTTAACATTCAGGTATATTTGACATTTTAGAAAGTGAGGAGGGAAGAATAAGTGGTGGGGTAGCGCTGTTAATAAGAGATAAAATGAGGACAGTTGTGAGAAATTATCTAGATTTGGATAATGTAGTGTCCTTTTGGATGGAGGGGAAAAACGGCAAGGGAAAGAAAACATTGGTACAGTTATATAGAGACCTCCAAACAATAGGCACACTGTAGGAAAGGGTATAAATTAACAAACAAAAGGAGTATGTAAAGCTAATAGAGCAACAACTATGGGTGGTTTCAATCTTTATATTGATCAGGTCAGTCAAGTTGAAAGGGTAGCTACTTCAATGAATTCATTGGGATGGGCATGAGGGATGAGGTTTGAGAGGGATGGTTTCCTAGAGTAATATGTCATGGAGCCAACCAGGAAGCAGGCTATCCAGGATTTGGTAATGGGTAACAAGGCAGGTTTAATAAATAACCTCAGGGTAGAAGATCCCTGAGGAAATAGTGATCACAACATGATAGAATTTAATATTCAATTTGAATGTGAGAAACTAGAGTTTGGAAATGATTTCAGAAGTAGTAGGAACTGCAGATGCTGGAGAATCTGAGATAACAGGGTGTAGAGCTGGATGAACACTGCAGGCCAAGCAGCATCAGAGGAGCAGGAAGGCTGACATTTCGGGCCTAGACCCCTCTTCATTTTCTGAAGAAGAGTCTAGGCCCAAAATGTCAGCCTTCCTGCTCCTCTGATGCTGCTTGGCCTGCTGTGTTCATCCAGCTCTACACCTTGTTATCTTAGAGTTTGGAAATAACTGTTTAACTTAAATAAAGGGAATTACAATGAAATGAGGATAGTTAGCTAAAGCTGACTGGGCAGATAGATTAGCAGATTAGTAGGTTAGCAGTGGCAGACATTTAAAGAGGTAATTCATGCCTCTCAGAAAAAAATACATACCAATAGGGAAGAAAGATTCTTAGAGAGGGATAAACCAAGCATAGCTAACCAAGGAAGTTAAGGAGAGTAATAAATTGAAAGAAAAAGTATATAAGGAGGCCAAAGTCAGTGATAGCCCTGAACACTGAAATAAATTCAGAATCCAGCAGAGGAGGACTAAAAGGATAATAAAGACAGAGGAAATTGACTGGCCCCAGTGGCCTAGTGGATAAGGCACTGGCCTCCTAAGAGAGGGATTGTGTGTTCAAGTCTTGTCTGGGGTGAATTGAGTTTTAGTGCGGTAAGTGGCACAGTGGGCAGCACTGATGACTCACGGCGCCAGGGACCTGTGTTCGATTCCACCCTTGAGAGTCTGTGTGGAGTTTGCACATTCTCCCCGTGTCTGCATGGGTTTCTGACGGGTGCTCCAGTCAGAGGGCAACTGAGATTCATCAGAGCAGAATTCTGGGAGACATCACCACAGTCATCACAACTGTACAGAGGTCAGAGAGAACCTGGCGTCAAGGTGCGGCTATCCCTGCAGGTGCCTACTAAATTTCACAGATCACAGAATCCCCGCGGTGTGGAAATAGGCTCCCTGGCCCAACAAGTCCACACCAACCCCCAGAACATCCCACCCAGACCGATCCCGCCAGTCTACACATCCCTGAACACTATGGGCAATTTAGCATGGCCAATCCACCTAGCTTGCACATGTCTGGACTGTGGGAGGAAACCGGAGCATCCGGAGGAAACCCATGCAGACACGGGGAGAATGTGCAAGCTCCGCACAGACAGTCGCCCGAGGGTGGAGTCAAACCCTGGTTCCTGGTGCTGTGAGGCAGCAGTGCTAACCACTGAGCCACCGTACCGCCCCTAAGTAGACAACAATAACACAGTACACCCTAACACACTGGAAACAGTGAGTAGGAATAAGGGGTTTTTTTCAGGTTGGTGACCTGTAACCAATGGTGTTGCACAGGGATCAGTGCTGGGAGTGCAACAGTTTACAAGGTATATTAAATGACTTGGAGGAAGGAAGTGAATGTAACAACAGAAAAATAGGTGAAAAGGCACATTGAGAGAGGGATACACCAGTTTACAGAAATATTAATATGTTAAGTAAGTGGGCAAGAAGTTAGCAAATGGAAAATAATGTGAAAAAATGTGAAGTTATTCATTTTGAAGGGAGAACAAAAGAAAGCTGCAACACAATGGGCCTTGGAGATATTTGTCCACAAAACATAGAAAGCTAGAACACAGGTGTAGCAGTAATCTGGGAGTGAAATAACTGCCACAGAGGCTGGTATCCCATCACCAAGTCACCCTTTATTCAGTTGTGCACAGTACAATGGCTGTGGCCATCCAGCTCGGAGTCAGTTCCCTGAAATGAGGTGATTCTGAATCTCCCGTTTATTTTGGTCTGCCAGGACTTTCCTGATTGGTCCAGGTTAACAACCCTAATCAAGGATCTCATAGTCAACAAGATCCAGCTGGTTCCAATTGCTACATTCATCCCACCTCCCCCCACCGGGTCTGGGGATGTTGATGGGCCTGGTCTTTCTCTCTTAGCTTTTCTTGTGACGTTTTTGCCCCAGATCCGATGCCTCTGACTCGGACTCTGACACGGGCAGCGTGTTACTGCACTGTAGCCCGTTTCTTGAATCCGGAGCGTGTTGGGGGAGTTTCCTCCTCTTCCAACAGTAATGGTATGGAGGCTGCATCCACCTTGGACTCTGAGGTTTTCTTGACACTAGATGCAGGGGTGGGGGGCGGGTTGGGGTGTCGGGGAGAACCTATGATTTCTGGAAGGTTCACTAGGATGATCGCTGATATGGAGAGATTGTCTTATGAGCAAAGGATAAACAAGTTGGGACTCACTGGAGTACAAAGAATGAGAGGTGATCTCATTAAATCACATTGCATTCTTAAGGGGCAGAGTAAATGCTGAAAGGATATTTCTCCTCACTGGAGAGTATAGGAATAGAGGGCATAGTCTCAGAATAAAAGGCACCAATTTTATACTCAGACAAGGAGGAATTTCTTCTCTCAGAGGGTTGTGAGTTTTTGGAACTCCTTGCTACAGACCACTATGGGGGGAGAATCTTTGTCATCATCATAGAATCCCTACAGTGTGGAAATGGGCCCTTTAGCCCAACAAGTCCACACTGACCCTCAGAGCATCCCAACCAGAACCCATCTCCCTATACTTCCCTAATCTACTCATCCCAGAACACTATGGGCAATTTAACATGACCAGTCCACCTAGCCTGCACATCTTTGGACTGTGGGAGGAAACCGGAGCACCCGGAGGAAACCCACGCAGACACGGGGAGAATGTGCAAACTCCACACAGACAGTTGCCCAAGGGTGGAATCAAACCCAGGTCCCTGGCGTTGTGAGGCAGCAGTGCTAAACACTGAGCCACCGTGCTGCCCCTTTGTGGATAATTAAGGCTGAGATGGATAGATTCTTGATCAGTGGGGGGGATCAAGGATTACGGGGAAAGGGCAGAAAAGTGGACATGACAAATGTTGAATCAACCATAATCCTATTGAATGGCAGAGAAAGCCTGATGGGCCAAATGGCCTACTCCTCTTCCTATTTCTTATGATCTAACATTATCATAGAAATCATAAAGAAATCAGACAAATCCAGCATTGAGTTAGAGTCATAGAGTAATACAGTATGAAAACAAGCCCTACCGCCCAAACAGGTCCGTACTAACCATGGTGCCCTGTCAGCCCATTCCAACTGCTTGCATTTTGTCCATGTCGCTCTAAACCCTTCTCATCCATATACCTATTCAAATCTTTTTTAATGTTGCTATTATACCTGCCTCAACAACTTTCTCTGGCAGCCCATTCCATATATACACCACTCTCTGCGTGAAGAAGTTGCCCCTCAGGTCCTTCTTAAATCTTTCCCCTCTCACCTTAAACCTATACCCTCTAGTTTTCAGTTCCCCATCCCTGGTAAAAAGATTGTATGCATTCATCCTATCTATGCCCCTCATGATTTAATACACCTCACTAAAGTCACCCTTCATTCTCCTACGTTCCAAGGAATAAAATCCTATCCTGGCCAACCTCTCCCTATAACTCAGGCCTACTAGTCCTGGCAACATTCTCGTGAATCATCTTTGCACACTTTCCAGTTTAACTATGTCTTTCCTAAAACAGGGTGGCCAAAACTGTACACAATACTCTAAGTGTGGCCTCACCAACGGCTTATACAATTGTAACATAACATCCCAATTCCTATACTCAATGCGTCAATCAATGAAGACCAGCGTGCCAAATGCCTTCTTCACCACCCTGTCCACTCTGTGATACTATTTTCCACAAACTATGTACTTGTACTCCTAGATCCCTCTGTTCCACAACACTCCTCAGGACCTTACCATTTGCTGTATAAGTCCTACCTTGATTTGACTTTCCAAAGTGCAACATCTCACACTTATCTGTATTGATTTGCATTTGCAAATCCTCAGTCCATTTCCCCATCTGATCAAGATCCCTCTGTAATTTTTGATAACCTTCTTCGCTATCAACAATAGCTCCTAATTTTATATCATCTGCAAACTTATTAATCATGCCTTGTACATTCACATCGAGATCATTTATGTAAATAACAAATCACAAAGGTCCCAGCACCGATCCCTGTGTACACCACTAGTCACAGGCCTCCAGTCCAAGAAACAACTTTCAACGATCACCTTCTGCTCCTTACATTGAGACAATTTTGAATCCAAATAGCGCTCCATTGATCCTATGGGATCTAACCTTCATGACCAGCCTGCTGTGCAGGACCTTGTCAAAGGCCTTACTAAAGTCCATATAGACAACACCCATTGCCCTACCCTCATCTCTCCTCTTGGTTACCTCTTTGAAAAACTCTGAAAAATTTACCAGACATGACTTCCTGCGCACGTATCCATGCTGACTATCCCTAATCAGACCTTGACTATCCAAATGTCGGTTGATCCTGTCCCTCAGTATCTGCTCCAATAACTTGCCTACCACTGATGTCGGTCTCACTGGCCTGTAGCTCCCTGGCTTGTCTTTGCTAACTTTCTTAAACAATGGTACAACGTTAGCCACCCTCCAGTCTTCTGGAACCTCACCAGTGGCTAAAGATGAAGCAAAAATCTCTGCAAAAAAGGGCCTGTACAATTTCTTCCCTCGTCTACCACAATGTCCAAGGATGGACTTAATCAGCCCCAGAGAATTTATCCACCTCAGTGTGCATTAAAACTGCACTACACTTCCTTTCTGATCATGTGTCTGCAATCCAAAGCATCCCCACTTGTTTCCCTTATTTCCTTAGCATCCATGATTCTCTCCTCAGTAAACACTGACGACAAATATTCATTAAAAATCTCCCCCACCTCCTGTAGCTCCACACATAGACAGCCATGCTGATTTTTAAGGGGACCTATTCTCTCCCTAGCCACCCTTTTACTCTTAGTATAGCTATAGAACCTCTTGGGATTATCTTAAACAATATCTGCCTGATCCATCTCGTACCCTCTTTTTGCTCTTTAGATTTATCTCTTAAGAGTGCTCGTACACTTTTTATAGTCATCTAGGAATTCACTTGAGCCCGATAGCTTAAACCCAATGTGTGCATTCTTCTTTTTCCTGACCAGGGCCTCAATATCCCTCGTCAGCCAGGGATTCCTAAACCTGCCAGCTTTTCCCTTCATCCTAACAATGACTTACTGTCCCTGGACTCTTGATACCACAGTTTTAAAAGCCTCTCATTTGCCAGTCATTCCTTTTCCTTCAAACAGACGCACCCAATTGACCTCTGCTACAGCCTGTCTAATGGCCCCAAAATTGGCCCTGCTCCAGTTTAGCACCTTAACTTGTGGACCTGTCCTATCTTTTTCAATAACTAAGAGAGTTATCGTCACTGGACTCCGACTGACACTTCACTCACTTGCCTGACCTCATTTCCTAAGAAGAGGTCCACTGTTACATCTCCCTAGTAGGGCCTCTACATATTGATTTAGGAAACTTTCTTGGACACATTTGACAAATTCCATCCCATCCGGGCCTTTCACACCCTGGGTAGCCCAGTCAATGCAGGGGAAGTTAAAATCTCCAACCAATACTGCTCTATTATTCATACAGGTATCTGCAATCTCTCCACACATCTGCTCCTCTAGTACCCGCTGGCTATTTGGGGGTCTATGATACAGTCCCAACTGAGTGACCATCCCCTTCTTGTTTCTAAGATCTAACCGTATGGCCTCATTTGATGACCCCTTAAGAATATCCTCTCTAAGCACTGTTGTAATGTCCTTCCTTATCAAAAGGGCAGCTCCCGCTCCTCGCTTACTTGTACTTCTGTCCCGCCTGTAGCTTCTGTATCCTGGAACACTGAGCTGCCAGTCCTGCCCTTCTGTCAGTCATGTTTCTGTTATGACTATAATATCCCAGTCCTCAGAGCCAATCCATGCTCTGAGCTCATCTGCCTTTCCAGTCAGGCGTCATACTTTGACATAAATGCACTTTAAACCAGAAGCCTTTTCTCTCCTTTTACTGTGCCCCTGGCTATCCTGAAAAGTAAACTTACTCTCGATGGCTAATGTATTTTCCCCCGATTTCTTGATGGCCCCTCTCTTATTCAGAGTCCCACCCCCCTCCACACCCACCACTAAACTGGTTTAAACCCTCCCAGGTAACATTCCCCGTGAGGATACCGGAATCCCTCCGGTTCAAGTGCAACCCGTCCCTCTTGTACAAGTTCCCTCTACCCTGGTCATCTCAATTGTATGCAGAAATTGTGAACAATCAGCTATATTGTTATAATCACAGATATTTATGTACAGCTATTCCTGTACTGGAACCCTGGAAGAGATCCCAATGATCCAAGAACTGAAAACTCTGCCCCCTACACCAGCTCCTCAGCCATGCATTCATCTGCTCTATCTTTCTATTTCTATTCTCGCTGGTGCGTGGCATTGGGAGCAATCCGGAGATCACTACCCTTGAGATGCTGCTTTTTAACTTCTTACCTAACTCCTTAGACTCATTTCACAGGACCCCATCTCTTTGCCTACTTATATCATTTGTACCGATATGCACAAGGACCTCTGGCTGTTCACCCTCCCCCTTGAGAATGTTCTGCAACCGCTCAGAGACATCCTTGACCATGACACCCAGGAGGCAACACACCATCCTGGTGTCTCTTCTGCAGCGACAGAATCTCCTGTCTGTCCCCCTCACAACTGAGCCTCCTATCAGTCTTGCTCTGTCTGACTGTACCCTTTCCCTCTGAGCCTCAGAGCCAGTCACAGTGCCACTGACCTGACTGTGCTGCTGCTGCTAGCCCCTGAAAGGTAACACTCCCCATCAACAGTATCCAAAGCGGAATACCTGTTATTGAGGGGAATGGCTACAGGGGAACCCTGTACTATCTGCCTTGCCACCCTTACCTCTTCTGGTGGTCACCCAGCTCCCTGCAGCCTGCACTTTAGGAGTGACCACTTCACTACAGCTCTTATCAATTATGTTCTCTGCACCCCGGATGATCCTGATTGCATTCAGCTCCCTAAAGCGGTCTGTCAGGAGATGTACGAGGCAATCCTAGAGTAAAGGAACATACTGATTGAAACCATAGAAAGTCATTCAGTCTGATGCGACTGATGTCACACTGCATTCAAACTGCTCTTCAAACAGCTTAAAAATGACTGAAGCCGGAAATATTATGCACAGAAAACCAAATTTCAATTTAAACTGCAAAGTCATTTCCAGAGCAGAGTTACCAGTCAGAATTCAAAGCTATCAACACGAGTTAGCAGCATGGCAACTTGGGACACCTGAGAAGTGGTCATCTCAATTGTATGCAGAAATTGTGAACAATCAGCTATATTGGTATAATCACAGATATTTATGTACAGCTATTCCTTTACTGTAGACAGCTGATAAGCGGTAACACCAACTACGCAGAGTACACAATAACCATCAGTTCCAGAGGTCCATCATTCCCCAACAATGAAAAGGGATCAATAGCACTCACCACAGGAATGACATTTGTCTATGAAGGAAGTTCAGGCAGAAATACATTGATGCTGGCTGAACAACCAACAACATGAGAAATCCTGCATGATTTAAAACACAGTGTGCAATGTGCATCTGCAGAGACAGATGAAAGCAGCAAAGGTAAGATTAACAGTTTTCTTCATGAATGATCATTTTCTTTATGGACCATTTATAGTAACTTATAATGATGAATGATAGTGCATACTTTGTTTTATTTATGAAAAGAGAGATGTTTGGAGATATGTGTTCATATATTGCACAACCCGACTTGCCACTGAGAGCGCTTATGTAGTCATTTCACTCACCATGTGAAATAGTCAGCACACACCTAAAGGATTTGTTTCTGTTAATCAGAGATTAGCTCTACATTCAAGGAATGAAAGCTCTTTACGTTAGTGAATGGAACTGTGCAGTCAATGTCCCTTGCAGCCTGTGGGGATCCAACAAGGGCAGGGAGTCCCGAGCTCTCGGGATTTCACAAATTCATTTGTACGTCACCTCTGTAAATGATTTGTGAGTGGACAGTGGTGATGTTCACGCATGTCTGCAGTGGGGCCCTCAGTGGAACTCAATGCCATCATTGGATTGCTTCCCAATGCTTGGGCTGCATGTCATCATGGAGAAGCTGATATATGTGAAGAATTAACCCCATGATGTCCTCAGCTAGACTCCAATATTCACAGATTTCTGCAGCTCCTGATGCCAGTGCTGACTATACCATTGACCCCTGGTTGTCAACATTCTGAGCAACTGGACTTTCTGCTGCCTGGTACTGTTACAATTCTAGCTGCTGTTGTCCCTGGCCCAATGGCCTCCCTCTACCACAGCTGCACCTGATTGAGCAGAAGTGCTGAGCTGGACTTGATCGATCCTTATGTCTGCCTCTGCTGATCTGGGAACACACTGTAGCTTACCATCTGGGCAATTTATTCTTTGAGGGCCTCCTTTCTGTTGCTGACCATTTCTGCCAACTGGGCACACCATATATTCAGGACCGAGCACACCCTGGCCTCTATCCACCCCACTGTGATCAACACCACCCAGATTGCTCTGTGCTGATGTGCAAGCATGCTGGTAATTGAATCCATGATATTTAAGGGGAAGCTGGATAAACACATGAGGAAGAAGGGTTCTCATGGTGAATTTAGATGAGGAGAGATTAAAAGAGGCTTAAGTGGAGCATAACTGCTAGCAGGAGCTTGTTGAGCCAAGGCTTGTTCCTGTGGTTTGTATACTTTATATTTATTTATTTAGGAGATGTGGCCATTATTGGCTAGAACAAGGATGCTTGGCTATCTTTAATGGCCCTTGAGAAAGTGGCGGTGAGCTGCAGTCTATGTTCATGTCTGTTTTATACTCTATGATAGAAATATAGAAAATGGGAGTGGGAGTAGGCCATTCAGCCCTTTGAGCCTGCTCCATTATTCAATATGATCATAGTTGATCATCCAACTCAATACCTTGTTCCCAATTTCTTCCCAGACCCTTTACCTTAACCTTACAACCTTTAAAAAAATATTTGGATGAATGCTTTAAATATCATAACATTCAAGAATATGGGACAAGTGCAGGAAATTGAGATTAGCTCACCTTTAGTGTAAGTTATGTCAGTGCAGACTCAATGGGCTGAAGGGCCTTTTATGTGCTGTATGAATCTTTGAACCCTTTATTTCTAAGAACTGGATCTAACTCCTTCTTGAAAACATTCAATGTTTTGGCCTCAACCACTTTCATCAGCAGACAATCCCACAGGCTCACCACTCTCTGGGTGAAGAAATTTCTCTTCAGCTCAGTCCTAAATGGCCTACCCCATTTCCTTAGTTTGTGTCCCCTGGTTCTGGACTTGCTGGTCATCAGGAACATCTTCTTGCATCTACCCAGTCCTGTCGTGTTAGAATTGTATAGTTTTCTGTGGGACTCCCCCTAATTCTTCTAAAGTCAAATGAATGTAGTTGTAACTGATCCTTCTTATGTCAGTACTACCATTCCAGGAATCAGCCTGATAAACCTTGGCACCTAGGAAATCATTGCAAAGCAGCAGCTCTAAGTCTAAGGCATAATCATCACTGTTGCCTAAACTTGAAAAGCCCAAATCCATGTCTTCATGTGCCATTAGTATGAAATAACTTTGATGTTTGCACAAGCAACAGAGGCTGAGGGGTGACTTTATAGAAGCTTATAAAAGCATGAGGGACACGGATAGGGTGAACAGTCAAGGTCTTTTCTCCAGGATAGGGGAATTCAAAACCAGAGGGCACAGGCTTAAGGTGAGAGGGGAAAGATTTAAAAGGGACCTAAGTGGCAACTTTTTTACACAGAGGATGGTATGTGTGTGGAATGAACTGCCAGAGGAATTGGTGGAGGCTGCTACAATTACAACATTTAAAAGGCATCTGAATGGGGACATGAATAGGAAGGGTTTAGAGGGATATGGGCCAAATGCTGGCAAATGGGCCTAGATTAATTTAGGATATTGTGTAATGAGCATTGTGTAATGAGAGAGGATTAATTAGCAACATTGTAGTGCAAGACCCTTTGGGGAACAGTGACTATAATATGGTAGAATTCTCCATTAAGTTGGAGAGTTACACAATTAAATCTGAAACTACGGTCCTGAACTTAAAGAAGACTAACTTTGATGGTATGAGGCATGCATTGGCTAGGATAAACTGGCCAAAGACACTTAAGGGGTTGATGGTTAAAGTTCACATGGATAACGTCAACAATTGTAAATCCCTGTCTGGCATAAGGGTAAAACAAGGGAAATCAATGATAGTGTTAAAGCCAAAGAGGAGGCATATAAATTAGCCAGAAAAAGCAGCAAATCTGAGGACTGGGAGAAATTTAAATTCAGCAGAGGAAGACAAAGGGTTTAATTCAGAAGGGGAAAATAGAATATGAAAGTAAGCTTGCAGAAAATATAAAAACTGACTGCAAAAGCTTCTATAGATATGTGAAGAGAAAACTACTGATGAAGACACATGTAGGTTCCTTGCAGTTAGAATCAGGTGAATTCATAATGGACAACAAAGAGGTGGCAGACCAGTTGAACAACTACTTTAGATCTGTCTTCACTAGGGAGGACACAAATAACCTTCAGGAAATGCTAGGGACAGAGGGTCAAGCATAAAAGGGGAACTGAGAGAAATCCTTATTAGTCAGGAAATGGTATTGGGGAAGTTGATGGAATTAAAACCCAATAGGCCCCCAAGGCCTGATGCTCTGCATTCCAGAGTACTAAAGGAAGTAGCCCTAGAAATAGCGGATGCATTGGTCATCATTTTCCAGCATTCTGTAGACTCTGAAAGAGTTCCAATAGACTGGAGGGTAGCTAACGTAACACCGCTCTTTAAAATAAGGAGGGAGAGAGAAAATGGGGAATTATAGGCTGGTTAGCCTGACATCAGTGATGGGGAAAATGCTGGAGTCAATTATTAAGAACATAATAACTGAGCAATTGGAAAGCAAGTGACAGAATCAGTCAGCATGGATTCGCTAAAGGGAAATCATGTTTGACAAATATTCAGGAATTTTTTGAGGATGTGACCAGTAGAGTGGACAAGGGTGAATCAGTAGATGTTGTGTATCTGGACTTTCAAAAAGCTTTTGACAAGGTCCCACAGAAGAGGTTAGTAAGCATAATTAAAGCTCATGGTATCGGAGGTAATATATTGACAGGGATAGAGAACTGGCTGGCAGCCAGTACACAGAGAGTTGGAATAAACGGGTCCTTTTCAGAGTGGCAGGCAGTGCGCAGGGTTCAGTGCTGGGACACCGGCTGCTCACAATATATATTAACAATTTAAATAAAGTAATTTAATGCAATATCTCCAAATTTGCAGATGACACTAAGCTGGGGCACAGTGTGTGCTGTGAGGAGGATGCTAAGAGGCTGCAGGGTGAATTGGACAGACTGGCTGAGGGGACCAATGCTTGGCAAATGCAATATAATGTGGATAAATGTGAGGTTATCCACTGGTGACAAAAACAGGAAGATAGATTATTATCTGAATGGTGGCAGTTTAGGAAAAGGTGAGGTGCAACAAGACCTGCATGTCATGGTGGAACAGTTGCTGAAGGTTGACATGCAGGTGCAGCAGGTGGTGAGGAAAGCTAATGGCATGCTGGCCTTCATAAAAGGAGGACTTGAGTATAGGAGTAGGGATGTCTTGCTGCAGTTATACAGGGCCTTGGTGAGCCACACCTTGAGTATTGTGTGCAGTTTTGGTCTCCTAGTCTGAGGCAGGGCATTCTTGCTGCTGAGGAAGTCCAGCAAAGGTTCATCAGACTGATTCCTGGGATGGCAGGACTGACATATGAGGAAAGACTGGGCTTGTATTTGTTGAAATTTAGAAGAATGAGGAGGCAATCTCATAGAAACATATAAAATCTTGATGGGACTGGATGGGCTAGATGAGGGAAGAATGTTCCCAATGTTGGGAATGTCCAGAACTAGGGGCCACAGTCTAAGAATGAGGGGTAAGCCATTCAGGACTGAGATGAGGAAGAATTTCTTCACACAGACATTTGTGAACTTGTGGAATTCTCACCCACAGGAAGTTGTTGGGGCCAGTTCATTAGATATATTCAACAGACAGCTGGATGTGGCCCTTGCAGCTAAAGGGATCAAGGGGTATGGGGAAAGGGATCAAGGGGTATGGGGAAAGGGTGGGATGGGATACTGAGATTGCATGATCAGCTATGATTGTATTGAATTTGGTGCAGGCTCGAAGGGCCAAATGGCCTACTCCTGCACCTATTTTCTATGTTTCTATGATGTCTGATTGGCAAGAATTAGTTGGACTGAAGGGTCAGTTTCCATGCTTTACATCTCTATGACTCTAAATGAGGTGTGGACCTCAAAGAGTGCAATCTGGAGCCTCTGGTTCCTTGTTTCAACAGAATTACCACTGAGCACCATTAACGCATGCAAGAAATCAGCAAAACCCAACTCAGGTATGGCATTAATAACCATTTTTGAATCCTGGATCATAAAATGAGCAATAAGGAGAATAATACTTTATACTAAATGAGAAAAGGGTGCTGATTAGTTGGAAAGTCAACACCGCTTAGTTGAGGCATTGTCATGGAGATTGCTCCATGTTACTGTTGTGCCCATGCTTTTGTTTAATTTGAGAAGATGTATTGCCTGGACATGTTCCTTTTGCCTGCGGAAGGCAGGAACTGCATGTTAATATATGTAGCTTCTAGCAAGTGCAAATTTATCACATTTGTTTAACTAATAATCTTGAATTGGTTGTTTAAGTGTCGGGACTTTAAGTGTTAAAGTAGGGCAGTGAGTTCATGGGCATGCTACGGCTCTTACTTTCTGGTTCAGCTCAGGATGCAGGTCGACACCAGGTCTCTCTTCCTCTTCAAAGCTTCAAGGACCTTTCACTCCCGATTATAAGCCAAGTAACGACAAACTTCTCATAAGCCTTGGTCACCAAGAGCTGTTGTTTATTAACTCTTTCCAAGCCAGAAACCACAGCATGATCAATACATAGAGGCATAGAGATATACAGCACGGAAACACACCATTTGGTCCAACTCGTCCATGCAGACCAGATATCCTAAATTTATCTAGGCCCATTTGTCAACATTTAGCTCATATCCCTCAAAACCCTTAATAAAAACGAAAAGAACTGCAGATGCTGTAAACCAGGAACAAAAACAGAAGTTGCTGGAAAAGCTCAGCTCGTCTGGCAGCATCAGTGAAGAAAAAATTAGAGTTGACATTTTGGGTCCAGTGACCCTTCCTCAAGTCTGAAATGTTAACTCTGTTTTTTTCTTCACAGATGCTGCCAGACCTGCTGAGCTGTTACAGCAAATTATGTTTTTGTCACTCTAAATCCTTCCTTTTCATGTAGCCATCCAGATGCTTTTTAAATGTTGTAATCACCTCCTTTGGCAGCTCATTCCATGCACACACCACCCTGTATGTATATCAGTTGCCCTTTATGTCCTTTTTAAATCTTGCCCCTCTCACCTTAAACCTATGCCCCCTAGTTTTGGGCTCCCCTACCCTGGGGAAAAGACCGTGGCTGTTCACCCTATCTATGCCCCTCATGATTTTATAAACCTCTGCTGTCACCCCTCAGCCTCCAAAGCTCCAGGGAAAATAGCCCCAGCCTATTCGGCCTCTCCCTATAGTTTAAAACCTTCACCTCTGGCAACATCCTTGTAAATCTTTTCTAAAGGCTTTTCAAGTTTAACAATATCTTTCCTATAGCAGGGAGACCAGAATTGAATGCAGTATTCCAAAACTGCCTAACCAATGTCCTGTACAGCCACAACTTGACATCCCAACTCCTACACTCAATGCACTGACCAATAAAGATAAGTATTGACATTTGTGAGGACAGCATGAAACACGCAGATATGCTCGAACTGGTTGATGTTCGGAAGGAGGATGTGCTAGAAATTTTGAAAAACATGAGGATAGATAAGTCCCCTGGGCCAGACGGGATATACCCTAGGTTACTACGGGAAGCGAGGGAAGAGATTGCTGCCCCTTTGGCAATGATCTTTGCGTCCTCACTGTCCACTGGAGTAGTACCAGAAGATTGGAGGGTAGCAAATGTCACTCCCTTGTTCAAGAAAGGGAATAGGGATAATCCTAGAAATTACAGACCAGTCAGTCTTACTTCTATGGTGTGCAAATTATTGGAGAGGATTCTGAGGGATAGTATTTATGTTTATTTGGAAAAGCACAGTTAGATTAGAAATAGTCAGCATGGCTTTGTGAGGGGCAGGTCATGCCTCAAAAGCCTTACTGAATTCTTTGAGGATGTGACAAAACACATCGATAAAGGTAGAGCAGTGGATGTGGTGTATATGGATTTTAGCAAGGCATTTGATAAGTTTCCACATGGTAGGCTCATTCAGAAAGTAAGGAGGCATGGGATTCAGGGAAATTTGGCTGTCTGGATACAAAACTGGCTGTCCAATAGAAGACAGAGGGTGGTAGTAGATGGAAAGTATTCAGCCTGGAGCTCGGTGACCAGTGGTGTTCCACAGGGATCTGTTCTGGGACCTCTGCTCGTTGTGATCTTTATAAATGACTTGGATGAGGAAGTGGAAGGCTGGGTTAGTAAGTTTGCAGATGACACGAAGGTTGATGGAGTTGTGGACAGTGTGGAAGGCTGTTGTAGCTTGCAACGGGACATTGACAGAATGCAGAGATGGGCAAAGAAGTGGCAGATGGAATTCAACCCAGAAAAGTGTAAAGTGATTCATTTTGGAAGGTCGAATTTGAATGCAGAATACAGGGTTAATGGCAGGATTCTCGGCAGTGTGGAGGAACAGAGGGATCTTGGGGTCCACGTCCATAGATCCCTCAAAGTTGCTACCCAAGTTGATAGGGTTGTAAAGAAGACATATGGTCAGTTGGCTTTCATTGGCAGGGAAATTGAGTTTAAGAGCTGTGAGGTTATGCTGCAGCTCTATAAAATGCTGGTTAGACCACACTTGGAATATTGTGTTCAGTTCTGGTCACCTCATCATAGGAAAGATGTGGAAGCTTTAGGGAGGGTGTAGAGGAGATTTACCAGGATGCTGCGTGGACTGGAGGGCAGGTCTTATGAGGAAAGGTTGAGGGAGCTAGGGCTCTTTTCATTGGAGCGAAGGAGGATGAGAGGTGACTTGATAGAGGTTTACAAGATGATGAGAGGCATTGATAGAGTGGATAGTCAGAGACTTTTTCCCAGGGCGGAAATGACTATTACGAGGGGGCATAATTTTAAGGTGATTGGAGGAAGGTATAGGGGAGATGTCAGAGGTAGGTTCTTCACACAGAGAGTGGTGGGCGTGTGGAATGCGCTGCCAGCAGTGGTAGTGGAGTCAGATACTTTAGAGACTTTTAAACGACTCTTGGATAGGCACATGGAGGATAGTAAAATATAGGGCATGCAGGGTAGATTGGTCTTAGTAGGATAATAGGTCGGCACAACATCGTTGGCCGAAGGGCCTGTATTGTGCTGTACTGTTCTATGTTCTATGTTCTTATACCAAATGACTTCTTCACCTCCCTGTCTACCTGGGACTCCACATTTCAGGAACAATGAACCTGCACCCCAAGGTCTCTTTGTTCGGCAACACTTCCCAGGACCTTACCATTAAATGTATAAGTCCTGCCATGATTTGCTTTTCCAAAATGCAGCATCTCACATTTATCTAAATTAAACTCCATCTGCCACTCCTTGGCCCATTGGCCCACCTGATCAAGGTCCCGTTGTACTCTGAAATAAACTTCTACACCACCAATTTTGGTGTCATCTGCAAATTTACTAACCATACCTGCTATGTTCACATCAAATTTATATAAATGATGAACAGCAATGGACTCAGCACCGATTCTTGCAACACACCATTTGTCACAGGGCTCCCGTCCAAAAAGCACCCTCCACCACCACTCTATGTCTCCTACCTTCAAGCCAATTTTGTATCCAAATGGCTAGCTCTCCCTGTATTCCATATAATCTAACCTTGCTAACCAGTCTACCATGCGGAACCTTGTCAAATGCCTTGCTGAAGTCCATACAGACAACATTTACCATTCTGCCTTCATGAATCTTGTCACTTCTTCAAAAAATTTAATCAAGTTAGTGAGAGATAATTTCCCATGCACAAAGCCATGTTGACAATCCCTGATCAGTCCTTGCCTTTCCAAATACATATAAATCCTGTCCCTCAGAATCCCCTCCAACAACTTACCCACTACTGACTTCAGGCTCACCGGTCTATAGTTCCCTGGCTTTTCCTTACCACCTTTCTAAATAATGGCATAACATAATCCAATCTCCAGTCATCCAGGTCCTCATCCATTTCTATTGATGATACAAATATCTCAGCAAGGGACCTAGCAATCACTTCCCTCGCTTCCAACAAAGTTCTAGGATATACCTGATCCGGTCATGGGGATTTATCCACTTTTATAGGTTTTAAGACATCCAGCACCTCCCCCTCTATAATATTGACACTTTTCAAGATATCTCAGTTTATTTCTCCAAGTTCTGCAGCTTTCATATCCTTCTCCACAGTAAAAACTGACGTGAAATATTCATTTAATATCTTACCCATCTGCTGCGGTTCTGCATACAGAAGGCTCTATTGATCTTTAAGGGGTGCTATTCTCTCCCCAGTTACTCTTCAGTCCTTAATGGCACTTGTAAAATCTCTTTCAATTCTCCTTAACCCTATTTTCCAGTGCTATCTCATGTCCCCTTTTTACCCTCCTGATTTCCCCCTTGAGTAAAGTTCTACTGCCATTATACTCCTCTAGGGATTCACTCGATCCCAGCTGTTTATACCTGACATATACTTTCTTCTTTTTCTTGACCAGAACCTCAATTTCTCTCGTCACCCAGTATGCCCTACACCTACCGGCCTTGCCCTTCACATACTCGTTTTCTCATTTTAAAAAGCCTCCCACTTTTCAGCCATCCTTTTATCTGCGATTAGGTGCTCCAATCAACTTTTGAAAATTCTTGCCTAATACTGTCAAAATTGACCTTCCTCCAGTTTGGAACTTTAAATTTTAAATCAGGTCTATTCTTTTCGATAACTATTTTAAAACTGGAATTGTGATCACTGGCCCCAAAGCGCTCCCCCACCAATACCTCAGTCACTTGCCCTGCCTTATTTCTCAAGGGAAAGTCAGGTTTTGCTTCTTCTCTGGTAGATACATCCACATACTAAATAAGAAAATTTTCTTTTACATACTTAACAAATTCCTTTCCATCCAAGCCCTTAACACTATGGCAATCCCAGTCTTATGTTTGGAAAGTTAAAATCTCCCACTATTACAACCCTATTATTCTTACAGATAACTAAGATCTCCTTACAAATCTGCTTCTTAATTTCCCACTTAATTTTTTATTCATGTGTGGGATGTGGGCATTGCTGGCCAGCATTTCTTGCCCATCCCTACATGCCCTTGAGAAGGTGATGGTGAGCTGCCTTCTTGAACCGCTGCAATCCATCTGCTGTGGGTTGACCCACATTGCCATTAGGGAGGAGATTCCAGGATTCTGACCCAGCGACAGTGAAGGAATGGCTATATATTTCCAAGTCAGGATGGTGAGTGGCTTGGAGAGGAATTTTAAGATGGTGGTGTTCCCATATATCTGCTGCCCTTCTAGATGGAAGTGGTCGTAGGTTTGCAATGCGTTGTCTGTGGATCTTTGGTGAATTTCTGCAGTGCATCTTGCAGATAGTACACACTTCTGCAACTGAGCGTTGGTGGTGGAGGGAGTGAATGTTTGTGGGTGTAGTGCCAATCAAGCGGGAGCTGCTTTGTCCTGAATGGTGTCAAGCTTCGTGAGTGTTGTTGGGGCTGCACCCATCCAAGCAAGTGGGGAGTGTTCCATCACACTCCCAACTTGTGCCTTGAACAGGCTTTGGGGGTGAACAGATGTGTAACTCACCGCAGTATTCCTAACCTCTGACCTGCTCTTGTAGCCATGTGTTTATGTGGTGAGACAACAAGGTGCAGGGCTGGATGAACACAGCAGGCCAAGCAGCATCATAGGAGCAGAGAGGCTGACGTTTCGGGCCTAGACCCTTCATCAGAAAAGGGGGAGGGGAAGGGGGTTTTGAAATAAATAGGGAGGGAGTGGGAGGTGGATAGAAGAGGGATAGAGGAGAGGATAGGTGGGGAGGAAACAAACAGGTCGAAGAGGCGGGGATGGAGCCAGTAAAGGTGAGTGTATGTAGGGAGTTAGGAAGGGGATAGGTCAGTCCAGGGAGGACGGACAGGTCAAGGGGGCGGGATGAGGTTGGTCGGTAGGAGATGGAGGTGCGGCTTGAGGTGGGAGGAGGGGATAGGTGGGAGGAAGAACAGGTTAGGGAGGCAGGGACGGGCTGGACTGGTTTTGGGATGTGGTGGGGGGAGGGGAGATTTTGAAACTTGTGAAATCCACATTGATACCATTGGGCTGCAGGGTTCCCAAGCGGAATATGAGTTGCTGTTCCTGCAACCTTCGGGTGGCATCGTTGTGGCACTGCAGGAGGCCCAGGATGGACATGTCGTCTG
>NC_063367.1:2006043-2048934 GCF_021869965.1 Rhincodon typus | reverse complement strand
AATCCCATTTCTGAAGAAGGGTCTAGGCCCGAAACGTCAGCCTTCCTGCTCCTCTGATGCTGCTTGGCCTGCTGTGTTCATCCAGCTCTACACCTTGTTATCTCAGATTCTCCAGCATCTGTAGTTCCTACTATCTCTGGGTCAAAGGGATGCACCCCTGACCCACGGCCGGGATTAAAACTCAACCTACTGTCTCATCTCCAATAAAGGTCCGATCCGTTGTTCATTTTGGGTGGATTCACTGATCCGGTGGATGATTGAAATGCAGATTTATCGGAATTGTCAAATAGCAGCTGCGACAAAGCGGCCATTCAGCCCCTCAAATCTGTTCCATCACTCGAGTTGACCTAATCGTGACTGATTTATATACGGAATAAATATATCTAATCGCTGCTTGTGGGATCCTGCTGCGGTCGAACTAACGGCCGCATACTGTACCATACAACATTTCCCAATGCTCCCGGAGGCTGTTTGACATTACTGCAGGCTCTTTAATATAGGAAAGGAACAAAGATTCTGGCTTCCGTAGCCACACGGATGTATTTGATATTCATCCCATTTATAACGTGGGAGGAGACTTTAGAGGGCTATGCTGTTCCGAAGAGTTGTACTGATGTTTGTTTGTGGTTTCCTGAACTGGTGAGAAAATGTTATCAGGGATCATGGAGAGTTGTGAGTAGCGATAATCAGTTTACAGTGAGACAAAGATCAGGGAGCTGCCTGTGTGAAAACGCAAGGTAGAAATTGCCGTCTGGCCCTAAACATTGCAGATTTAGAACTGATTTCTGAAGAAGGGTCCAGACCCGAAATGTCAGCTTTCCTGCTCCTCTGATGCTGCTTGGCCTGCTGTGTTCATCCAGCTCTACACCTTGTTATCTCAGGCTCCAGCATCGGCAACTTCTACTATCTCAGATTTAAAACTGGTTGTTGAAACAAAAAGAACTTCAGTTTATCTCCCGTGACTGAATCTAAAATTAGAATTAAAGTTCCAGTAAACCTAGTTTACAAACTGAAAGCTTTGCATTTAACTCTCAAAGTGTCAGGAGTCTGATTCTCTTGAAAAATTAATATATGGCTCCCTCCAGGTCTGTGTGATCTGACGGGAACAGTAATGGCTTTCATTGAGCCCACCTAAATGAATTTTCAAAACATTTCTCCTATTCTTTCCTCCTCCCCGCGTTTCTTATTCTTCCTTTCCCCGTGGGCAGTTTCCTCAATCAGTCTGTAAGACATTGCTGACTCACTGTTCCGTTGTCTTGCACTTTGCCTGATTTGATTTTTATTTTGGGAGGGGGTGTGGGGAAAGTGGTATTTATCTCAATGTTAGATAACAAGGTGTAGAGCTGGATGGACACAACAGGCCAAGCAGCATCAGAGGAGCAGGAAGGCTGACGTTTCGGGCGTAGACCCTTCTTCAGAAATCTCAATGTTGGCGGTTTTACAACTAATTACTTGGTAGTGCACAAGGAAAAGGGAACGAGAATTCAAAGGTCGTCGTGTTCTCATTCAGATACAAAAAACAAACTTGATAACAGGGAAAGACAATTTATACAGCATGACAATGAGGCTGTCCATTGGTTGGACTAGTGTTGATAGCAAGATGCAACAAAAACAGTTAATCTTAGATCCTTGACCTGTCATGGCCATTCTGATTGGTCAGAGTATTGCTATGAAATACATCAGCAATTGACAGTCTTCATGGTCTTTTTATTGTCAATGTGAAAAGGTGCAATGTATGTACGGATTCCTGTTGCTGACATAAAACAGGGTCCTATGTGTTAATATGTTGAGCCATCAGCACACCACACAATGAACCCTAAAGATAATCTTAAATTGATTTTTGGTGTAATTCTCAGCGTGGTTCAGTCTATTTAATCAATAATGTCCAACAGAATCACATCTAAGGTGGACATACTGTTTAGAGGCTTGTAGCTCGGGCTGGCAGAGTTCAGTTGATGGGCTGCCTGCTGCGAATGGTCAACTGGATGTATTGATCTCCACAGTCCAACACACAACCTACATACCTGGCATCACACCACCACTTAAACTCATTTATCATTTGCTTGACAGTAGCATGCTGTTAGAGCAGAAAACCACTTGAGTGGTTATTACTCAGTGGCAGGGTGAGACTGATAGCTTCAACTGATGATTGTGTCTGGTCTTAGCGAATGGAAAGACCTGACTTCACTTTGTATGTGGTAAACTCCTTTGGAAATGGTTAAAACAGCTGACAGAGCTATTTGACCAATTCTGTGCAGAGTCTAACATAGACTGGGTCTGCCATAGTATTAAGGGCTTAGATGGGGTGGAATTTGTTAAATGTATTCAGAAAAGTTTCCTGAAGCAGTATATAGAGGGTCCTACTCAGGAAGGGGCAAAACCTGACCTACCCTTGGGAAATAGAGCAGGACAAGTGAATGAGGTGACAGTGGGGGGAGCACTTTGGCACCAGTGACCTTAGTTCTATTAATTTTAAAACAGTTATGGAGAAGGACAAAACTGGTCCACAGGTTCAAGTTCTAAATTGGGGCAAGCAAATTTTGATGGAATTAGACAGGAGCTTGCAGGGGTTGATTGGAGTAGTTTGTTTGCAGGCAAAGGGATCTCTGGCAAGAGGGAGGCCTTTTAAAAGTGTGATAGCTAGAGTTCAAAGTCTGTATATTCCTGTGAGGGTGAAGGGCAACGTTGGCAGGAGTACGGAACTTTGGATGACAAGAGATATTGTGGCTTTGACCAGGAAAAAGAAGGAGGCATGGCTCAGGTACACACAAGTGCGATCGAGGGAATCCCTGGAGGTATATAGGGGATACAGGAGTTTACTGTAGAAGGAAATCAGGGCGAAATGGGGGTATGAGTTAGCTTTGGCTGAGAATATTAGGGTGAATCCAAAGAGATTATTTAAGTATATTAAAGGAAAAAGAATAACTAGAGAGAGAGAATCAGATTCCTCACAGACCAAAGTGGAACTGCAGCAGATGGGCAAGGCCCTCAAAGAATACTTCTCCTCTGTGTTTACCGTGGAGAAGGACATGAAGACTTGGGAACTTAGTGGTGACATCTTAGGGACAGTCCATATCACAGTAGAAGAGGTGTTGGAAGTATTAGAATGTATGAAGGTGGATAAATCTCCTGGTCCTGACCAAATATATCCAAGAACCCTGCAAAAGGCTAGCAAAGAAATTGCAGGGGCCCTGGCTGATATATTTGCATCGTTAGCCATGGGTGAGGTCCCGGAAGACTGGAGGGTAGTGAATGTTGTCCCCTTATTCAAGAAGGGCTGCAAAGAAAAACCTGCAAATTTTAGACCAGTAATAACATCTGCGGTAGGAAAATTACTTGAGAAGATTCTGGGGAATAAGATATACATGCATTTAGAAAGACAGTGTTTGATCAGGAGTAGTCAGCATGTCTTCGTGCATGGGGTTGATGAGGGCAGGACGGTAGACATAGTCTACATGGACTTCAGTAAGGCCTTTGATAAAGTTCCACATGGTAGATTGTTCAGGAATCCAGGGAGACTTGGCAAATTGGATGCAAAATTGGTTTGATGGTAGAAAGCAGGGAGTAATAGTGGAAGGATGCTTGTTGGACTGGAGGCCTGTGACTAGTGGTGTGCCTCAGGTGTCGACGCTGGGCCCATTGCTGTTGTTACCTATATCAATGATTTGGATGAGAATGTACAAGGCATGATTAGTAAGTTTGCAGATGACACCAAAATAGATGGTATCGTGGACAGTGAGGAAGGTTATCAGATATTGTGACAGGATCTTGATCCGCTGGGGAGGTGGGCCGAGAAATGGCAAATGGAGCTTAATATAGGTAAATGTGAGATTTTGGAAAGCCAGATCAAGGTGGGAGTTTCACGATGAATGGTAGGGCCTTAAGGAGTGTCGTGGAAGAGAGGGACCTTGGAGTTCAGGTGTACGGTTCTCTGAAAGTGGAGTCCCAGGTAGACACGGCAGTGAGGAAGGCTTTTGGCACACTGGCCTTCATCAGACAGGTTGAGTACGGAAGTTGAGAAGTTATGTTGTAGTTGTACAAGATGTTGGTGAGGCTGCACTTGGAGTATTGTGTTCAGTTTTGGTCACCTTGCTATAGGAAGGATGTTACTAAACAGGAAACAGTGCAGAAGAAATTTACAAGGGTTTTGATCAGTATTGGGTCCATCTTTGCCCATCATTTATATAAGTGGTTTGGATGAAAATACAGGAGGTATGGTTAGTAAGTTTGCAGTTGACACCAAAATTGATGGCATAGTGGACAGTGAAAAAGGTTATCAAAGAGATCTTGATTAATTGGGTCAATGGGCTGAGGAGTGGCAAATGGAGTTTAATTTAGATAAATGTGAGGTACTGCAATTTGGTAATACAAACAAAGGCAGGACTTATACAATTAATAGCAGAACCTTGGGCAGTGTTGTAGAACAGAGAGACCCAGGATTTCAGATACATAATTCTTTGAGGGAGCAAATTACTGCAGATGCTGGAATCACACTGAAAACAAAAAATGCTGGAGATCAGAACAGGTCAGGAAGCATCCATGGAGAGAGAACAAGCTACCCTTTCGGGTCTAGGTGACTCATCATCAGAGCTAATGTGAAGTGTGGAGGGGCAGCATTTATGTAATAGCTTGGGGTGTGGGGGTGCTTGGAGTGCTGGGGAGGAATGTTGATAGTTCAAATTAAGTGTTCGAAATTTGAGAATTGCAGAACAATGATGTGTCTAACTGCCAGACTGGAAGAAACAGACGGGGGAGGGGAGAGAGAACATGGTGACAGAGAATGTAACAAGCAAACCTAAAAGAAAGGGAAGGAACTGGTTCACAATCTGGAGGCGTTGAATTCCATACTGAGCCCAGAAAATAATGAAGTGCCTAATCTGAAGATGAGATGTTGTTTCTCCAGTTTACACTGTGATTCACTGGAACACAGCAGCATGCCGAGGACAGACACATGGACATTTGGACAGGACACTGTATTAAAATAACCGCCATGGGAAGGTCGGGGTCATACTTGCGCATGGACCGGAGGTGTTCCGCAAAGCAGTCACCCAGCCTGCGTTTGGTTTCTCCAATGTAGAGTAGAATACAATACACAAGATTGAAGCAGGTACAGGTGAAATATTAACTGAAAGAACTGCGGATGCTGTAAATCAGGAACAAAAACAAAGTTGCTGGAAAAGCTCAGCAGGTCTGGCAGCATCTGTGAAGGAAAAAACAGAGTTAACGTTTCGGGTCCGGTGACCCTTCCTCAGAATAGGTGAAATATTGCTTCACCTGGAAAGACTGTTTCGGCCCTTGGATGATGAGCAGGGAGGAAGTGAGGGGGCAGGTATTGCACCTTCTGCGGTTACACGGGAAGGGGGGTGGTGTTAGTCGTTGATGAATGGACTAGGGTGTCCTGGTGGGAACAATCTCTGTGAAATGCAGAATGGGGGAGTGAGGGAAAGATGTGTTTGGTGGTGGCATTCTGCTGGAGTTGTCTGAAATGGCACAGAATGATTCTTTGAATGCAGAGGTTGATGGGATGAAAAGTGAGAACAAGGGGTCCCAAATAACTCTGTTGTGAGAGATGGAGAGGGGCAAGGGTTGAAGCACAGGTGATAAGTTGGATGCGGTTGAGGGCCGTGTCAACCACAGTGGGTGAGAAACCACTGTTATGGAAGAAGGAAGCCATATCAGCAGCGTTGTTATGGAAGGTGGCATCATCTGAACAGATACGAATTTCTTTGAAATTTGCATCATAGGTAGAGAGAGTGGTTATGAAGGTGTTTAGCATATTTGCCTTCATTGCTCAGATCGTTAAGGAGTTGGGACATCAAGTTGAAGTTGTACAGGACATTGGTGAGGCTGCTCCTGGAGTACAGTGTGCAATTCTTGTCACTCTGTTATAGAAAGGATATTATTAAACTGGAGAAGGTTCAGAAAAGATTTACCAGAATGTCGCCAGGAATGGAAGGTTTGAGATATAAAAATAGACTGAAAAGACTGGGACTTTTTTAACTGAAGTGTAGGAGGTTGAGGGGTGACTTTATTAAGGTTTATAAAATCATGAGGGGCATAGATGAGGTGAATTAC
The DNA here is from genome assembly GCF_021869965.1 of Rhincodon typus. NCBI lineage: Eukaryota > Metazoa > Chordata > Chondrichthyes > Orectolobiformes > Rhincodontidae > Rhincodon > Rhincodon typus. Next base: position 2,042,859 of record NC_063367.1, on the reverse strand, counting down.
AAGGGTCTTTTCCTTAGCGTGGGGGAGGTCAAAACCAAGGGCATATTTTTGGGGTGAAAGGAGAGAGATTTAAAAAGGACATGAGGGGCGACTTCTTTAAACAGAGAGTGGTTCATGTGTAGAAGGATTGGCCAAAAACAGTGGTGGATGCAGATACAGTTACAATGTTTAAAAGATATTTGCACATTCGTGAATAGGAAGGGTTTGGATGGATATGGGCCAAGCACAGGCAGGTGTGTCTAATTTAGTTTGGGAACAAGCTGTGGACCAAAGAGTCTGTTTCCATGCTGCATGATTCAATGATGTTGCAGCAACTGTGAATGAGTGAGTTAAGAATCAGTTACATTCTTTGGTGAATCCCATTCCCTTATTTAATCAACATTGTCAATTTGATGTTTCTCAGATGTCCTCCTCAGAGAAAGCTGTTCTCATCAAACCTGCGCTGACTGAGGCCCAGGTTGTTGAGTTGGCCGAGCGGTTGTATGGTCTGAAGGCCTCCAATGTCCAACCAATGCCCAGTTACGATGACCAGAACTTCCACATTCTGGTGTCTGAGACCCAGGCAACTAGAGATCACAGTCAGAGCTACGTCGTCAAAGTGATGAACACTGTCGACAGTGAAGATGCTGATTTGATTGAAGCACAAACACGAGCCATGATGTTTTTGAGTGAAAAAGGATTTCCTTCACCCACACCTATCCCAACCATTGATGGCAAGATTATGTCTTTGGAGACTATTGGTCAGTATTAGCTCTTGATGGCTGGGTTCAGGTTACAGTTGACCAGCCACGGACCAAATGTTTGAAATTTATCTTACATAAATGTCCACACTTCACATAAACCCTTGCCAATGATATAATTAATTAGAAATCAGTTTCTATTATTTAATTTCTGACATGATATGCTAGTTATCAAAAACGCTGTGCTCTCATCTCTTACAGACTGTGGAGAACAATCCAAGACCCACATGGTCCGGTTACTGACCTACCTTCCTGGAATTCCATTGTCTGAAACGCCTATAGGTCCTCAGATCTTGTACAAAACTGGTCAAACCCTCGCTCGAATGAACCAGGTGCTTGCAGTAAGTCAGGATGTTGTACCTGCAGTGTTGTCTTTATAAAGGGTTATGAATGCAACCGAGGGAAGCTGTGATACAGATCAATCTGTTTGGGTTGTTTAGGTCAAACCTCCGTCCATTTGAAACAGATCAGAACTGCTTAGGAACATCTTTAGCCTAACAGCAGAAATTCCATTATGAAAGGGTTCGTTAAAATCATTCTTCATTCGATACGGTCTATGGATCGGGTTATTCAAAATATCAAATCCGCAGAGAGTCTGAATCAGCCTTTTTTAGATCTGGGAAAGTTTTGGTTGTTACAAATTTAGGAAATGTTCTTTTAAAAAAGACTGAAAATTTCCAAATATCGCACACAAGGACCATTTTTCTCCAGTTCAGGGCCCTGGTGATTATATCCTGAATCATGACAATAAGAAGATTTTAGAATCATAGAGTCATACAGCATGGAAACAGATCCTTGGGTCCAACCAGTCCATGCTGAACATAATCCCAAACAAAACAAGTCCCACTTGCCTGTTCCTGGTCCATATCCCTCCAAACCTTTCCTATTCATGTATCTATCCAAATCTCTTTTAAATGTTGTAATTGTACCCACATCCAAAACTTCCTCAGGAAGTTCATTCCACATGCAAACCACCCCCATGTAAAAAATTTGCCCTTCGTGTCATTTTTTAAATCTCTTGGCGTAAGCTGCTGAAAGATTTCCCCTGATACAGAGAGCAACAGAGGAAGAAGGGGTCACCAATAGATAATGGTCCATTGGGAGATATTGGCAATGAGGCCTTATTGTCATTAAGGATCAACGAGATAAAACACTGGGAGTGTAATTCATATCCTTATTGCAATAGTGCTTCATTAAATCCCCATTGCATGCTCTTCCTTCTCTCTCATTCTTATCCCATCCCATTCTGTCTTCCCCATTCCACATGAAACTCCTGTCAGTACTCCCGCACTTTCTCCATAATGCAGTCTCAACCAAGCTGTCTCCCCCCACCCCCCCCCACCCCCGCCTCAATGATCCCTGCCCTTGCAGGCTGCACTCACCCTGTGTCATTTCGGGTTCCAGTCAGCAGCTCACCAGAGCAGGTACACCTCAAAGCAGCAATAGTCAAATGACACTTGGAGAAAAGTTGGCTTTCTTTTAGAGGGGCTGGGGGTGCTGGGTGTTAAAGGGCATATGGACAGACACAGCTTTGAGTTCTAACCCAGATGGAGAAAGCAGGAAACAACCAGTAATACTTGGAAACGGATACTGGTCATCCCGGTGCTCCACGTTGAGGTATGCAAAGCAAATCGGTCCAGTGCACATCATTCACAAATTTTCCTCGTTTTTGTGGCAAGGAGATCCCAGGGAGGCATTATGATCAGACAGCCTGTTGGGTATATTGGGTGGGAGATGGTAATGGATTTCTCTCATTGGCAGGAATTCCAACATCCTATCCTGAAGAGTCTGCAACGGCCGGATTTCCTCTGGAAGCTCTCAAACATTCACTTGCTGAACAAGTATCTTTACACACTGGAAGAGGGAAGCGATCGCCAAATTGTGGAGCAAATTATTCAGCAATTCCAGGAAGTGATACTTCCAAACCTCTGCAGGTTTCGTCAAAGTAAGTCGTCATCCCTGTTGGCTTAGAAACCGACAAAGTTGGAACGGGTTATGGCACAAAACTGGTGGGATCAGTGTTCTTGGAATGTTTTACTCTGTTAATGGTTCTATTGAGATGTAAGTTGTTGTTCTATATACCTGGAATCTTGACCAATTTAAACAGAGTAGAATCCAGGGAGATCTTCATATGTCCAAATTCACCTCTTCTTCTCTATATTGCCCTAGTACATGGGCTCCTTGTGACCCATGACCCTGCATCCCATTGCAAACTCAAGGATTAAAGTTCCAATGTATTCACAGCTAACCTCCAGGGAGTCAGGTACAAGGGAGTGTGATGGTGACACTGCAACTGAGCAAGTCTGATACCTTAACAAGTGAGCGTGATGTAACAAGATCATTAAGGGCGAGTGATGTTAGATTGTCTTTGAAATCCTGTCATCAGTGATGGATGATAAAACATTGCAATGTTTGTCTCTTTCCCAGGCCTGAATCATGGGGACTTCAGTCACACCAACATTCTAGTCCAGCCTGTTCACACACCAGCTGACCACTCCGACCCGACTGAGCTACAGCAGCAGCTGGATATCTCTGGCTTACTGGACTTCAGTGATATGAATTATGGGTATTATGTCTTTGATGTGGCCATATCCATAATGTATTTGATGCTGGGGAGTAACGATCCCGTCGGCGCTGGGGGCCATGTCCTCTCAGGCTTTGAGAGTGTAATCCCTTTACTCCCTGAGGAGCGCAACGCCATGTTTCTGTTGGTTCTTTGCAGGTTTTCTCAGTCGCTGGTTATGGGGAGATACAATGCTCTGCTTTACCCTGAAAATGCAGAGTATCTTCTGAGCACTGGGAGAGCTGGCTGGAAGTGTCTCCGCCAATTGTGGTCGCTGGGGAAAGAGGCAGTGGGAAAGATTTGGTTTGAGACAGGCAAGTCCCACTGCATTTGATGCAGACCCTGTTTCAGTGTAGTCCCAGGCACGTTGGCTTCCAGGAGAAAAAGAACCCCTCTACAGGGAAAATTATTAAAATAAGTTCAACCAATACATTCCAGAACCTGGAATTGTATTAATATTTTGAGTTCCTAATTATTAACGAATGGCAAACTTTGTTTTAATCGATGCCTTATTTTTAATTTTTGTTTTACTCATTTGTGGGATGTGGGCGTCGCTGGCTGGCCAGCATTTATTGCCTGTCCCTAGTTGCCCTTGAGAAGGTGGTGGTGAGCTGCCTTCTTGAACCACTTCAGTCCACCTGCTGTGGGTTGACCCACAATGCCATTAGGGAGGAAATTCTAAGACTTTGACCCACAACAGTGAAGGAACAATGATATATTTCCAAGTCAGGATGGTGAGTGGCATTGAGGGGTACTTGAAGGTAGGGTGTGCCCATATATCAGCTGCCCTTGTCCTTCCAGATGGAAGTGGTCGTGGGTTTGGAAGGTGCTGTCTGAGGACCTTTGTTGAATTTCTTGTAGATAGTACACACTGCTGCTACTGAGCGTCGGTGGTGGAGTGAGTGGATGTTTGTGGATATAGTGCCAATCATTCCCATGAACCAGCACTCTCAATAAACTGGCAAAAAATATGTACCTCAAATACTGTGAAGTTTACCGTATTATCATGATCTCTGAGTTATCAGTTGAGGGTTCAGTAAGTTTTATTCAAGGCAAAGTTGCATTATTATGTTAGTGATTTATGTTGTAAGTAAAGTACAACAGTGATCTGTAGTCCCCCTGCAACACACTTCTATTACTTGATATGTGTTTTTACATTTACTATGTGAACCCCTTGATCAACCGGAATATTTTATCAACCAGCACATTCCTGGTCCCATAGGTGACAGTTAATAAAACGTTTGCTGTATATTTTGTAAAAAAAAAAGTTGTTAATGTGATATGAATGTTGTTGGCTGGACCAGAATTTATTGCCCACCCTGATAAGCTGGGAGAAGGTGATAGTGAGCTGCCACTGACGTATTTGTGGTTTCAGGACTTCCACAATGCCATTAGAGAGGCAACTTTGGCCCAGTGACACCGAAGGAACAGCAATATGCTTCCAAGTTGGGATGGTGAGTGGCTTGGAGGGGAATCTGCAGGTGGTGTTGTTCCCATAAATCTGCTGCCCTGGTCTTTCTATATGAAAGTGGTTGTGGGTTTAGGAGGTACCATCCAAGGAATTGGTGAATTTCTGCAGTAGATGGTACATACTGCTGAGATTGAGCATCAGTAGTGGAGGGAGTGGATGCTTGTGGATGTGGTGGCAATCAAGTGGGCTGCTTTGTCTTGTATGATGTCAATCTTCTTGAGTATTGTTGAAGCTGTGCTTATCCAGGCAAGTGAGGAGGTATTTCGTCAGACTCCTGACTTGTGCCTTGTCGATGGTGGACAGGCTTCAGAGAGTCAGGAGGTAAGTTACTTGCTGCAGGATTCTCAGCCTCTGACCTATTCTTATTCTCCAAACAGTAGAGAAAGATACGTGACACTTATGGCACTGTCTGAGATCCTAGAAGATGTCACAATTTCAAGTGTGCCAAAACATGAACCAGCTCATATTTTGTTCAGAATAATGTGCATTCAGTACTTGATAAAACAGCAGCTCATTACTGTGAAACATTTAATGTTTTTTTTGTTCTGTTAAAATGTCTGCAAGACAATTGATGATGTTGATAATTCAAGGAAAGCTAATGAATACTTTTAGATTGAAGAAGGATATCTCAATGTATCCAATGTGAAGGATTCTTGAACTGCAAAGACTTTTACAGCACACAGTGTCTGGGATGAAGCCAGTCCAGTCCAGTTTATCCAGGTTGGATATGAACAGAACAGCTCTGGGGTGAATAAGTGTTCGATCAGGATCTGGTTTCACAGACAGCAGCCAGATTGAGGAGCATTATTCACAAAAACAGAAATTGCTGGAGAAGCTCAGCAGGCCTGGTAACAGCTATGGAGAGAAGTCAGAGTTAATGTTTTGGATCCGGTGTCCTATCCTCAGAACTTTTGGTAGCTAGGAAAATGTTGGATTTTATGCAGATGATAGGGTGGGAGGACGGGGTTAGGAGTAAAAGATAGGTGGAGATAGAGCCCAAAGGGAGAGAAGAACAGTTGGACAGACAAAGGAGTGGATAACGATTAGCCTAGGAGAATGAATGGTTGCTAATGGGGACTGTTAGTGGCTAACAGTAGGTTGTGTGTAATAGCGGATCATGTGATAACAAGGCCTGGTGTGTGGGGTTTGGGGCAAGGACGTGGGAGAAGGTACCTCAAGCCCTAAAATTATTGAACTCAATAGTGAATCCAGAAGGCTGTAGAGTTCCCAAGTGGAAAATGAGGTGCTGTTCTTCCAACTTGTGCTGAGCTTTGCTGGAGCACGGCAGTTAGCCTGAGACAAAGATGTTAGCCCGGGAACAGGGTGATGTGTTTAAGTGGCAGGCAACTGGAATCCCAGGGTCTTTTTTGCGACAGAACATAGGTGTTCTGTGAAGCGGTCATTCGGCCTGTGCTTCGTTTCCCCAATGTAGAGGAGACCACATTGTGAGCAGTGAATGCAGTAGACTAGATTGTGGGAAGTGCAGGTAAAGTCCTGCTTCACCTGCAAGGTATGTTTGGGTCCTTGGATACTGAGGAGGGAAGTAGTAAATGGGCAGGTATCACACCTTCTGCAGCTGCAGGGGAAGGTGCCGTAGGGCTGTGGGAGGGTGTTGTGAGTGAAGGAGAAGTGGACCAGGGTGTCCTGGAGGGAACAATCCTTGCGGAAGGCTGACAAGGGAGAGGAGGGTGGTGGTGGTGGCATCTCACTGGACGTGGCAGAAATGGTGGCTAATGATCCTTTGGATGTGGACGCTATTGGGATCGTAATTGAGCACCAAGGGGGACCCAATCACTGTTTTGGGAAGGGAGGTGCGTCAGAATCTGGTGAAGGTCCTGTCAACTACAGTGCTAGGTTGAGGAAGAAGGCGAACATTTTGAATGCCCCCTTGTCAAAGTTAGTGTCATCAGAACAGATGCAATGGAGATGGAGGAACTAGGAGAATGGAATAGAGTCGTTACAGGAAGCAGGGTGTGAGGATGTATGGCCAAGATGACTGTGGGAGTCAGTGGGTTTAGAGTGGATATTGGTGGCCAGCCTATCCCCAGAAATAGAAACAGAGATGTCAATGAAGGGAAGGGAGGTCCAGAGATAGACCAGGTGAAGGTGAGAGCAGGGTGGAAACTGGAAGTGAAATTGATAAACATTTCCAATTCTGGATGAGAAAGGGAAGCAGCACCAATGATAGCATTGATGTACTGGAGAAAGAGTTGTGTGTGGGTGCCAGAATAGTACTGGAACAGGAGCATTCCACGTACCCAACACAGAGGCAGGCATATCTGGGGCCCATGCATATACCCATGGCCAACCTCTGACCTGAAGAAAGTGAGAGGAGTTAAAAGGGAAGTTGTTCAGTGTGAGGACAAGCACAGCCAAGCAGAGGAGGAGGGTGGTGGATGGGACGGCTCAGACCTTCTCTCCAGAAAGAAGCAGAGAGCCATGAGACCATCCTGATGGGGGATGGATGTGTAAAGGGATTGCACATCCACGGTAAAGACAAGGTGGTAGGAGCCTGCAAACTGGAAATTCTGAAAACTGACATAAACCGTCAGTGAAACTGCGATTGTAAGTTGAAAGGGACTGGACAAAGGGAGAAAAATTGAGCTGAGGTAGGAAGAGGTGCGTTTTGTGGGGCAGGAGCAGGCAGAAACAATGGGCCTGCCCGGGAAGTCCTGTTGTGAATTTTGGGAAGGAGAGAGAAACGAACTCTGGGAGATTGGGAGACTATTAGCTTGGAGGCAGTGAGCAGGGAAGATCACGAGATGAAATGAGGTTAGTGACCATAGTGGACACAATGGCCTGATGTTCCATGGTGGTATCATGGTCCAAGGGGAGATAGAAGGAGGTATTTGCAGGAGGAATAGTGTAGGTTAGATGGGCTTCAGATTGGTTTCACAGGTCGGCGCAACATCGAGGGCCGAAGGGCCTGTACTGCGCTGTAATGTTCTATGTTCTATGTATTTGAAGCTGAGAAAAGCATCAATCTCATTCTCACATTAAACACAGTCACCTTCCAGAGGAAACTATTCTTTAAACCTCACCAGATCCACAGCCCTTTGAGATATCTGCACTCATCCCATTCTGGCATCTTCCACAGTAATCATTGCAGCATTGGGCCTTTGATTGAACTTTTCCGAGCCCAATCTCTGGAACCCCTTCCTGAAAGCTCTCCACCTCTATACCTCACTTTCCTCCTTTAAGGTGCTCCTCAGGACTCACCTCTTTGATCAAACTTTGGCCATTTTAAAAAAAATCCAGCTGAGGGTAGTACTGAACAATTCAAATTCCAGAAAGAAACCTGACTTGATAGGTTTTTTTAATTAGTTGATGTGTTTATCAATCACTGAAACAGTCATACAAGGCTGCATAGTGTTTAACAAAAGAGGTTAGTTACACAAAAAATGGAAAATAATTAAGTCAGCCATCTAGACATGGAATACAGTTAGAGACATCTTAAAACAGTAATTTAAATCCAGAGAAATAACTTCTTCATACCAAACATTAAGTTGAGTTAACTGATTCCCCCCAGTTTCTGAGTTGTGAACAGAGGAGTGTTCCTATATGAATATTGTCAAAACTAAGAGCTTATACTTTCTCAGCTTCTAATAGCCTGCAGATTTCTAATCAAACACTCCTATATGGTTATCGCATAAACATTTCTCCTGAGGTAACCTATTCCCTTGACTGTTGTGAAAAATTCACAATCACTTGCTTTCTAACACCTACTGATTAGATCAATGTTCTGGAAGGAATATTTTGACCTAGGTTTCTTAGCTAAAAAGCATTGTAGATCATTCACCTTTCAACACAAACTCACTGAATATCATCTTATGTACTTTAATGCCTAATTTTGCTTTGCAATATTCCTATGAAAGGCCGTGTGAAATTAAAAGACATTAAAGGTGCTGTATAAATACAAATTGTTTTCCGTGACTAAACTTGGCTGTTCCTGCTTTTCCCACCGAAACTGCCATGTGATCCAAGTTTCCTTTCCTGTCCTTGAAAAAGCTCATCTTATTTCTGTGGACTTGAGGAGTAACTGAGTATTAATCACCTTTTGTCAAGTTTGTGCATTGATACCTTCTGGCTGCTCACTGCTGGGTGATTTGATTGACCCTCCCACATGCTATGACATGAGAAGAGTTTTGGGCGCGTAAATGGAGGAGAAATCCTGAGACATTGATTAACAATCCAGTGGCAGGAGTTCAAATCCCACCATGGTAGACTGTGAATTTAAATTCATATCTACATGTCTATACTGGGACATAGTAGACTAAAGACCAAGTGCAGGTAAATGGGATTAGTATAGTTTGGTGCTTGTTGGTCAGCTTAGACATGATGGGCTACAGGGCCTGTTTCTATGCTGAATGACTCTATGACCACATCTAGAAAGAAAATTCATCCGTTAACAGGTTGAAGGGGAAGATGTTAGAGAGTTGATGTGCATTCAGTTAATTCACTTGTTTTGCAAAAATCGAGAGTTGGAGTAGGCCATTTGGCCCTTGAGCCTGTTCCGTACTCAATAAGCTTATCACCAATTGCAACTGTACCTTCCCACAATCTGTGATTCTTCTACTGTCCAAAAGACTATCAATCCCAGTCTTCAAGACATCTAAAACTTTTCAGGGAAGAGAATTCCAAGCATTCACATTTTTGAGTGATGACATTTCTCACCTCAGATCTAAATACTCGATTCCTTAGTCTGAGACCATGTGATGGAAATTTTGGGATTGTATTTGGGAGTGGTGGGCATGGGTGGATGAAAGAGAGTATTAGTTAGCAATCAACCTTGTCTCAACAGCAAACAACTGAAAAGGAATTGAAAGGAACAGGAAGAACCCTTGTGTTACCACCTGGTGCAATTGAACTATGTTCCCCTTTTTTCTCTCTTCCGTTCTTAATATCCATGTCTTGTCTGTCCAATTGTTTTATGAGGGGAGAGTTTAAGAAGGGGCACAGTTTAAGTTGCAGAGTTATAAGTAAACAATTTACATTTCCTAATTGCCATTTGTTAAATACAATTTCTCATACTAAGGAGTTACTTCCTTGTCAAGTACAGAAAAGCTGATGAGTGCTTTCTTATAACCTGAGCATGAAGTCATTGGAATGTTACTAAAAACCCAACCTCATTTATTAAAGTCCTTTTGGAAACAAAACCTCCGTCCTTACCTGTTCTGACATCTATGTGACTCCAGTTCCACTCCAACGCAACCATTCTGAAGTGATGAGTAAACATTTAGGGAGTGAGGGTTGGACATTCAGTTTCAACATGTCCTGAGAATGAATTACTGCAAATAAATGTAACTCTTCCCTTAACATCTCCTTTCAGGTTCTTTTAAACTTACAGATCATTGCATATTCTTAGCACAGCCTGAGAATGAATTAATGATTTTTCTCTAATGTTTGTTTTCAGATTATTATAAAAAGATCACGACCGATGCTATGGTGCTGAACAATGATGGGACAATCATGCTGGACTTCCATTGGTGTAATTAGCCCTCTGTTCCACAGCCTGTAATGATGATGCGTTGATGTAATCTCAGTTTATAATCCCTAGATGAACCTCACCACCCAATCAACACTCTCCATTCTGCTGTTACAACCCAGTGTGCTGAAAATCAAGCTTCACTATTCCTAGTGTCATCACAAATGTGATAACATTTAATCAAACTATCACTCAATTGACTGGCAAGCTCAGGTTAAAAGAAAGCACTCATCAGCTTTCAGTACGTGACAAGGAAGTAACTCCTTAGTATGAGAAATTGTATTTAACAAATGGCAATTAGGAAATGTAAATTGTTTACTTAAAACTCTGCAATTTAAACTGTGCCCCTTCTTAAACTCTCCCCTCATAAAACAATTGGACAGACAAGACATGGATATTAAGAACGGAAAAGAGAAAAAAGGGGAACATAGTTCAATTGCACCAGGTGGTAACACAAGGGTTTTTCCTGTTCCTTTCAATTCCTTTTCAGTTGTTTGCTGTTGAGACAAGGTTGATTGCTAACTAATACTCTCTTTCATCCACCCATGCCCACCACTCCCAAATACAATCCCAAAATTTCCATCACATGGTCTCAGACTAAGGAATCAAGCATTTAGATCTGAGGTGAGAAATGTCATCACTCAAAAATGTGAATGCTTGGAACTCTCTTCCCTGAAAAATGGTAGATATCCAGCCATGGAGTTTATTCAAGGCTGGGATTGATGGATGTTCGGATAGTAGAAGAATCACGGAAAATGGGAAGGTGCAGTTGCAATTAGTGATCAACTTGTTGGGTTTGGAACAGGCTCAAGGGCCAAATGGCCTACTCCAACTCTTGGTTTTTGCAAAACCAGTGAATTAACTGGATTCACATCAACCACCCACTAACATCTTCCCCTTCAACCCATAAATGGATGAATTCCTGATAATTGTGATTAATAGACGTATTATCGCAATATCTATAAATGACAGGCTTGTAGTTTTCTGTCAGGTAAAGTCAAAGAACCAAAGAAAAGAGCAGAAGTTATCGAATTATTGTCCAGATATTGCATGATCTGTTATATAATAATCATTTCACAAATTTTTTTATCATGGTATAATTTTTCTGCAGGAGGGTTAGACTTGTTAACACAATGCACACAATCACTGAGTAACCAGCAAATGCCTGGCCCTTCATTCAAATCCCAACATCTGCTATTACAACTACCGGTTGTGAAGAGAGATTGACAGTGTTTAGCAACGTAGGAACAGGAGGCCATTAAGCCCTATGAGCCTGTAATGTTCAGATCATGGCAGGCCCCTACCTCACTCATCTGCCTTCACTCTGTATCTCTTAATCCCCTTACCCAGCTACACATCTCAACCTTGGGACCTGCAATTGACCCTCAGTGCTGCAGCCTTTAGTGAAGCAAGTGCCTGATTTACAACTGTCCTTTGTGTGAAGAAATACTTTCTTATTTCAACTTTAAATAGCTTTACTCTGCTTTTAAAGTTATGTCCCTGTTGTTGATTTCTTCACATCACCCAAACACATTGTAAACACCTCGCTCAGAACATCCATGTTCAAGGCCATTCGAGCAATTTAGAGTCATACAGCTATAAAGTATTAGAACATGGAAACAGGCCCTTCAGCCCAGACTGGTCCATGCTGACCATGGTGCCCTGTCAGCTTGTTCCAATTGCCTGGATTTGGTCCATATCGCTCTAAACCCTTCTCATCCGTGTACCTATCGAAATGTTTTTTAAATGTTGCTATTGTACATGCCTCAACCACTTTCTCTGGCAGCCCATTCCATATATGCAGCACTCTCTGCATGAAGACGTTGCCCCTCAGGTCCTTCTTAAATCTACCCCCTGTCACCTTAAACCTATGCCTTCTACTTTTCAAGACTATATGCATTCATCCTACCTATGCATCTCATAATTTTATACACCTCAATAAGGTCACCCCTCATTTTCCTACGTTACAAGGAATAAAGTCCTATCCTGGCAAACCTCTCCCTGTGACTCAGGCCTACTAGTCCTGGCAACATCCTTGTAAATCTTCTTTGCACACTTTCCAATTTAACTATGTCATCCTATAACAGGGTGACCAAAACTGTACACAATACTCCTTGCGGCCTCACTAGCAACTTATACAACTGTGACATTACGTCCCAACTCCTTTAAAAATTTCTCGATCAATGAAGGCCAGCATGCTAGATGTCTTCTTCACCACCCTGTCTACCTGTGACGTCGCTTTCAATAAATTATACTCCTAGGTCCCTCTGTTCCACAACACTCCTCAGGACCTTACCATTTACTGTATAAGTTTGTTTGACTTTCCAAAGTGCAACACCTCACACTTATCTGCATTGAATTGCATTTGCAAATCCTTAGCCCACTTCCCCATCTGACCAAGATCCCTCTGTAATTTTTGATAACCTTCCTTGCTATCAACGATTTTGTATCATCTGCAAACTTACTAATCATGACTTGTATATTCATATCTGGATCATTTATGTAAATAACATATAATAAAGGTCCCAGCACTGACCCCTGTCGCACACCACTAGTCACAGGCCTCCAGTCTAAGAAACAACCTTCGACCATCACCCTCTGCTTCCTACCATTGAGACAATTTTGAATCCATTTAGCTAGATCCCCTTGGATCCCATGCGACATAACTTTCATGACTAGCCTGCTGTGTGGGACCTTGTCAAAGGCCTTACTAAAGTCCATATAGACAATATCCACTGCCCTACTCTCATCCATCCTCTTCGTTACCTGTTCGAAAAACTCTAAAAGATTTGTCAGGCAACACTTCCTGCGCACAAATCCATGCTGACTCTCCCTAATCAGACCATGACTATCCATTTGTCCCCATCGTTCATCCCTTTCAGCCCTGGGATCATTCTGGTGACTGCATTGCACCCTGATTTCTCCTCCTGGATGTGGAGGGTCCAGGTCTCAATCAGTGTCTCCAGGTGGGGTCTGAGCCAGGTCAGACTTGACCCACTCACTAGACATTGGCCAAGACTCTTCAGATCAACCTAATTTAAACACTAGGGGCCTCATGAGTCGTGTTTCAGCCTGGACAGGGTCTGGGGTGCAGAGGGCCTGGGGTTGTGGTACCCTGCACAGGCCAAATAAGAATTGGCGGGGCACAGGAAGGGGCAACCCTAATGGAAAACCAACCTAAAGCCAAGTACCTTGACAGAAATTTGAGATGGGGACTTTGCTCAGTTTCTGTATTAGAGGGAAGTTGTTCCAGTCAGCAGCTACATTTTGATAGGTCCATCCTTAGGATAACAGAAAACAGCTCATTCTGACTGATACGGTCTGGCACGGACACGGGGCGGTCTGTCAGGGACAGTCGGACACAGACACACGACAGTTTGACAGGGAACTGGGACAGTCTGACAGGGACAAATCTGACATGGACATGACAGGGACCACAGAACTGTCTGATGTGGAAATGAAACAGTTTGAAGTGGACACAGAACAGTCTGACACAGACACTGGACAGCCTGACAGGGATAGTCTGACAGGCTCAGTTTGATACTGACATGGCACAGTCTGACATGGACAATCTGAGTTGCTCACATAAAGAATGACAATGATCAAACATAAGGGGAGGTTCATAGTTCCAACCTCCTTCAGTGTCAGTTGGAGGCCGGACACACCCCAAAATTAAACAGACCCAGCAGAGTTTTGCATAGACCAGGTGGTCCAGGGTCTGTCGAGAGACAGAAGTGAACCAAATGGCCTTTTTCTTGTCCCAGCATTCTTCCTGTTTAGCTCCTGACTTTAAAGAGTGAGGTGAGGAAGAGGAATGAGAAGGGAATGTTACTCTGCTCCACTCTCTGAAGGAGGACCGGAGGTGATACAGTAATCACTCTGGGATCTTTCTCATCTCCTCATCACTGACCTAACCCTTATCGACTCTTGATCTGGTAGGACCTGGCTGTGTCAAACCAGACCCTCTCGACTGCCTTTTTGCCCTGGTGCCACAGTTGGTACAGGCACTTCCAGCCTTTCCGCGCCGACACCATGATGTATTCCTCATTCTCGGGATGGAAACACACATTGTGGCTGGCGTTAAGCAGTGACTGGGAAAACCTACAGAGCACCAGCAGGAACAGAGAATCACGCTCATCCTCCGTCAGTGGGATGACACTCTCAAAACCTGCTATGACATGCCCCCCCACCCTGAGGGGCTCTACTCTCCCAATCATCAGATACGTAATGCTGATGGCCAGCTCATACACAAAGCAGCCATAGCTCATGTCACCAAAGTCCAGGATTGCAGAGATGCGGAACTCTGGTTGTGGGTGTGTCGTGCTGGACCTCTCTGTCATACCTTCCAATGCCGAGGAATCCACTGGTGTTAGCAGAATGTTGTGCTCGTTGCAGTCTCCATGAATAATACCTGAGAAAAACCATTTTGAAAACACTGCAATCATTCAATAGCCTGACAACAATCAATCCTGATTAGCTAAAATCACGAGGCAGACAGTATCAATTCATTCCAGAAAGATTTTGTGCATTCTGAGACAGAAGTAACATAGAAACATAGGAGATAGGAGCAGGAGGCCGCCTGGTGGCACAGTGACTCAGTGGTTAGCACTGCTGCCTCACAGCACCAGCACCGCAGCACCACCCTCGGGTGACTATCTGTGTGGAGTTTGCACATTCTCCCCATGTCTGTGTGGGTTTCCTCCGGGTGCTCCGGTTTCCTCCCACAGTCCAAAGATGTGCAGGTGAGGTGGGTCGGCCATGCTAAATTGCCTGTAGTGTTCAGGATGTGTAGATTAGATGGGTTATAGGGGTATGGGTCAGGATGAGATGCTCTGAGGGTCGTGTGGACATGTTGGGCCAAAGGGCCTGTTCCCACACTGTAGGAAATTCTATTCTCATTTGGCCCTCATCTGCTCCATCATTTTTCATGATCATGGCTGATCGTCCAACTCAATAGCCTAATCCTGCTTACTACCCATAGCCTTTGATCCTGTTCACCCCAAGTGCGATATCTAGTTGCCTCTTGAATACATTCAATATTTAGGCATCAACTACTTCCTGTAGTAATGAATTCCACAGGCTCACCGCTCTTTGGGTGAAGAAATGTCTCCTCATCTCTGTCCTAAATCATCTATCCCGAATCCTCATACTGTGACCCCTGGTTCTGGACACACCCACCATTGGGAACATCCTCCCTGCATCTACCCTGTCCAGTCCTGTTAGAATTTTCTATGTCTCTATGAGATCCCCCCTCATTCATCTGAACTCTGGCGAAAACAATCCCAACCGAAATCAATCTTTCCTCATAGGTCAGACCGCCATCCTCAGAATCAGCCTGGTAAACCTTTGCTGCGCTCCCTTGAGAGCAAGAACATCCCTCCTCAGAAAAGGAAACCAAAACTGCACACAATATTCTAGGTGTGGCCTGGAGGTATTAAGTGGAACATGACTGAGAGGAGCAGGTGACTTTGCACGTCCAGATCGGAGGATTTCTTCACCTATTTATCTGTTGTTAACGATTTGTCAGAGACTAACAACTGAGACTGACTGGAAGGAAAACTCTCATCATCAAATCAAGTCATGACTGGGACTGTAGAAGGAGATACTGATTTTGTGGTAATGACATTGGACTGACAATCCAACAGCTCAGTCTAATTCCCTGGGGACATGGATTCAAGTTCCACCACGGCAGCTGGTGGAATTTAAATTCAATGAATGAATTTGAAATCTAAAGCTGTCTCAGTAATAGTAACCTTGAAATTACCATCTTTCATTGTAAAAACCTATCTGGCTCATTACTATTACCCAGTCTGACCTACATGTGACTCCAGACCCATAGCAATGCATTTGACTCTTAAGTGCTCTTTGAAATGCTCTAGCAAGCCACCCAGTTCAAGGGCAATTGGGGAGGGGCCACTATGGTTTCAACTGTGGTACCCAGGTCCCATGAAAAAAAAGTAAAAATGTGATAGAGAATGATCTGGATCAACTGACCCAGAAATATTAACTGAATTGTGAATATAGACAGAGAATTGGTTAAAAAAAAAGACTAGATTTATTAGACCATTCAGTCCCTCAAACCTGTCCCCCAGTCAATAACAACATGGCCGATCAGATTATGTCTTCAACTCCAATTTCCTGCATGTACACAAATAGCATGACCCTTGACCCTTCTCATAGGCAGTTAAGGTGTGCAAAAAAAAAATCCTTTCCCACACAACCCCATCTTGTGAGAGAATAAAAATAAACTCTCGTCTATCAAAACATTTGACAAATTCCACCTTGAATAAATTCAACTACCTGCCTCCACCTCACTCTGGGAAAGAGAATTTCACTGAGTTGTGATTCTGTGAGAGAATAAAATTTTCCTCATCTCCACCTTAAAAGGAAAATGTCTAATTTTTAAACAGTGTTCCCCTTTTTCTAGACCCCTAGAAAAACATTCTCCTGGTATCCAACCTATCAAATTCTCTCAGGATGTTGTATGTTTTAATAAAGTTAGGGGTGTACACAACACATTGGGGACGTGATGATGCTGTGACTTTAAAAAGTTATTTTGTCCTTTTTTTTGAAGAGAGTTTGTAAGGCAGAGGAATTGAGCATGCTACCAGACCCACTAGACTAAACAGCTTGGGAAGGTTTGGGATTTTTTTTAAAACAGCCTGAATGGGTGTGGCCAGCTCTTTCAGATCAGGATTTCTGGGTTTTTAGATTTAGCTTTAAGTAGACGCTGTTGGGATCTCAACAGAGTTGGAAGCTTAGTGAATGTCTCCTGGCTACTATTCTTTCTGAATTTTCTCAATGTTTTTTTTCTCCTGGATTGGAGAACTTCATGTGACAATCTATGGCTAAAATTGCCTTTTTGCCAAGGGAGTGTGTTTATGAGATGTTACTACATTGGAACAGTTAATTAGTAATAGATACTGTATCTATTATTCACTTAACTTTACCAATAAAGTTGTTATTCTAAACTCCTCTTTCTTTGGTTGTATTTTAATTACAGTATTTAAATAAATTGGATTTCGCTTAACGTCAAATACTTTGACTAGTCACATTGCATCTGGAACAGGCACTTCACATTTGCCTTTAAAAATAAGAAAAGTTAGGGTCTATGCTACCTTCTTAATATATTTTGAGGACTCTGGTCTGCTCCATAACAAGAACATTTGCCACAAGGATATGGTCAAAGAAGATTAGACAGTATTCGGTACCATGTAAATGAGGTTCTAACAGGAGCATCATCGCCAAATGATCTGTGTGAAAGGCAAACATTTAAGATCCTCAGCAAAGGAGTGATAGAAGATATGAGGAGAGGTTTTGGCACATGAGGTTGGTGAAGTATAGACTATCGAAGGAGTAACAGTGGGGAGATAGTTTCCACAAAGAGACCCATTCTGACAGGGTAATAAATCTTTAAGTTCAACACAATAGAGAATGGCAGGACACTTTTAACATTGAAGAGTTTAGGGATCAAGTGAGGCTTTGAGGAGGAGGGATAAACTGATCCAGATTTCTAGCACCCCAGACACCACCCCTTTCCACCCCAATCCCAGTGAGAATAAAATTTTCCATCTGTGTCCCCATGAAATCTTTCAATCAGGAGCTGAATGGGACTCTGGGCACAGATAGTGAATGGGATGTCGGATGAATCCAGGTGTTTGAAACATTCGGATGAGCTGAATGACCTGGCACTGCACTGTAACATTCGATGGTCCTGTGACCAATCTGCTTTGGGAACGCACCAAGTTTTGCAATGAGGTTTAAACTTACTTCTGTGAAATTTGCTGAGGTTGGGGAGTATCTTTTCTTTGAACTGCTCAAGAACTTGTTTGACAATTGAGCGTGTTTCACCTTCCTTCATTTCAGGCAGGTACTTTTCCAGGAGATGAAGATTTGAAAGGTTCCATCTGAATCCTTCTCGATGCAGACTCTTTGTGGATGGGTGCCGGAACTCCTAAAAGTGGGAGAAATCCATTACTGATTCACAATGGTGTGATTCAGTGTGAATAAGAAAAAAGGAAAGGCTGATCGTACAATCCTTCTCATCTGATCATATCATTCCCTTTCAGACAATGTGTTGTCAGCTGTCAGCCTCACAGCTCTCGAACAGAATAGGAAAACCTTCTGATTTTTCTTATTAACCTAACTCTTATTATGTTGTGAAGGATTAATTCTGTTCAGCAAATCAAAAATTTTCATAGACATCAAATTCCACAGTCACAATTTTAGTAAATACATTTGTTAAACATACCCTTAGAAGTGAATACATAAAACACAAACTTTGGGTTTAATCAAAGGACAAACGTTTTTTAGTCTTTCATGGATATAGCTGATAAGGCCAGAATTTGTTGCCCATCTCTAATTGTCTGTGCACAGGGGGGCTCATTTCAGAGGGCAGTTTAAAATCAATCCCATTGCTGTGGGTATGGAGTCACTTTCAAGCCAGACTGGGTGAGATTTCCTACCCTAAAGGACATGAGTGAATTAGATGGGGTTTTACAACAATCAATGATAGTTTCATGGCCATCGTTACTGATACAAGCTTTATAAGCCACATTGCTTATAAACCAACTATAGCCTGCCTGTTAAATTACCTGAGGAGATTACACAAACTATTCCCTAAAATTTAGAAGGTGAATTGACTGAGATTTTCAGGATATTGAGAAGAATGAATAGGCTGGATGGAGAGAAGCAATTTCTGCTGGTAAGGGAGTCTGAGACAGGGATAGAGGGCAGTGTCTAAAAATTGGAGCCAGAATAGCAGTGAAATTAGGAAACATGAGATTCAAAGACTAATGGATGTTTGGAATGCTTTTTGCTAACAGCAATTAATGCTTAATTAATTGTTCATTTTAAAATGGGGATTGCTAGGTTCATGTTCCTTAAAAGGGCTTTAATGATCTTCCCTGTTACAAGTTTTGAATTCACTTTCTCAACCTCTATGAATCTGAGCAACTGAATCCACCACTAATTTATAAAACAAAGAACTGCAGATACGAGAAACCCAAAAACACAGAAATTGCTGGAGAAATTCAACAGCTCTGGCAGCATCTGTGAAGAAATAGCAGAGTTAACATTTCAGGTCCAGTGACCCTTCTTAGACATTGAATCCCTACAGTGTGGAAACAAGCCTGTTGAGTCTGCACTAACTGTCCAAAGAGCAATCCACACCCCTACTCTATCCCTGTAACCCTTCACTTCCCATGGCTAATTCTCCTAGCCTCCACACCCATGGACACTACAGGCAATTTAGCATGGCCAATTCACCTAACCTGCACATCTGTGGACTGTGGGAGGAAACTCATGCAGACAGAGGGAGTATCTGCAAACTCCACACTGACAGTCACCCAAGGGTGGAATTGAACCCAGGTCCCTGGTGCTGTGCAGCAGCAGTGCTAACCAGTGAGTCACTGTGCTGTCCTCTATGCTGCATGTTCAGAACCTGCTGCCAGACCTACTGGGTTTCTCCAGCAATTTCTGTTTTTGTTACACATTTATTATACCTTTCTCTTACCCAGTTCTACATGATAATTGAAACAATTCTGCAGGACACACTATAGTTCCATGGTTGAACATTTTAAATCAGCTTCTATCTTATAATGTCTTAGCTTTATGAATGTGAGAACAGGAGTAGGCCATTCAGCCTGCCCCACCATTCTAGATCATGGTTGATTGTCAACTTAAGTTTTCCATTTTTTTTTTAACCATTTTTCCCACTATTCCATACCTTGATACAGTAGTATCCAGAAAACTATCAATTTCTGCTTTGAGCATGTTCACTGACTGAGCTTTCACAGCTCCTGGGGTAGAAAATTCCAAAGATTCACTTCAATCTGAGTGAAGAAATCCCCCCTCATCACAGTTTCAAGTGGCCTGCACCTTATTCTGAGATTATCTTTGTGGTTCTGTGCCTGTAGCCTTGTGAAACTTCCTTTCTGTGTCAACATTGTTTGGCTGTTCGAGAATTTTGTAAGTTTCTGAGATCACCAGTCATTCTTCTAAACTCTAGAGAATTTACACCCAGTCTACTTAATCTCTCCTCAGAAAACAGTCCACGCATCCCAGGAATTAATCTGTGTGATCTTTTGCTGCATACCCTCTATGACAAATGTATCCTTCCTTAAGAAAGGGGACCAGAGCAGCACTCCAAGTACGTCTCACCAAAGTGCTAAACAATTGAAAACAGTTTTACTCTTCCACTCAAATCCTTTTGCCAAAAAGGACATGGCAGTTGTCTTCCTAATTATTTTCTGTACCTGCAGTGTCCTAGGTACAAGGACATCCAGGGTCTCTTTAGACATTCACGCTTCTCAATCTATCACCTTTTAAGAAACAGTGTGCACCTGTGGTCCACCCCCAAAGTGGATACCTTTGTACATATAGTCCGATTTGTCCACACACTCAGCCTGTCTCAATCCCTTTGAAATTTCTTTACATCATTCTCATAACACACATTCCCACCTCGTTTTGAGTCATCACAAAATTAGAAGTACTATATTTGAACTCCACATTCAAATCATTGATATAGATTATGAAGAACTGGGGTCCAAGTACAGACTGTACTCTTGTTTCTCTTTCCATTAACCAGATGTTAAAATTATGAGGGACACAGACAGGGTAGATGGGAAGAAACTGTGTTTTTAAAGAGGGTGATGGGAACCTGTAGAGGCAGAAATCCTCATGACATTGAGGAAGTATTTAAATGTGCACTTGTGATGCCAAGGCTTACAAGGCTATAGGGCCAAGGCAGGAAAATGGGATGAGAATAGTTTAGTGGTTTTTTTGACTGGAGTGGACATGATGGGCTGAAGGGCCTTTTTCTGTGCTGTAGATCTCTGTGACACTTAGTGAGATGTTGTAATTTGGAACATGCTGTCTGAAAGAGCAATGGAAGCAGGTCGATAATAACTTTCAAAAAAGGAGCTCACTCATTCAATACCTCGTGAAGAGCTTTGTCCATTTGGGCTAAGGTTCTACCGATTTTGTAGAAGGTCCGATGATCCAAAGTGAGATTGACAAATGGGATCCCGGGCAGGTACGTCAGCAACCTGATCATATGTCGTCTGCATTCATTTTCTTGCTCTGAAAAATATTTCCAGCATGAGTTAGCTTTAAATTTAGATGCATAACTTTTGCCATACTGAAATGTTGCAGGGGCAGTGTGACAAAGTGAGTGGTAATGGCTTCAAACTCACCAATAATTAATGATATCAACAGCAAATTGGATAGAGGCTTGTTGGACATGGGGAAATAATGGGCTATTGAAACTGACTGAGTTGCTCACTGAGAGCTGACAAAGGAATGGAAGGAACTTAAAACAGTCACAACCACTAAAGAGGAAAACTATTGTCATTAAAGTGTGACAAGTCCCCTGGACTGGATGACCTGCATTCTCAGAATTTAAAGGAAGTATCTGCAAAGGTAATTGATGCAATGGTTCTAATGTTCTACAACTTCTTAGTTTCTGGAAAGGACTCCGCAGACTGGAAAACTATAAATGTAACACCAATATTCAAGAAAAGAAGGATACAGAAAGGAGGAAACTAGAGGCTAGTTAATTTAGCATCTATCATTGGGAAAATGTTGGACTCTATTCGTAAAAATGTAAAAGCATGGCATTTAGAAATTCATAATATAATCAGGCAGTATTAACATGGTTTTGTAAAGTGAAAATCTTGGTATACAAATTCATTCCAGTTCTTTGAGGACGTAACAAGCAAGGTAGATAAAAGAGAACCAGTGGATGTAGTTTATTTAGATATCTAAATGCATTTGATAAAATGAATAGTTTACTGCATAAGAGTGGTATTGGGGTGATATATCAGCTCAGCTAGAGAAATGGCTAATGAACAAGAAAAATAGAGTAAGGATAATGGGGTCATTTAGAGATTGGCAAGTTGTAACCTTGTAGAGCTAGAGGGATTGGGTAGCATGGTGGCTCAGTGGTTAGCACTGCTGCCTCAAAGCACCAGGGACCCAGATTCAATCCCAGCCTCAGGTGGCTGTCTGTGTAGAGTTTACACATTCTCCCTGTGTCTGTGTGGGTTTCCTCTGGGTATTCCTGTTTTCTCCCACAGTTCAACCATACGCAGGTTAGGTGGATTGGCCGTGGTAAATGTGGGGTTATGGTAATAAGGTAGGGCTGGATCTGTGTGGAATGTTGTTCAGCGGGTTGTGCAACTCAATGGGCTGAATGGCCTCTTTCTGTACTGTAGGGATTCCATGATCAGTATTGGGGCCTTGATTGCTTATAATCTATATCAATGACTGTATGTATTGTAGCCAAATTGGCAGATGATACAACGAGAGAAAGGAAGGCAATTCGTGAAGAGGATGTCAGATGTCTGCAAAGGGACACAGATAGGTTAAGTGAATCAGAAGATGAAGAATAATGAGGGAAAATGTGAGGTTGTCCACTTTGGGAGGAAGAATAGAAAAGCAGACTATTATTTAAATGGAAAGACCAAAGAACTGTGCGGTACAAAGGGATCTAGCTATGCTAAATGTACATGAATCACAACA
Organism: Rhincodon typus; assembly: GCF_021869965.1. Lineage (NCBI taxonomy): Eukaryota > Metazoa > Chordata > Chondrichthyes > Orectolobiformes > Rhincodontidae > Rhincodon > Rhincodon typus. Next base: position 2,020,078 of record NC_063367.1, on the reverse strand, counting down.
AGTTAGCATACAGGTACATCAAGTATTTAACAACACAAATGGAATGTTGGCCTTTATTACAAGAAAGCTGAAGTATAAAAGTAGGGAACCCTTGCTAAATCTATGGTTGTGAAGTTGGCTACAGTACTTGTGAATTAGAAGGCAGGATTTTAGAATTTGTTTGTTAAAATGATAGGGGGAAGAGTGCAAGGTCGCTTTAAGAGGTGATGTGCTTTCCTAAGCTTCGGATAAAAAAAATGCCTGCAAGAAGCTGCCTATACGCAGACAGTTCTGAAATTGAAACATATGTATCAATTGGCTGTGGGGTTGGCAACCTAGGCTTGTTCTGACATTTAGGCAAACAGCCTGAGTTTCAGTCAGTTAATTTAAACCAGGCCCTAGATACCCAAACCCAATTAAATTTAAATCTGATGGTGTTAACAATCTAGGACCAATCTCATTATAAGAAAATTGACAGGGTATATAAGAAGAGGGGTTTTTTCCCAAATTGGGTGAAACTAACATCGGAAGGTTAAAACCCTGGCTCTCACAAAAATCTTTAAGCTGTCTGATTAAGCACCATCTAAAAGGTACCACAGCATTCTTAGCTAATATTTCTGACACAAGCGTTCGACAAAAGAAGAATTCTCAACTAAAGAATGGTGGAAAGGGTACGAAACATTCTGAAAGATGCAACCTGACTGTAGTTTTGGGAGTCTAAATTTTAATTTATTTTTTCTTATTACTTTGGTTTATATAAGTGGGACTTATATTTATTGGAACAGCATTGCATTAGACTTTTGTTCTATTTGGGATTAGTAGTTAAGGGGGAATTGTTCAGTTTGTTAGTAGGTCTGTTAATTTGTTCACTGTTAGAGTTAGATGAATAAATTGTTACTTGTTGCTTATTAAGTCAAGTCTAGGATCTGGCTGGTTTGTGTATGGGATCTGAATGGATCTGAACAAATTTGGACAGATTTGAACAAATTTGGGGTATGAAAGGCTCCAGCAAATTTAAACAAACTTAGGGATTAGTGTCCTAGATCTTTAAATAAAACTTGGGTGAGAGGCGGAAAATCTGTTTAATTTTGGTTACTTGAGGTTGGTTAAATCAAAAGTGGGGAAATGGCTCTTTACATTGCTAAAGGGGTTCTGGGGTTTGAGGATGCTTCCCAAATTTGCCAACAAAGTTCAGAAGGACAGAGGAAGGATGTACTTTTAGACTTAGTAAACAAGCAAAATTTGGGTTTAACTAGGGATAAGAGGAAAGCTGAAATTGTAATGGAGTTAGCCAAACATTTAGGTATATCAGAGAAACAGTCAAGTGCAGTGGAGTTAGAAAAAAATTAAATTGCAAATGAGATAACTGGAGTTAAAAAATGAAAGGAAGCAGAGAGTGTGTGAATTACAGTTAAAAGCAGATGAGAAAGAAAGGGAAAGAAGATTCCTAGCTGAGAAAGAAAGGGAAAGAAGATTCCTAGCTGAGAAAGAAGAAAGGGAAAAAATGTTCAAATTGGAAAAGATGAAGAAGGAACTTGAAACAAAAAGACTTCAAATGACAGAGGTAAAAGTACAAGATAGAAGTGATGATGAGCTAACTCATCGTAGCTAACAGCCTGATAGGGAAACATATACAAATATGCCCAAACATTACCAAAATTTGAAGAAAAAGATGTTGAAGCCTTTTTAATTTCCTTTGAGAAATTGGTTAAATAGATGAATTGGTCAGAGACTATGTGAGTAATCTTAATTTAGACCAAGTTGGTAGGCAGGTCTAGTGAGGTGTTTGCAATGCTGTCAGAGAAGGTATCAGGAGACTATGAAGGAGTGAAACAGGCTATTTTGAGTGCCTACAAATTGGTACCAGAAGCATATAGACAACGGTTCAGAAATATAAGGAAGAAATCAGGTCAGACTTGTGTCAGGTTTGAAAGAATTAAATGTAGCAACTTCGATAGATAGGTAAGAGCATTAAAGATAGAAAAGGCATAGGAGAACCTTAGAGATATTATTCGGCCGGAGGAGTTCAAAAACTCAAAAGATAATAAGAATTCATGTTGAGGAACAGAAAGTTACCAAAGTAAGAAGAGCTGCAGAGATGGCGGATGAATACACATTAGTGCATAAATCGAAGTTTAGCTTCTGAGAGCAATTTCATTCCATGTGGGATAAAAATTGGGAAAAAGGGAGATCCTTCAATGAAAAACAAAAAGTAGATCACACTGGAAGCAGTTTACCACAAGTAAAAAGAACTCAATTGTGTGAAAAAGAGGTAAAAAGTCTCAGGTGTTTTCACTGTAATGGAGGGGAACACACAAAATGACAGTGCTGGTGGATTAAGAGAGGCACTGAGAAAAAGGATGTGGTAAAAGGCGCTAACCCAGTGGGATTAATTGAGGTAGTGAAGGAAATCCCAAGAGAAGTTGAGGAGCTACAGGAGACTGCACAGCCTAGTTAGAGCTGGAAATGAGACAGTGCCCAATCTCTACAAAGACTTCACCTCTATGGGTAAGGTTTACTCAGGAAAAACAGGGGGAAGGTAAAGAAGTTAAAATATTGAGAGATACAGGAGCTGGTCAGTCTCTAATAGTAAGAGATGAAAGTATTCGCACTTCTTCCAAAATGTTACCCGAAAGAGTGATAATCTGTGAAATAAATAGATTTAATGTTCCCCTGTGTAAGTTAAGGCTAGAAAATCCGATCAAGACTGGGGAAGTGACAGTGGGAGTGACTGAAAGAAAGTCTATTCCAGGAATACAGTTTGTTCTTGGAAATGACCTGGCCGGATCAAAGGTGGGAGTAATGCCCCTTGTAATGGAGAAGCTGAACGAAATCTAAAATTCGTACATTTTCCCGTGGGGATAAAGTATTGGTGCTGTTACCTGTAGTAGGAGATCCCTTCACAGCAAGGTTTAGTGGTCCCTATCAGATTGAGAAGATGTTAAGTCAGGTGAATTATCTGGTATAGATGCCAGATAGGAATAAACTTTATTGGGTATGTGACGTGAATATGATGAAACCCTACTATGACCAGGAAAAGGATCCGGAGAAACAGGTGTTAGTCACCTGCCCCTCAGAGCGGGTAATCAAATCCAGATAATTTGAGTTTTGATGTGCCTCAAAATAAGTTAAATAATGAGGAAATCCTTAAAGAATGGGATAGAGTAGTAAACTATCTGTCTCAGGAACAGAGAACTGAACTGAAAGGTTTGTTGCAGCACTATGAGGACATAGGTAGGAATAGAATGGGGAGAACTATTACTATAGTACATGATGTTGATGTAAGGAATCCTGTTCTGATAAAACAACACCCCTACAGGCGTAATCCTCTCAAAGGAACAGAGGTACAGAAGGAGGTGGAAGCAATTCTCCAAGAAGACATCATAGAGATGAGTCAAAACGAGTGGAGTTTTCCGATCGTGTTGGTTCCCAAACCTCATGATACTTAATCGTTCTGCATGGATTATCAAAAGGTCAACACCGCACCTAAATCAGGCTTATACGCAAATCCAAGCCTGGAAGGCTGTGTGGAAAAACTTGGACAAGCTACTTATATCACAAAGTTGGACTTACTTCGTGGTTGTTAGCAAGTATCTTTGTTAGAGAGAGCAAAAGAAGTTTCTGCGTTGTAACCCCAGTTGGTCTGTATCAATTTAAAGTAATGCCTTTTGGTGTGAAGAACGCACCAGCCACATTTCAAAGACTTATGAACAGATCTGTGACGGGATTGACTAACTGTGCCGTCTGTATGGATGACATTGTGATCTTTAGCCATTCGTGGAAAGATCACATGGTGCATTTGGCACAGCTGTTTGAAAGATTATAGGAGGCAAAGCTGGTCATAAATTTAGCAAAGATAGAATTTGCGAAGGCGGCGGTGACGTTCTTAGGACACAACATCAGATATGGAAGGATGACACCAAGGAATGTGAAGACAAAGGCCATCAAGGAATTTCCAAGACCATCCTCAAAGAAAGAGCTGCTATGCTTTCTGGAACTGAGCAGATTCCAAAGGACATTTGTACAAAACTTTAGTAGCGCGGTGGCATGCTGATGGATTGTTAAAGAACACAAAATTTTGGTGAACAGAACAATGCCAGGAAGCATTTCAGAATTTAAAAGCAGTATTATGAAGTTATGTAGAGTAATCATGAATTGGAAGGCAGGAAGCTAGAATTTGTTTGTTGAAAAAGAAGTGTGTGGCCCCTTTAAAAGATTATGCTTTGTCTGTGCTTGGAAGTTTGCAAGTACTATGCAGAGAGCCCCAAATTGAAACAAGGCCTTACATTTGGCAGGCAAAACAGCAGTCTTGTTTTGATGTTTTGGCAACAAGCTGGACTCAGCCAATTAATTTAAACCAAGTCTTCAGTGGTTGAAAGCCAATTGAATTTAAAACTGATGGTTTTGACAACCTGAAACCAATCATATCATAAGAAATTGTTGTGTCATTGGGGGTATATAAGAAGGGTTTTTTAAAATCAAAGTGGGAGCCAACTGTCATCTGAAGTGAAAGCAAATCTGCTGTCTGAGAAATAAGCACCTCGCTCTCACAAGAAATCGCCAAGCTCTCTCAGAAAGCACCATCTTATCCATAAAAGGTACCACGGCTCTTCTAGCTAAGAGTCTTCACAGAGAAAGCATCAGGATCAGTGGTAGAAAGTGGAAGGTGTTTATGATTGAGAGATGGTCAAGGCGGCAAAACATCTGGAAAACACATTCTGTGTGGACTTTGAGAGACTAAGTTTTAATTTTTTTTATTACTTGGATTATATAAGTGGGACTTGTGTTTATTGGAATAGCATACTAGTAGAATTTTGTTCAGTTAGGGAATAGTTAGGAGTTGGAGGGAATTGCTCAGTTTGTTATTAGTTGTATTAATTTGTTCACTGACAGGGTTAAATAAATAAATTGTTACATGTTACTTATAAAGTGAATGTCAGGGATTTCTTTCATTTAACCTCTCCTTTATAACAGATTGGGAGGTAAAAGGCAGGCTATACCATTTCTCCCCATTTCCTTTAGCAGAGTACGACGTGAGGTGAGCTTCTCTGAATGTTTCAGGTTTAATTATCAGAGGAGTTTGACCTCCTCACCATAACACTATACACGGCTTCATGAGACAACACCTAGAGTACTCTACATATTCTAGTCTCCTTTCTAAGTAATGATATACTTGCACTACAGGCAGTTCAAAGAGACAGAGAGTAGTTGTGGAGGGTTGTTTTCAGACTGGAGACCTGTGGCCAGCGGTGTTCCACAGGGAATGATGCTGAGTCTACTTTTGTTTGTTATTTATATAACTGATTTAGATGAGGATGTAGAAGGCGTGATTAGTAAGTTTGCAGATGACACCAAAATTGGTGGAGTAGTGGACAGTGAAGGTTATCAAAGATTACAAAGAGATCTTGATCAATTGGGTCAATGGGCTGAAGAGTGGCAAATGGGGTTTAATTTGTATAAATGTGAGGTATTGCATTTTGGTAAAACAAACAAAGACAAGACTTATACAGTTACAAAAAGGGCCTTGTACAGTGTTGTAGAACAAAGAGATCTAGGGTTTCGGGTACGTAATTCTTTGAATTTTGCATAGACATATTGATATGGTGGTTAAAAAGGTATCTGGCATGCTTGCCTTCATTGCTCAGACCTTTGAGTATAGGAGTTGGAACGTTATGTTGAGGTTGTATAGGACTATAGAACATAGAACAGTACAGCACAGTACAGGCCCTTCGGCACACGATGTTGTGCTGAACTTTTACCCTAAACCTAAGGTCTATCTAACCTCCACCCCTACCTTATACTATCATCCGTATGCCTATCTAATAGCCGCTTAAATGCCGCTAATGAGGCCGATTCCACGCCCCTACCACTCTCTGAGTAAAGAACCTACCTCTGACATCTCCCCTATATCTACCTCCACTCACTTTAAAACTATGTCCCCTCATAATAGCTACCTCCACCATAGGAAAATGTCTCTGGCTGTCCAATCTATCTATACCTCTGATCATTTTGTACACCTTTAGTGAGGCCTCTTCTGATAAAATGAGTCAAGTTCCGGTCTCCCTTTATAGGAAGAATATCATTAAACTGGAGAGGGTTCAGAAGAGATTTAAAGGATATTGCCAGGAATGGAAGGTTTGAGTATAAGGAAACGCTGGATAGGTTGGGACTTTTTTAACTGGAGTGTAGGAGGTTGAGGGCTGACCTTATAAAGGTTTATAAAATAATGAAGGGTATAGATATAGTGAATGGCAGGTGTCCTTTCCCCAAAAATTGGGGGATTTCAAGACTAGAGGGCACATTTTTAAGATGAGAGAAGAAAGATTTTAAAAAGACATGAGGGGCAATTTTTTTTACAGAGATTGGTTCGTGTGTGGAATGAACTTCCAGACGAAGTGCTGGATGCGGGTACAGTTACAATGTTTGAAAGACATTTAGATAAGTATATGAATAAGAAAAGTTTTAAGGGATAGGGGCCAAGTGCAGGCAGGTGGAACTAGTTAACTATGGGATTATGGTCAGCAACATGACCAACGTAGTGTACAAAATACTGTGCAAGGACTGTCAAAAACATTACATTGACCAGACAGGAAGGAAATTAGCCATCAGGATACACGAACATCAGCTAGCAGCAAAACAACACGATGAACTTTCCCTCATTTCAGTACACTTGGACAATGAAGGCCATCAATTTAACTGAGACGACGTGACCATCCTAGCTCAAGCCAACCATAGATACACACAGGAATTCCTAGAAGCCTTGTTCTCCACCCATAACACTACCAATAAACATATGGAATTAGACCCCATATACAAACCCTTGCAAAAAAGAACCAGAAATGACACAAAACAGACCAGATCATACAAATACTAAGCGGAGTAGAACACCATTGCTTCATCAGAGGCTGCATTGATGATGTTACCCAGCATGGTGATGAAACGTCTGAACTATGACCAGCCAGCTCGGTGATCAAGTCAACAACCTCATCCACAACCCGAGCTATAAATCTTTGCAAGAACCTTAAATTGTGCTGAATCCTTAGAATGAGGTTTTAAGTGATGCAAGTTACATAAGCTTGGCTTTTTGTCTCTTGAGCTTAGAAAAGACAAATAAATTATTTCCTTTTGTGGGCGAGTCCAGAATGGAGTCCAATTTTACAATTCTGCTATTTAGGAGAGTAAACAAGTTGCATGTTTGTGGAAGTCTGGGCTATCTCTCTGAAACCCTCAGGGCAGAGTGGGATATGTTGGTCAACAGCAGATCTGAAGAGTGCTATTGTGTCAGATAAGTGTTTGGGGGCTATGATGTGTACATGCAGTAGAGAAAGAGATTGTGTTTGAGTCTAGAAACAGAGCATTACCCAGGAAGAAAGAAAGGAAAATCTTCATGAAGCAGAAATCCTTCATGTACATCAGCTACATCTCCCTCTGCACCTTCACATCCAACCCATTAGTTTTAAAACTTTGTTCTGTTTACAATTCCACAGACCCGAAACATCAGCTTTCCTACTCCTCTGATGCTGCCTGGCCTGCTGTGTTCCTCCAGCCCCACAGCTTGTTATCTACAGATAATGAATCTTTCTTTAATGGTACCAAGCTGTCTTCAGACACAGTGAAGAGAATTACTGTAGCCCTGGACTTTCAGATTGCTATACATCACAATTCCTCTCATTCTCACCAGCTCAGATTCTAGCCATATACATCCCTTGTGCTACCTCCTGGGAAATTTGTCAATCCCAGTAAAGGTGCCGAGGACGGACTTCTCTGATTGATCATTCATTTTCCACGTAACACCATTAAGGGATCACATGCTGCATCAGATTTGTCATACTCCTTCTTCGGCCTTAGGATTGGATGAACACTAATTTCCAATGAAATATGAGGAAAACAAAATTCATAGTCTTCAGTTTGCATTGCAATCTCTGCTTCTTCGCCATGGACTCCTTTGCTGTCCTGTGCCACTGACTAAGCCTGAACCTCTTCACAACCTTGATGTCATAGTGGGAATGTTCTCCCTGCTTCCCCATTACCGATCGTATGTTCTCCCTACTTCCCCATTCAAAGAACTTGGGTGTCACTGACTAGGCGAACACATATTACCTGCCTTCTACAATGGTCCTTAACTTGCACACTGCTGCTACTGAACTTTGGTGGTGGAGGGAATGGATGCTTATGGGTGTCGTGTCAATCAAGTGGGCTGCTTTGTCCTTGATGATATCAAGTTTCTCGAGTGTTGTTGGAGCTGCACTCATCTAAGCAAGTGGGGTGTATTCCATCACACTCCTGACTTGTGCCTTGTAGATGGTGGACAGACTTTGAGGAGTCAAGAGGCGAGTTACTTGCTTTAGATTTCCTATCCTCTGACCTGCTCTTTTAGCCTCTGTGTTTATATGGCTGGTCTAGTTCAGGTTCTGGTCCCTCAGAATGTTGATAGTGGAGGATTCAGTGATGGTAACACCAATGAATGTCAAGGGCTGATGATTAGATTCTCTCTTGTTGGAGATGGTCACTGTCTGGCATTGTGTGGCACAAATGTCACTTGCCTGTTGCCAGCACAAATTGGGACATTGTCTAGTTCTAGCTGCATTTTAACATGGACTGTTTCAATATCAGAGAAGTCATGAATCACACTGCATATTGGACATTTATCAGTGAACATCCCCGCTTCTGACCTTATAATGGACAGAAGGTCAGAACCTAGAGATCTTTGATGACATTTTCAGTCAAATGCTGCCTTCAGGTCAAGGGTAGTCACCGTCAGCTCAGAAAATTGGGAAAGCATATAAAACTGGACAAACCATCTAGCATTGACTTCAGTATAAGGAATAATAACTACAAGTCTGACTTTGTTGGCCCTGCAAACTCCTCCTTACTAACATCTGGAACCTAGTTGTGAAAATTGGGAGAGCTGTCTCACAAACAAGTCAAGCAACAACCTAACATTGTCATACTCATAAAATCATACCTTACAGACAACATCCCAGACACCACCATCACCATTTCTGAAGTGGTGGCACAGTGGGCTACAGTTGAGAGACAGTGCCCTGGTATCCTCAACATTGACTTTGGGCTCCATGACATCTCATGACACCAAGTCAAAGATGAGAATGTACTCCATGTTGAACAACACTTGGAGAAAGCACTGAGGATGGCAAGGGGGCAAAACATACTCTGGGTGGGGGATTTTCAATGTCTATCACCAAGAGTGGCTCGGCAGCAGTATGACAGATCGAGCTGGTCGGGTCCTAAAGGACAGCTGCTGGACTGGGTCTGCAGCAGGTGGTGAGGGAACCAACAAGAGAAAAAACCATACTTGACCTCATCCTTCCAATCTGCCTGCTGCAGATGCATCTGTCCATGACAACATCAGGAAGAGCGACTATTGCACAGTCCTTGTGGAAACAAAGTCCCACCTTCACATTGAGAATAACCTGTACTGTGTTGTGTGGCACTATCACCATGGAAAATTAGTCAAACTTCGAACAGATCTAGCAGCTCAAGACTTGGGCATCCATGAGGCACATGTGTGCCATCAACAGCAGCAGAATTGTACTCCAACACAATCTGTAACCTCATGGCCCGGCATATCCCCTACTCAACCATTACCATCCAACCAGGGGATCAACCCTGGTTCAATAGAGAATGCAGGAGGTCATGCCAGGAGCAGCACCAGGCATACCTGAAAATGAAGTGTTGTCCAGTGAAGCTACTAATTGCATGTCAAACAGCATATACAGTAAGTGATAGACAGAGCTAAGTGATCCCACAACCAACGGATCAGACATACGTTCTGTAGTCCTGCCACATCTAATTGGGAATAATTTTGGACAATTAAACAACTCAGTGGAGGAGGAGGCTCCACAAATATCCCCATCTTCAACAATGGAAGAGCCCAGCACATCAGTGCAAAAGATAAGGCTGGAGCATTTGCAATAATCTTCAGCCTCCCCTAGTGGTTCCCAGAATCATGGATACCAGTCTTCAGGCAATTCGATTCACTCCATGTGATATCAAGAAACGGTTGGAGACACTGGATACTGCAAAGGCGGCGTGCCCTGACTGATCTAACCACGTACCTAAACTGAGTGGCTTCCTAGGCCATCTAAGAGGGCAGTTAGGAGTCAACTACATTGCTGTGTGTCTGGAGTCACATGTATGTCAGATTAGGCAAGGACAGCTGATTTCCTTTCCTAAAGAACATGAGTGAAGCCTAATGGTTTTTACAATCACCAATACTTCAACTAGATACTGAATGCTACTTTTTAAAACTTCATTAGATAATTGAGTTTAAATCCCACCTGCCATAGTGGCAGTGATGGTATTAACCCATATCCCCAACAGCATTAGTCTGAACTGTTGGGTTACTAGTCTAGTGACTTTACCATTACACTTCTACCTCACCCCGCCAAAAGCCAGCTCATGTCGAATAGAGGTGGTTAGCTTCTCTTTTATTAGAGGTGACCATTGACTGGCACTTGCGTACTTGCCATTTAACAACCCAAGCTTAAATGGTGTCAAGGTTTTGCTGCATACAGCATTAGACAAAGGGGCAACCTTCGTTATTCATTCATGGGATGAGGGTGTCGCTGGCTAGGCAGCATTTATTACCCATCCTGAATTGCCTAGAGGACAGTTAAGAGTCAACCACATTGCTGTGGGTCTGGAGTCACATGTAGGCCAGACCAAGTAAGGATGACAGTTTCCTTCCCTAAAAGGACATTAGTGAACCAGGTGAGTTTATCACAACAATCGATAATGGATTCACAGTCATCATTAGATTCTTAATTACAGATATTTATTGAATTCAAATTCCACCATCTGTCATGGCGGGATTTGAACCCAGGTCCCCAGGACATTATCTGGGTCTTTGGATTAATACCAATAATAATACCATTAGGCCATCGCCTCCCCCAAATGTCAATGATGAAGCAGCTGAAGCCAAAGACAGAGAAACTCTTGGGACTGTGACAATTTACCTCCAATCACAACATCTATCTTCCTCTTTGACTCCCAACTAGTGGAGAGTTTCCCCCGATTCTCATTGACTACAGTTTTTCTCAGGCTCCTCGATGCCACACTCAGTCAAATGTGTCAAAGATAGTCACTCCCACCACAATTCAGCTGTTTTCTCCATGTCTAGAATAAGGCTAAATGTAGATAGGACCTGTGTGGCCCCGATGGAACCCAAACTGAATGTCAGTGAGCAGATTATTACTGATTAAGTCCTGCTTGATAATGCCATGACAATTGGCTGGGTTGGGCTTGTCCTTCTGTATATGTACAAGACATACCTGGGTAATTTTCCACATTGTTGAGTAGACAGAATTGTTGGTTCTATACTGGAAGAACCTGCCTAGGGGCACAACTAGTCCTGGACTTCAGTAGTTTTAGGTCTTTGGTACTATTGTCAAGATGTATGGTCTTTGACATAAAGTTTTCTTAATGCCTACAATTTTCTTAATGACATTGCCCACCTCTGCTCTTGTCTTAACTCATCTGTTGCTGAAGCTCTCATCCATATTGGCTCTGCACTCAAATACTCCAATATGCCTCACCTTAATCACTGTGACACACATTACCGATTATATTTATGATAGAAGTAGCTAGATTACTAGAGACCAACGGTGTCAAGAGGTATGTGGAGAGAGCAGGAATATGGAATTGAGATTGAAGATAACCCATGGTCATATTGAATGGCAGAGCAAGCTTGATGGACTGAATGTTCTATTTCTGCTCCTATTTGCCATGTGACCTCCCTTTGTGACTGTGCCAAACTTTGTTTAGTAACATTCCTGTGACGCACATCAGGATGTTTCACCATGTCCAAGATACCATTGCCAACTTACTACTGAGGCAGGTAAATTAACTAATTTCATGATGGACCAGGGTTATACAGAAAAAGATTCATGCATACAAAATGGGAAATGAGAAAGACTATGACCATCTCCCACTCCATCTATTTAATAAGATTATTGGTTGTTCTGATTAGCCTCTATTCCTTCAAGCCATAGAAAAGTTATGCACAGAAAGAGACCATTCAGCTCACTGTATGGCATTTTTGCCTGCTCTCCATAAGCCAATGTTCAAAACTATATCTATCTCCATGTTGAATATATAGGTATGTGACTGGAAAAGCACAGCAGGTCAGACAGCATCAGAGGAGCAGGAAAGTCAATATTTTGGGCTGAAATCCTTCGTTAGGACTGCATCCTGATGACCTGCTGTGCTTTTCCAGCCTCACACCTATAAACTCTGGTTTCCAGCATCTGGAGTCCTATTGAATATAGTCTTGAATATACTCAATGATAAACTCCTCTGTGGGATAGTGCATTCCAAAGATTCATGACTCTCAGAAGAAATTCCTCCTCAACTCTCTTTCAGATGGGAGACCATTTATTTTTAAGCAATGCCTCCTCATTCTAGATTCTGCCTGTGGAGAAACATTCACTCAGAGTCTACCTGGTCCCCCTCAGCATCTTACTTAGTTCATTAAGATCACCATTGAGAGAGATGCTAGGCCCAACCTGCTCAACCTCTCCTCCCCAGAAGAACATCTTCATCCCAGGAATCAACCTCAAGAAAGTTCTCTGAAATGCCCCCACAGGAAGTATATCTGTCCTTAAATAAGAAAACCAAAACTGGACACAGTCCTCTGGCTGTATTCACATCAATGCCCTGCAGCAAGATTCCCCTTCTTTTATACTCCATCCCCCTTGCAATAACAACCAACATTAAGACCACAAGATGTTGGAACTGAAGTAAGCCATTCAGCCCATCGAGTCTACTCTACCATTCAATGATATCATGACTGATCTGACAACCTTCATTTCCAGTTTCCTCCTTTTTGCCATAACCTGATTTTTTTTTGCTTTTTTTTTCTGAACTGAGGAGATTCTAATCTCCTGGTTATATTTTTTTGTAATACTCCTACAATACTGCTATATAGTAGTAGCGTAGCGCTATATAAAAAATATACTGCTTTCCAGCAGTAGTGCTTATTTTTTTCCCCTCAGCACCTACGTTGTGAGAGAGAGTGAATGTGAGAGAGAGTGAATATGAGAGAGAGTGAGAGAGAGAGAGAGAGAGAGAGAGAGTATATGTGAGCGTGTGCGTGTGTATGTGAAGTGTGAGAGTGAGTGTGCGTGTCTGTCTGTCAGTGTGTGCATGTGCTCATAAGTGCAGGAGTCAGTAAAAACAGCACATGCAAATAATTTTATTTGAACATTTTCCACCACCAGGAAAAACACCCATGTTGCCAGGGCACATGGTAGGAGCAATTCTTAATCAAAAAAAGTGAAAGGGAGGATGGGATCAACTCAAAATAGAGTTGCGGGGGAAATAATTCCTCCACCCCCTGTTGTGCCCAACTCTCCCTAAAGGCATCAAGACTGTTGGTGGACACCATGTACTTCCTCTCCGCGGAAGAGGATCAAGCAGTTGGCAGAAATGACCCCCTCCACGGCCCACTGCCTTGACCTGTTCATAGCCAGCCTGGCAAGGCCCACAAGGAAATCCTCCACCTGGCCCACACCCCTCTGCACTGGGTGTCTAAACATCAGGAGCATGGGACTGAAGTGCAACCAAAAGCAGAGGAGAAGGTCTTTTAGATAACTAAAAAAGGGAGCGCAAATGCTCACACCCAATACACATATGGTCCACAGACTCCACAGCACCTCCATAACCTTTGATTCCATTACTGATCGAAAATCCATCTGTCTCAGTCTTGAATATACTTAATGACTTAATTAGCCCTCTGTAGTAAAGAATTCCACAGATTCACTACCCTCAGAGAAGAAATTCCTCTTTGTCTCCATCTTAAATGGACAACCACTTATCCTGAAGTAATGCCCTCTCTAAGGTTTTGGAGTAAATCTGTAGCTCAGGTTGTGGGTGTTGAGGTTGGTTGGCTCGCTGAGCTGATTTGTTGTTTTGCAGACGTTTCGTTACCATGCTTGGTAACATCCTCAGTGCAGCCTCCAATGAAGCGTCGCTGTGTTTTCCCAACGCTGCATTGGAGGCTGCACTGAGGATGTTACCAAGCATGGTAACGAAACGT
>NC_063367.1:1988781-2005643 GCF_021869965.1 Rhincodon typus | reverse complement strand
CATTGGAGGCTGCACTGAGGATGTTACCAAGCATGGTAACGAAACGTCTGCAAAACAACAAACCAGCTCAGCCAGCCAATCAACCTCAATAATGCCCTCTATACGTAAATTCTTACTACAAAAGGAAACATCTTTTTGTAGCCACCCTGTCAAGACCCCTAAGAAAGGTCTGTTTCAATAAGGTCGCCTCTCATTCTTCTAAATTCCGATGAGTAAAGGCCCAACATACTCAACTTCTTCTTATAAGACAGTCCTTCCATACCTGGTATCAGCCCAGTGAGCTAACTCTGGTCGGTGCCCAACACCAATCTAGCCTTCTCTAGATAAGAGGTCAAAGACTGATCGCAATAAGAGAGATGTAATAAATTTTGGATCACTACCTGAACCAGGAGCTATCTAACACAGGATCAATCATATTAAAGATTTAAAGGACCCTAAACAGTTCATGGCTTTGTGGCTGTGGTATGACTAGAGCCTTGTATAGTGTTAGCAAAACGTCCCTACTTTTATACTCCATTCCCTTTGAAATAAAGGGAAGGCAAATGGACAGTTGCCTATCACCCACTGAACTTGGATGCTAGCTTTTTGTGATTCCCTGTGCCTCTTTCATTACTTACTGTATCTGCACACTAATGTTTTGGAATTCATATACGAGGCAATCTAGATCCCTCTGACCTGCAGAGTACAATAGTCTTTCTCCATTTAAATATTATTCTGCTGTTTTAGTCTTCCAGTCAAAGTGGAAAACTTCACACATTTTCACATTATACTCCAACTGCCAATGTTTGCCCACTCAACCTGTCTAATATGTCAATGCAAATTGTATCCTCACAAATTGGTTTCCCATTTCTGCATTATCTGCAATACATTTGGTCCCTTCATCCAGGCCATTAATATAGATTTAAACAGTATGAGGATCTGAGTGCCCTGTTCGTATGGCTCCTTCCCATCCCTCTTAGATCTAATGCTGTGCCCTTTGCAAAATTTGTGACTGTGTTAAATATTTTAGTCTTTTGGTCATTTTACTTGTTAGCACCTTGATCGTCTCCCACATGAACTTTCCAATCACAATTTCATGCCAGACTTGGAAAACCAAAATATTCTTTGGAACTCCAACTTGTTTTTGTTCTTTCATGAGTTTATGGAATAATGAGAGTGTAAATGAAGGTGGTAAATGTGAAAGCTGAACAGTGGGGTGGTGAGAAACAAGAAAACTGAAGATGCTGGAATCCAATGTAAACCAACAGGAGGCTGGAAGAACACAAAACTGGTGTCCTGAAGAGGGTAATACCTGAAACGTTGACTTTTCCTTTCCTCCAGATGCTGCCTGGTTTGCTGTGCTCTTCCAGCCTCCTGTCAGTAAGATGTGGTGGCAATGACACTTGGCTAGTAGTCTAGTAGCCCAGGCTAATGGTCTGAGAGCATGGGTTCAAATCCCACCACTGCAACTGGTGGAAGACAACCCCAATCAATAAGATCTGCAATTCAAGTGTAGTCTCAGTATTGGTGATTGTGAAGACCTATCTGGTTCATTAATGCCTCTTTCAGGAAGGAAATCTGCCATCCTGAACTGGTCAGATCTACACATGGTTCCAGACCCACAGAAATGCCATTGACCATTTACTGCCCTCTGAAATAGCCAAGTGAGCCACTCAGCTCAAGGATAATTAGGGATCACCCTCATCCCATAGAAGAATAAAGAAATGGTGGCAATGAATAAAACAAATCAGACATTGGGGATGCATTAAATGGTCAAAATAATGAGATAACCTTGTCACCTTATAAATCGTTGGTGCAAACACACAGTTTAGGTGAAGTTGTTGACTTACTCGCCGAGCTGGCTGGTTGTAGTTCAGACGTTTTGTCACTATGCTGGATAAAATCAGCAGTGCGGCCTCCAATGAAGCGATATTGTTCCATTCTGCTTAGTATTTATATGATCCGGGCTGCTGAGGTGTCATTTCAGGTTCTTTTTTGTAAGGGTTTGTATATGGGATCTAATTCCGCATGTTTATTGATAGCATTATGGATGGAGAACAGAGTTTAGGTTGCCATGCTTCCCAGAGGGATATTGCTGCTATTGAAGGATACAGAGGAGAGCAACAGAGTGACTGAGGAAATGGAGAGACTGAATTCTGAGAATCAATTCTATAAACTGGACAGATTTATCATTTGGAGAGAGAACATTGAGAGGGTGATATCACTTCAGTTTTACAGAATCTGAAGGTACTTGAAAATATTTACTGTGGGGGTTTGTTTCTTCTTGTCTAGAAAAATGGACATGGCCCACATTTGAAGGGGTAAATTCAAAAGGAATCTGTGAAAACAATATTCTATCGAGCCATTGGGAGGCTTAAAACATCATAAAACGATTAGACAGAACCAAAAATGCTTTTATGAAATGGAAATCATGTTGGACAACTTTCATGTGTACTTTTAGGATGAAAAGAACAGGGTAGACAAAGGAGAACCAGTGGATGGATTACATTTGGATTTACAAAAGGTATTCAAGAAGGTGTGACAAAGAGGCAAGGGAAGGCTCTTGAGAGGATACCAAGGAGGTATATCAGACTGGCCCCAGGGATTTGAGCTGTAACGTCAGATGGGGGGAGTTGTGTTTGTTCTCTCTGGAGTAAAGGAGTTTGAGTGGAGCTGCTCCCATTAGTTGGTTGTACAAAAACAAGTAGACACAGATTTAAAATTATTGATGAATAGGACTGACTGAATGAGTCTATTGAGAAATAGCACAGACTCAATGGATTGAATGGCTTTCTTCTATGCCATAATTACTCTGTGGCTCGAGGAGTCGTCAGTATGTGGCACACGCTTCTAAGGGAAATGTGGAAGCTGCCAGTATTGATTCAGCCAAATGTTCGATTATTTTGAAATACAGTACACAGAAATTTGAGAGATGACATGCTTTGGTGAAAGCAGTGACGTTTTAAAATTCAACTGCAACTGCACCCGGTCATCAATAAAACTTACCAATTGTCTCTAATGACATAATCTTGCCATCAACGGTTGGGATTGGTGTGGGTGATGGAAATCCTTTCTCACTCAAAAATATCATGGCTTGTGTTTGTGCTTCAATCAAATCAGCGTCTTCACTGTCGACAGTGTTCGTCACTTTGAGGACGTAGCTCTGATTGTGATCTCTAGTTGCCTGGGTCTCAGACACCAGGATGTGGAAGTTCTGGTCATCGTAACTGGGCATTGGTTGGACACTGGAGACCTTCAGACCATATAACCGCTCAGCCAACTCAACAACCTGGGCCTCAGTCAGCGCGGGTTTGATGAGAACAGGTTTCTCTGAGGAGGACATCTGAGAAACATCAAATTAACAAAGCAAATTAAATAAGGGAATGGAATTCACTGACAGATGGTGATAAATGATATGTTTTTCATGCCACACAAGAACTAAGCATTGACCACTTCTGAAGTAGAATCTAACTGTTGACATTCAATGGTTTTATCATCACTGAATCCCCCAATGTCAAAATCTGGGGGTTACCATTTACCAGAATCTAGACTGGACAAGCTATATAAATACAGTGACTAGAAGAGCAGATCATAGGCTAGGAATATTGCATTGAGTAGCTCATCTCCTGACTCCCCAATGCCTGTCCACAAGGCACATATCAGGACTGTGATTTAATACCCTCCACACTTCGATTGGAACTGGCAGGAGGTGGTTTTCCCATATATCTAGTGCCTTTGACCTTCTAGATGGTAGTTGTCATGCGTTTGGAAGGTGCTGTCTAAGGATCTTTGGTGAACTTCCACAATGCACCTTGTAGATGGTACACAGCTGCTACTGAGTATCAGTGGTGAGGGAAGAGAATGTTGAAGGTGATGAATGAGGTACCAATCTAGTGGCTACTTTGTCCTAGACAGTGTCATGCATGTTGAGAGTTGTTGGAGCTGCACTTATCCAGGTAAGTGGACAGTATTCCATTACACTCCTCACTTTTGCCTTGTGGACAGGCTTTGGGGAGTCAGGCATGTTACTTGCTGCAGTACTCCTAGCGTCTGACCTGTAGCCACTGTATTTATAATCGAATCTCTACACAGAGGCACCATTCAGCCCATCGAATCAGCACCAACCCTCCAAAGAGCATCCCATCCCCACACCCTGACCCCATAAACCCTGTATTTGCAACAGTTAACCTACCTAGCCTGCACATCCCTGGACACTATGGACAATTTAACATGGCCAACCTACCTAACCTGCACATCTTTGGATCGTGGGAGGAAACTGGAGCACACAGCGGAAACCCACACAGGCTCATTATTAAAAACTCAAGTAACTTTGGAAACGATATGAGCAACGTTTTTAAGAGGTAAGAGACGAGGTTGTTTGATTTAATTACAATAAAAGCAGTTTCAGGTCCGATATGACTCTTCTTCATTTTAAGTATTCAAGAGGCCATTGGATGATTATTTGAATGGAAATAACATGCAGGAGTGTGGGGAAAGGGCTGGAGATTGGCACTAGATAACGATGCTTGTCTGAAGAACAAGTGCATGCACAATGGGCCAAATGACCTCCTTCTGCTCCACAACACTTCTGTGACTCTGTTTCTCTCTCCAGAGATACTGCCAGACCTGAGTTTCTCTAGTGTTTTCTGTTTTTATTCTCCCAATATCACTACTGTATAGACATCTACCATTAAGAGCACAGTTGGAAATGGAAAATTTAAACATAAAATGTACTTTTAATCATGAAGGACAGATGCTGCTGGTCACACCATTATTTAAAAAAAAAAAATCGATCTTTATCATATCATCTGAGAACTTAAATAAGAACCTGCTCCTTCATGAGGTCCACAATGGAAGACAAGAGATACTGACAGAAAAATGTACAGTTGCAGGAAGAGCGGGGAAGAGAGAAATAGAAAAAGCAAAAAAAAACAGCCACAGAGGGAGAAATTCAATTCAAAAGGACGATGACATCAATGCATTATGAAGGCAAAGTCTGTATTAAAAAGAGCTGCATTTGGATACGCTCCATAAGTGGAGGGAAAAATAGTTGTGTTGATCAGTTAATGTTGAAGTGATACCACTTTTTTCATGTAGGAAATGTGACAACCAATATGCACACAGCAAGATCCCACAGCCAGGCAATCTGTTTTATTAATGTATAAAGATAACATTGGGGCTAATGTGTAGAAGGAGGAAAGCTGTCAGTTTGTTGACTATTAAATTCTTTTTAGGTTAATCAACCGAAAATCTTTTTAAAAATTCTCAGGTGGGAAGAAACCCTCTAAACTGTGGGTTCTTTCAAGCTTCCTGTCTTATCTGTAAAGCATGTTTCTTCAGTCAGACTCACAGCTACTGGTTAAAGGGTGGTCTTTCAGTGAGTGACCCTTGCAATTCAGTGCACTGGAGATCGAGATTAATTAGAGCTCAAACTGGAAAAGCTTCCTCATCAAGAATTTGTTGTGTGTGCACTTGCTTCAGAAACAGTTGATGAAAATTCATCAGTGTGTGGTAATTTTATATCTTTAACTGGGAGATCAGATCTATTTACTTCTTTGTATATACTGTAGATACAGCAGTAGCATGCATTCCCATTTGTTCTCTCGTTAATGCTGTGATTTATTCCAAACACTGGAATTCATTTCTTCAGCAATTGACATTCCTTTCCTTTCAAATCCTCCTTCTGTGCTCACAGCAACTCCAGCAGCAGTGATGTCATTCCAACAGATGCTGCCAGACCTGCGGAGTTTCACCAGCAATTTCTGTTTTTGTTCCCAGATCTTTAGTCCGAGGTTCTAGATTACTAGCTCAGTGACATTACTGCTGCATCATAGCCTCCGCACTGAGCACAAAGAAGTTGTTGGTCCTAAGATCACAGAATGCCAATGTGTAAAGAAACCATTTGGTCCATCAAGTCTGCACAGGCCCATGGCTAATCTACCTAACACTGTAGACAAGGAAAGAACATGCAAAGTCCACACAGGTTCCTAGCACTGTGAGGGAACGTGGCTGTCCACCGAGCCACTGTGCTGTCCTGTTGGAGATTGTCCTGCCAAAGAAAGAGATTGAGTTCTCCCACCATCACAGTGAAACTTAACATGGAGTATTTCATGGGGAACGTGACCACATCCACAAAATATTGCACCAGAAACCAGGACATTAGAATATTCCCGATTATCGGCAGTGCTAGGCTGCCAGTTGCTCCACAGGGAGGGAGCTGCTCTCCTCTCCCAAGATGCCTGCTCGCCTCGCTTCCCATTCCACCACTTTCTGTCTACCATTCAGCCTTGGTGGCACTCTTGGCCCAGCCTGAGGTGCTGTGCTCAATTAGGCCCTCAAGGCCCAGAACCAACCAGGTAGATGTGAAAAGGCTGTTTCCCTTGTGGGAGAGTCTGGGACCAGAAGACATCATCTCAGGGTAAGGGCTTATATATTTAAAACTGAGATGAAGAAGAATTTCTTCTCTCAGGGGGTAGTGAATCCATGGATTTCTTTACCACAGAAAACTGCCATGGATTGGTCGTTTAAGTATATTTGAGGCAGAGATAGACAGAGTTTTCATCAGTAAAGGAACTTGAGTCCTGTGGAGAAAAGGCTAGAAAGTAGAGTTGAGGATTATCAGATGAGCCATGATCTCATTGAATGGCATTGAATGGGCTGAATGATCTACATCAGCTCCTACATCTTTTGGTCTAACAACCTGGTCCACCATCCGGAGAACTCTCAATGAAAGGTCATCAGCCTTCATCTTCCAGAAACTAAGGGAATGGCACGGTAGCTCAGTGGTTAGCCCTGCTGCCTCACAGCACCTTTCATCAACTGTCTGTGTGAAGTCTGTATGTTCTCCTAGTGTCTGCCTGAGTTTGTTCGGGTTTCCTGCACAGTCCAAAGATGTGTAGTTTACATGGGTTGGCCATGCTAAATTGCCTATAGTGTCCAATGATGTGCAGGCTAGGTGGTTTATCCATGGGAAATCTCGGGATAGAGTGTTATGGGGGGGATATCTGGGTGGGATTCCCTTCAAAGGGTTGATATGGACTTGATAAGCCATATGGCCCGCCTCCAAATTGTAGGAATTCGACGATTCTAAGAATGCAGTGGGGTGAACGCGTATGTTCTCTGAGAGCATGGTGATTTTCCCAATTGGATAAATTTATTCCTGCATCTGGACCTGCTGTTGATATTAACCTGTGTCAAGAAGAGAGGGCGAGAGTATGGCGAGATGGTGGCTGTGTCAAGAAGGATAATGATAGTGGGATCATTGGTAAGTAGGTGCTGAGGGGGTTATCTGACTGCATACAGCATTGTATGATGAGCTGCTTTCAGAACTCAGGAAGATGGGGCTATGCTGGTCACTGCCTCTTCTTGCTGCCTGTGTTCAGGCTATTCACTCAGGGTTGCTGCTGTGGTAGGAAACTAGTCCTGCCTGTGGTCACAACCAGGGCCACAGTGAGGGAGGGCAAGACTACTTTCCTGGTAAATACTCCAGGGTCACAAGACAACAGGCAGTGAATTGCACCTTGCAATTGGAGATGCCTGTCACAAGGGCAAAACCTCATACCTTCTTGAATTAAGGATAAAATACTGCAGATGCTGGAAATTTGAAACAAACACAGAAAGTATTGGAGAAACTCAGCAGGTCTGGCAGTATCTTCAGAGAGAGAAACAGCATTAATGCTTGGAGTCTGATAAGACTCTTCTTCAGAAGCATATGAAATACTTTGGTAACACTGCAATTCACCTCATTAAAATGTACAGCTTCCTATTTTACAACAGATGCCAAACAAGATATATTTGAGGATGCTGAATGTGGAGGTCAAAACAGGTATCCAGCAACTTCAGCTCATCACTGGCTATGAGCAGCCTCCAAGTTACTGAGCACCAAACAGAGCACACTCCACGGGGGCACCAGCTAACACAGCAGGCAGGGGTTTTGCCCCATCATGTCCAGGGGCTGCTCAGTGAAGTTCAGAGTCTGGAGTCAGTACAATATTCAGGGGGGTCCGTGCAATATTCAGTGAGGAGGATACACATTGGGGGAAAAGGAGGGAGAAGAAACACAGGCATTTGCAGAGGTGGGGTCAAGGACGGGGACGGGAATGAGCTTCAGGTGTATGGGGTTATGCAGAGCAACATTTGGGGGCAGGCTGGGCTACGGGAGGGAGAATTTAGTGACCATGCCCACCATCCACCGGGAGACCATAAAGGACCAGGGAGAATCATTAGAATGTAGTGTCAGGGCTCAGGGCACAGGGAGGACAGTTGGGAGGTGAAGTTTAATATGATGGGTCTCCACACGTTGGGAATGGTGAACCGGGCTGTCAGAGGAGTAGGAGATAAAAGGGGGCATGCAGGCTCATTGTGGAGGGTGGGGATAAAACTGGTGAGCAGGTGGATTGTATCCACTGTGAGCCGTGTTCCCTGCCATCACTTGGCCATTCTCTAGATATGAAATACAACCAAAAAATGACAGAGACAAAGTTTTCTGGATGCTCAGACAACGAAGGGGCGAAAGCAAGAGTCAGCAATTTGCAACCTGCAGCTACAGTTCATTTCCTTACCTATTTGCAATGAGCGCAGAGTGGAGGAGCTTAGACTTCAAATGCTGGTCAAAGGTAGATTTAGCAGGCCTTTTGTGCTTACGAACCACACATTGTTGTCATCTCAGTAGCAACAAATTAGTGCAGATGCTGGAATCTGTACTAAAGACAAACAAATGCTGGAAGTGACAGCAGGTAAGGCAGCATCCATGGAGAGAGAGCAAGTTAATGATTAGCATCTAGATGACTCTTCATCAGAGCCGAAGCAAAATGTGTAAGGGCAGCATTTATGCAATAGTTGTGGGGGTGGTGGAGCACTGAGGAAGAAAATATGTTGATAGTTTAGATTAAGTGATTGCAATGTGAGAATGACAGAACGACGGTGTGTCTAACTGCCAGACTTGAAAAAACAAAACAGTCCCACTGAAGTCGAGGGGAGGTGAGAGAAGACATGGTGACAGAGAATATAATAAGCAAAGCTAAAAGAAAGGGAAGGAATGGGAGTGGGTTCACAATTTGAAGGTGTTGAACTCAATATTGAGCCCAGAAGGTTATAAAGTGCCTAGTTTGAAGAGGAGATGTTGCTCCTCCAGTTTTCACTGTGATTTTCTGGAACATTACAGCATGCCAAATAGAAATGCAAGCAGGACAGTGTTAAAATGATGCTAAATGAGATGCTACTTGCACACAACTGGAGGTGTTCTGCAAAGTAGTCACCCAGATTATGTTTGGTTCCTCCAATGCAGAGTAGCCACACTGGGTGCAGTGAGTACAATACACAAGATTGGAGTAGGTACAGATGAAATGCTGCTTCACCTGGAAAGACTGTTTAGACCCTTGGATGGTGAGTGGGACGGAGGTGAAGGGGCAAGTGTTGCACCTTCTGTGGTGTTAGATGGGAAGGTGCCGTGGGAAGGAGGGGTAGTGTTGGAAATCAAGGAATGGACAAGAGCACCCCAGAGGGAATGGCCCCTGCGAAATGCAGATGGGGGAGTGAGGGAAAGATGTGTTTGGTGGTGGCATTCTGCTGGAGTTGTCTGAAATGACACAGAATGATCTTTTGAATGTGGAAACTGGTGGGTTAAAAGTGAAGACAAGGGGGACCTGATCACGCTGTTGTGAGAGATGGGAAGGGGGAAGGGCAGAAGCAGAGGTGATAGGCTGGATGTGGTTGAGGGCCCTGTCAACCACAGTAAGTGGGAAATGGTGGCTATGGGAGAAGGAAACCATGTCAGCTGCATTGTCTTGGAAGGCAGCATCATCTGAACGGATATGACGTAGTCAAAGAAATCTCAGTGTTGCAGAAAGTAACAGCAGTGAGTTAAAAAGGGGCTAATTTGAGGAGAAAGCCATTGACGAAGCAACTGAAAATGATTGGGCCTAGGACACTACCCTGAGGAACTCATGCAGAGATGTCCTGGAGCTGAGATGACTGACCTCCAACATCCACAACAATTTTCCTATGTTCCAGGTATGATTTCAATAAGTGGACAGTGTCCCCTGCCTCTCCAATTCCCATTGATTTCAGTTTTGTGAGGGTTCCTTGATGCCATTCAGTTGAATGCAGCCTTGATGTCAAGGGCAATCACTCTCACCTGTGATGATACTATGACTTTAAGAAGTGTATTTTGTCCTTTTTTTGAAGAAAGATTTTAAGGCGGAGGTATTGAGCTATCTATTGAAATCCTATAAACAGCTTATGAGGCCTTGGGTTTTTTTTAAAAGTTGAAACAATAGAAGCAGCCTGAATGGGTGAGGCACATTCCCACAGGACCAGGATTTTTAGTTTTAGTTTTCAGTAGTTGTTGTTCCTGGGTCTTGAACCTGGATAGAAGCTGCAGTACATTTCTCCCTGCTAATCTCTCTGTCTGTCTGTCTGTCTCTCTCTCACACACAGAGTTTTCTCTTGATGTTTTCCCACTGGACTGTAGAATGGTATGAGATAATCTGTATTTGAATTTGCCTTTTCCAAGGGTGTGGTTATGGATGTTACTATTTTGGAACAGTTAAGTAGGAGTTAATATATAGACACTATGGGCAATTTAACACAGCCAATCCACCTAACCTGCACATCTTTGGACTGTGGGAGGAAACCCACGCAGACACAGGGAGAATGTGCAAACCCCACACAGTCACCCGAAGGTGGAAACCACTGCACCACCAAGCTGCCCCTTTCTTTTATTTTTATTTTGTCTGTATTTTAACTGTGGTGCAAAACTAAAGTGTGTTTTGCTTAACGTTGAGTAGTCTGACCAATCAAATTGCATCTGGAATGCAACATCTTACAATACCTTAAAGTAAGAAAAGGTTAGGGTCTAGACTGTCTTCTGAATACATTTTGAGGAGATTTGGTCTAGTCCATAACACACCTCACCTCTGGAATTCAGCTCTTTTTTCAGTGTTTGAGGTGAAGCACTGAGCGGCTCTGGTGGAACCCAAGCTGGGCATCACTGAGCAGATTACTGCTGATACATTCCATCACTTTACTGATGATCGAGAGTAGTCTGATGGGGCAATAAGTGGCTGGGTTGGATTTTTCCCGATTTTTGTGGACAGGACATACCTTGGAATTTTGGGTAGATGCCAGTATTGTAACTGTTAAAAGAGCTTGACTATAGGTGTGGTACATTCTAAAGCATCAGTCTTCAGTATTATTGTCAGAACTTTATCAGGGTCCACAGGCTTCACAGTATCCAATGCTTCAGCCATTACTTGCTACTAAGTGAATCAAATTAGTTGAAGACTGGCATCTATGATGCTGGGGACCACTGAAAAAAGACAAGATGGATCATTCACTTGGTACTTCTGGCTGAAGATCATTGCAAATTGCAAGGATCATGCCTTCATTTTTGTGCTTTTGAAAATCCTAGACTGAAATGAGAAAGAACTATTTTCAAACCAGGGATTTACAAGAATGGCTGCATGTTTTGAAAGCAAATAAATTGATAGATTTTTGTGGGCACTGTTGTGTAGCTGTGGGTTCCAGCAATGTGCCAATGACTGGAACCAAGGAGTTTACAACCAAAGCTGATTGGTTTGTGAACAACAGATCAAATTATTAATGACAAAGGTGGCCTGTCTGCCAACCATATGATTGGTTGACAGATAGCTGAACATCTTTGCCTATGAATAAGGCAGAGAGAAGCTAGTCAAATTAGAAGAGAAACCAGCAACGGTCAAAAGACATACATTTGGTTCTCTGCAGGAAGCCACTTTAATCCTGAGAAAATCTGCTTATCTTTTCTTCAGTAGATGCTGCATGTTATGACTTCGAGTTGGATAAGTATGCCTGGTGCTGTTCCTGGCATACCATCCTGCACTCTCCATTGAGCCAGGGTTGATCTGCTGGATTGATGGTAATGGTTGAGTGGGGTATATGCTGGGCCAGAGTTTGCAGATTGTGCTGGAGTACAATTCTGCTGAGGTTGATGGCCCACAGCACTTCATGGATGCCCAGTCTTGAGTTGCTAGATCTGTTTAAAGTCTGTCCATTTAGCACGGCGATAGTGCCATACAACACGATGAAAGTATTCTCAACATGAAGACAGGACATTGACTGTCGCACAGTCCTTGTGGAGACAATCATACTGATACTGTCATGAAGGATGCATCAATAGCAGGCAGATTGATGAGGGAGAGATCTAATATGTCTTTCCTTCTTGTTGGTTCCCTCACTCCATAATGCAGACTCAGACTAGCAGCTACGTCCTTTAGGAGTCCTTTAGCTTGGCCAGCAGTGATGCTACTGAGCCGTTCTAGGTGATGGGTGTTGAAATCCCCACCCAGAGTACATACTGTGCTCTTGTGCTCACTCCATCCTACAAGTGTTATTCAGCATGGAGGAGTGTGCCAAGTGGGTGGTGAGAGTGGAGAAGAGGGGATAGGTGGTAATTAGCAGGAGCAAGGCCAGGTGCCGTGAGACTTCATGGAGTCAATGTTGAGGACTATCAGGCTAACTCTCTCGCCACTGTGCACGTACCTCTGGTGGGTCTGTCCTGCCGTTGGGATAGGACATATCCAGGAGTGACGGTGGTGGTGTCTGGCTCATTGTCTGCAAGGTATGATTCTGTGAGTTAGTCGGCTGCTTGATTGGTCTAACAGTTATATACTTTTTTTTTGTCTGTAAAACCTGCAGATTCTGGAATCCAGGTAGACAAACAGGAGGCTGGAAGAACACAGCAAGCCAGGCAGCCTCTGGAGGAAAGGAGAAATCAACGCTCTAGATATTATCCTCCTTCTGGAATGGATATGGGGGTGAGGGGAGCAGCAGATAAAGAGGGGGTGGGGAGGGGTGTAGCAGAATGGTGGTGATAAGTGGACACTGGTGGTAGGTCCGACCTGGTTGGTCAATGGGAGGGATGAATCCAGTTGGTTGCTGGAATGGAAGGGAATAGGTGGGGCTGGTAGGGGAGCCAGGGGATGGGTGGAAAGGTTATTTGAAATTGGAGAATTCAATGTTGAGTCCTCCAGGCTGTAGTGTGCCCAGGCAGAAGGTAAGGTGTTATTTCTCAAATTTGTGTTCCGAATCACTGTGACACTGGAGGAGGCCGAGGACAGACATGTTGAGGGGAATTGGGACGGGGAGTTGAAATGGGCAGTGACCGGGAGGTTAGGTTGGCCATTATGAGCCAGATGAAGATGCTTGGCGAAACGGTCACCAGGTCTACATTTGGTCTCACTGACATAGACAAGACCACATCGGGAGCACCAGATGCAATAGACTAGGTTGGAGGAGATGCAAGTGAAGCTCTGTCTCACCTGGAAGGGCTGTTTCGGGCCCCTAATGGAGGTGAGGGAAGTGGTGTGTGGGCAGGTATTATTCTTTTAGGTTACAGGGGAAGGTACCGGGTGGGTTGGAGTGGTTGGTGGGGAGGTGGCGTGAACTAAGGAGTGACAAAGGGAATGGTCCTTGCAGAAGGCAGAGAGGGGTGGGGAGTGGAAGATGTTCCAGGTGGTGGGGTCTAATTGCAGTTGGCGGAAGTGTTTGAGGATTAAATGAACATTGGAGCCCCCACTATTACTCACCATAACTTCAGACTATTGCCACATGTTTCGACAACAACTCAGCATCTCTGAGTGAACTGTAATACATCACTACCACTCAATGTGAAATATAAGTTGCTGGATCTATTGTTGGTTCAGGAAATTGTGTTCAATGCACTGAATAAACATATGGTGAGTGTGACTTGAAATGTTATGTTTTCATCAGCCTGAGAGACAGGTATCTCCCATTATACCCACTGCTCTTGATCGCCATGATGTATCCTGCAATTGTGATCTCCAAAAGTTGGTAAACAACCCCAGAGCTCTGGAATCTTTTCATCCTAATCCTCAACTATACCCGGAGAATTTCTACAATGGTCTCATTGGCCATGTGATACCTTCTGTAACATAGTAACAGTGCTCCTTGTCAATAACACCCCTTCCTCGTCTTTCCAATTTCCAAAAGCATCTGAATCTAACATATTGCATTTCCTAGTCATGTGCCTTGTTACCAAAGCAGTAATAGCCCTGCTCTCCAAAGCTCAAGCTGTATCTTTAATTCACTTGTTTTATTTCTTCTGCTTTATGCATTGTCGTCCAGAGCTTTCCACTGGGCAACAGACTCTGTCCTGCTCTGTACCCTGATTAGAATTAATAATCAAGTAAAATTAATTAATATTATAATTGTTGCTATTACAATGTGTTACAAGTATGTTCTAAATTTTCTTGGATCATGTGTCTCAATCCATTATTCCATTCTTCCGTGAATGTTATATATTTGCTTAATCTTCAACCTTGTTGATCTGGACTTTGCTCTCTTCTCTATGCTTAGTCTATAAGCATTTTTTACATTTCTATCGGAGCCTGCTACTCCCACACTGCAGCCCCACCCTGCCCCATTCCCTCATTATTGGTTTTACAGTCCAATCTGGAGACCAGACTATGCTTTTTGCTATGAACTGTACTTGGTCCCAGATTGGTTTAGGGGAGTAGTACCTCTCCCCCTGCTCCAGTCCTATGGAATTAAACTCCTCTTTTCAACACTGACTTTTTTTGCTAAGTGTTTACTTTCTGAATCTGTTGATCCATTTCCAACTTGCAGCTGACTCGAGTAGCTGTTTAGGTCCTGCCTTTTAAATGGGAATTCATCTCCTGGCTTTCCCTCTCAGCAAGATCTCTTCCTTCTTCTAGATTGTGACCGTGACGTGGACTTCAAATTTCTTTTCAGCAACACCAAGGTTCAAGGCACCATACCATGGCTTACTACTATCCATCTATTTGTCTGCCTAACTGTCTCCCTCTTCCTCTGAGCACCATCTTTGACAATCCTTTTACTCTTTACCACAGAAGATGCTATGCATGTCTCTAATTATTCAATCCTATAATTTTAGATTTAGATTTAGATTTAGAATCCCTACAGTGTGGAAACAGGCCCTTCGGCCCAACAAGTCCACACCAAACCTCAGTGCATCCCACCCAGACCCATCCCCCTATAACCCACCTAAGCTACACATCCCTGAACACTATGGGCAATTTAGCACGGCCAATCCACCTAACCTGCACATCTTTGGACTGTGGGAGGAAACCGGAGCACCCGGAGGAAACCCAAGCAGACACGGGGAGAATGTGCAAACTCCACACAGACAGACACCCGAGGCTAGAATCGAACCTGGGTCCCTGGTGCTGTGAGGCAGCAGTGCTAACCACTGTGCCACCGTGCCGCCTAAATGACTAGATAAGCTACAGAACTAAACTATTCAGCCCTTCGAGCCTATTCTGTAATTCAGTAAAACCTCAACCACTCTTTCATACCATATCTTCTGAATTCTACAATCCTGCCAAACCCGTTCTATTCCTCCTGTTTTTGTAAAGAGGGTGGTGTCACTATTTTGGGCTTTCCCTCTTATCCTCACAGTTATAAAGTGCACTGTACTGTAAATCACTGAATCGTTATGATGCAGAATAAGGCCATTCGGCCCATCATACCTGCACTGGCTCTGTTAACTAGTGCCATTCTCCTTTGTCACCATATCCCTGATGCCATCTCCAACCAAAACACTATCCAATACACTCTTGATTGCCTCTATTGAACCTGCCTCCACCACATTGCCAGGCAGTGTATTCCTAAAAACTTACATCATTCTTGCCTCATTTGTACATTACTTTAAATCTATGCCCTCTCAGTATTTCTTTTACAAGTGGAAACAGCTTCTGGCTAGCTGCTCACAAATTTCAAAACCTCTATCAAATCTCCTATCCGCTTTCTTCTCTCCAAGGAGAACCGTCCCAACTCCTTCAATCTATCCTCAGAACTGAAGTTTCTTATGGAGACCGTAAGGACTGCAGATGCTGGAAGCCAGAGTCAATAAATGCGGAGCTGGAAAAGCACAGAAGGTCAGACAGCATCCGAGGAGCAGGGAAGTCAACATTTCATGCCGAAACCCTTCGACTGGGGAAAGAGGGAAGCCAACTTTTCGGGCCGAAACTCTTTCCCCGGTCGAAGGGTTTCGGCATGAAATGTGCTTTTCCAGCTCCACATTTATTGACTGAAGTTTCTCATTCCCAGAACCACTCTTGTAAATTGCTTCTGCTCTCTCTCAAGCATTTGCATCTTTCTTGTAATATGGCCCCCACAGCTGTACACACTCCTCTAGCTGAGGTTTAACAAGTGTCTTAAACATGTTCAACATCACCTCCTTGCTCTTGTATTGTATGCCTCTATTAATAAAGCCAAGAACTGTATGCTTTATTAGTTGCTTTGTCCAGCTGTCCTGCTATGTATTCAATGATCAATGTATCAAAGGGAGTTTCATTACTTTTTGAGGCCCTTTACCCCATGCTTTGGTATCGATGATACAAAGATAAATACCACTTACATTTAGTGTGGTTCCCCTTCATTGACGCACCAGACAATACCATATAGTTACAACACCAGTCACTCAGAAGGTTCCCATGAATAAGAGTTACTGGGTGGTCACTTTGCCAAGGAATATTTCTGCATGTCAGCCTGTGATTAACCAGATCATGTTGCCATCTGCAGCTCTGATGTCTCTGAAAGTGGAATTAGTTTATACATTTCCTTGACCTTGGCCCTTGGCCCATGGCCCATAAGTCAGGTCATCCATTTGGGTGATGACACACAGCATACCTATGCTGGACCACCTACATGTGGTCACACCCAAGGGCCTTACTCAAGTTATGTGTGAGATCCTGTAACCAGAGACAGGATTTTCAGAGATAGTAGGAACTGCAGATGCTGGAGAATGAGATAACAACGTGTAGAGCTGGATGAACACAGCAGGCTAAGCAGCATCATAGGAGCAGGAAAGCTGACGTTTCGGGCCTAGACCCTTCAGAAAA
>NC_063367.1:1968600-1978781 GCF_021869965.1 Rhincodon typus | reverse complement strand
GACCCGAAACGTCAGCTTTCCTGCTCCTCTGATGCTGCTTGGCCTGCTGTGTTCATCCAGCTCTACACCTTGTTATCTCAGATTCTCCAGCATCGGCAGTTCCTACTATCTCTCCCCAAAATGTTACCTAGGTTTCTGGATTAACAGTCCAGCGATTAATACCACGAGGTGGTCACCTCTCAGAGTTTTCAAAGCACTTGCATTGTATGAATCTATTTGGTAGTGTGAATGTGCTCTGTGACATCCTGAGGTGGTACATAAAAGCAAATCTTTCTTTCAAGTGCTCCAGGATGAGATCCATTTCTCAAAGCTCTTGCTCACAGTGGCTATGAACACGATGGGAAACTATACAATTGCCTGACACCTATTTAGATGCTGTCCCCTCTCAATGAGGGCCCACAGACTCATTTCTGATCCTCTCCCTGTCCTTCCTAACAGCTGGTTGCTGGCAGCACCACACTATTCCATTTCCCACTGCCATGTGCCTAAAGATTACCAGTTGTTTCAAAATCAGAAGAGGACAAAAGGAGTGCATTTACAGACCAGGTCGGTCAGTCAGGGAGGGAGGCTGACAAACCGTCTGCTTTTTGTGCTGTACCTCCAAGATATTTTGGGACATGGTTTGTCCATTCTCCTCCATTCTAAATTCACTTACAATGGGAAATAAATTACTTAATTTCCAAAGAAGCATGAGCTTGAATCTGCCAAGAAAGTAAGGGGAGGTCAATTCTTGCAGCATGTGAAACGTCATCATTGGCAACTCCCATCCTTCCTCTGTTTTGTCTGACCTCATAGCTTTGCCTCTACAGGTCTCCTCAGTGCTCATGTTAAAAATTTATTCTTGGGATTTGAACATCATGGGCATCCCCAACTGCCCTTGAGGC
The DNA here is from genome assembly GCF_021869965.1 of Rhincodon typus. Taxonomy (NCBI): domain Eukaryota; kingdom Metazoa; phylum Chordata; class Chondrichthyes; order Orectolobiformes; family Rhincodontidae; genus Rhincodon; species Rhincodon typus. The sequence continues at coordinate 1,977,897 of NC_063367.1, read as the reverse complement.
GGTGTGTTGAGCTGCCTTCTTATACGGCACAATCCAACTTTTGTACAATACATATTGAGGAAGGAGTGAATGCTTAATAGTGTGGATGGGGTGTCATCAAGCATGCTGCTTTGTCATGGATGGTGTCAAGCTTTTTGAGTATTATTGGAGATGCACACAACCAGGCAAATGGGGAGTATTCCATCACACTCCTGACTTGTGCCTTGTAGATGGTGGACAGATTTTGGGGAATTAGGGGATCGTAGAGATCGACAGCACAGAAAAAGGCCCTTCAATCCATCCAGTCTACGCCAGTCAAAATAACCACCTGACTATTCTAATCCCATTTTGCAGCTCTTGGCCCATAGCTTTTATGCCCTGACACCGCAAGTGTACACCTAAATATTTCTTAAATGCAATGAGGGTTTCGGTCTCTGCTATCTTTATAAGCATTGAGTTCCAGATTCCCAACACCCTCAGGGTGAACACATTTTCCCTGCATCTTCTTCAAATCTGCCCCTAGTCAATGATCCCACCATCAAGGGAGAACATTTCTTCCTGTCTACCGTATCTATTCCCCTAATAGTTTTATATATCTCAATCATGTTTCCCCTCAGTCTTCTCTGTTCCAAGGAAAATAACTCCAGTATATCCAATGGCTCTTCATAGCTAAATCTTTCCAGCCCAGGCAACACACTGGGAAATCTCATTTGCACCCTCTCCAGTGTAATCACACCCCTCCTATAATGTGGATTCCAGAATTACAAGTAATAATCTTCCCATGGTCCAGCCAACATTTTATAGAGTTCCAGCATCACTTCCATGCTCTTAAACTCTATGAGTCGGCTAATAAAGGCAAGTATCCCTTATGCCTTCTTAACCATTTTATCTATCTGTCCTGCTACATTAACGGACTGGTTAGACACACCAAAGTTCCTCTGATCCTCAGTGCTTTCCAGGGTCCTACATACTTTGCTTTGTTTAGTGCCTTGTATAATTTTAACAAGGTCTCTATTTTTATACTCCATTCTCTTTAAAATAAAGACCTACATTCCCAAGATCCTCAAATTCTTCTGTGCTGCGGCTTTCTGCAGTCTTTGTTTAATATTCAGCTTTTCTATTCTTCCTGCCAAAGTGCATAGTGTTACGTATTCCAATGTGTTTTTTTACTGACTTAACCTGTGTATATCACTCTGTCAATTTCTTGTGTAATCCTCAAAACTTGCCTTCTCACTAACTTTTGTGTCACCTGCAAATTTGGTGATAATGGATTCACTTACCTTATCTAAACCATTAAAAAATTGTAAAAAATTTAAAAAATAATTGTGGCCCAGCACTAATCCCTGTGGCACGGTAATAGTTACTGGTTGCCATCCTTAAATAAAGAGCTAGCACTGCTGCCTCACAGCACCAGAGACCCAGATTCAATTCCAATAGATGGTCTGATTAGCAAGTTTGCAGATGACACTAAGATTGGTGGAGTAGCAGATAGTGAAGGGGACTGTCGGACAATGCAGCAGAATATAGATAGATTGGAGAATTGGGCGGAGAAATGGCAGATGGAGTTCAATCCAGGCAAATGTGAGGTGATGCATTTTGGAAGATCCAATTCAAGAGCGAATTATACGATAAATGGAAAAGCCCTGGGAAAATTGATGCAGAGAGATCTGGGTGTTCAGGTCCATTGTACCCTGAAGGTGGCAACGCAGGTGGATAGAGTGGTCAAGAAGGCATACGGCATGCTTTCATTCATCGGACAGGGTATTGAGTACAAGAGTTGGCAGGTCATGTTGCAGTTGTATAGGACTTTGGTTCAACCACATTTGAAATACTGCGTATAGTTTTGGTCGCCGCATTACCAAAAGGATGTGGATGCTTCGGAGAGGGTGAAGAGGAGGTTCACCAGGATGTTGCCTGGTATGGAGGGCGCTAGCTATGAAGAGAGGTTGAGTAGATTAGGATTATTTACATTAGAAAGACAAAGGTTGAGCGGGGACCTGATTGAGGTCTACAAAATCATGAGAGGTATAGACAGGGTGGATAGCGAGAAACTTTTTCCCAGAGTGGGGGACTCAAATACTAGGGGTCATGATTTCAAGGTGAGAGGGGAAAAGTTTAAGGGAGATATGCATGGAAAGTTCTTTATGCAGAAGGAGGTGGGTGCCTGGAATGCATTGCCAGCAGAAGTGGTAGAGGCAGGCACGATAGCGTCATTTAAGATGTATCTAGACAGATACGTGAATGGGCAGGGAGCAGAGGGATACAGATCCTTGGAAAATAGGCGACAGGTTTAGATAGAAGATCTGGATCGGCACAGGCATGGAGGGCTGAAGGGCCTGTTCCTGTGCTGTAATTTTCTTTGTTCTTTGTTCCACCCTCAAACAACTGTGTGAAGTTTGCACATTCTCCCCGTGTCTGCGTTGGTTTCCTCTGGGTGCTCCGGTTTCCTCCCACAGTCCAAAGGTGTGCAGATTAGGTGGATTTGCCATGGGAAATGTGAGGTTACAGGGATAGAGTCAGGGGAGTGGATCTGGGTGGGATAGTCTTCAGAGGGCTGGTGTGGATTTGATGGGCCAAATGGCCTGCTTCCTGACTGTCAGGATTCTATGAAGATGATATCCCTAAGGGACACCTCTACTTGCAGAATAAAAGTGCCAATGAAAACATGCAAATAGTGAACATGCTGATTAATTAGCATGTGTTGATATTTACAATAAAAGAATCTCAACACCCCAGGGGTTTGAAGGAAGTTGTTGATGACATTACAGAATTGCCTTACTATCAGCTTCCAGAGAGCTCTCTCCAGTTAGGGACTGGTCTTTTACGATGTTGTTCATGCAATTCCTTTATTGAAGAAAGGTAACAGAGGCAAAGCACATTATAGAACAGTTAGTCCAACATCTGTTGCTGGAAAACTGCTGATCAGACAGCCAGCCTAGACACTGTTCTCTGTGGCCAGGATCAAGAGTCCTGAAGGCCGTGTTACCTGCCTGGTGGCCGGGTTCAATCTCTCATCTGGGCTGCAGAGGAACTCACTGTAGGTGGGGAAGGATCCAACTGTCGTGGACCACATAGGTACCAATGATATCGATAGAATGAAGAAAGAGGCTCCATTGAGGACATATGAAGAGTTATGGGCTAAATTAGAAAGCAGAATGAAAAAATGAATAATCGCCAGATTACTACGTGAGCCACAGGCTAACTGGCACAGGGTGAACAAGATTAAAGAGGTAAACGCATGGCTCAAAGCCTGGTGTTGAAGAAATATGTTCGAATTCATGGGGCATTGGCACCGGTACTGGGGAAGGAAAGAGCTGTTCCAATGGGAAGGCTCCACCTGAATCCAACTGGGACCAGATTCTCAGTGAATCACAGAGCTAGGTCTGTGGATAGGCTTTAAACTAAATAATGGGGATGGTGGTGGTGATGAATTCAGTTACAAGGAAAATTACAGAAAGGTTTAAATAGGGAGGGCTCAGAAGCGGTTAAAGTTTCCAGACAGGGAGTATGTTTTTTTTGGTTCATTCACCGGAGGTGGGCAACTCTGGCCAGGTCAGAATTTATTGCCCAGCTGTAATTGTCCAGAGGGCAGTTAAGAGTCAATTACATTGCTATGGGTCTGGAGTCACGTGTAGACCACACCAAATAAAGATGGCAGTTTCCTTCTCTAAAGGACATTACTGAACCAGATGGGCCTTTTGTACAATCAACAATGGTTTCATGGTCATCATCAAACCCTTAATTCCAGATTCTTTATTGAATTAAAATTCCAGCATTTGCCATGGTGGGATTTGAACCCAGGTCCCCAGAACATTAGTTGAGTTTCTGGGTTAATAGTCTAACAATAATAGCACTAGGTCATTGCCTAGTAAAAGGTCAAGCATCAAACTTCATGCTCAGCAGATGACAGGATAAATATGAAAGGGGAGCAGTCAATGCAGGACTGAGGGTGTTGTACTTAAATGCACGCAGTATGAAAAAACAAGGTGAATAAGCTTGGAGCATAGCTTGAAATTGGTAGATATGATATGGATATCAAGGCTAGGAACTAAATATCCAAGGACACATGCCTTATTGAAAACACAGTCAAATGGGCAGGGTTGCCTTGTTAGTAAACAAATGAAAGTAAATTGATAGCAAGAAGTGATGTAGGGTCAGAAGGTACAATCCGAGTGGGTAGAGTTGAAGAACCACAAGGAGAAAAGACCCTGATGGGAGTTACATACAGGCCTTCTAGTAGTAGTCAAGCTGTGGGAGAGAAAATAAATCCGGAGTTACAAGAGGCAGAGATGAGAGGCGCTAATACAATAATCATGGAAGACTTCAATATGCAGAATAGGGAAAATTAGGTTGGTAGCAGATCCCAAAAAAAGGAACTTGTGGAATGTCTACTGTTTTGGAGAGCTTGTGGTTCAGCCCACTAGGGAACAGACAGTTCTAGAGTTGGTGATGTATATTATACAGACTTGATTAGAAAGGTAAAGGTGAAGAAATCTCTTGGTGGCAGTGACCATAATATGGTGGAATTCACCCTACAGTTTGACAGTAACAAGATTGAATCAGACGTAATGGTGTTGCAATTGAGTTAGGATAACTACAAAGACATGAGGGAGGAGCTGACCAGAGTTGATTGGAAGGGGAGCCCAGCAGGGAAGACAGTGGAGCAGCATTGCAGGAGTTTCTGCAGGTCCTTCAGGATGCGCAGCAGAAATTCATCACAAGGAACGTGGCAACCTGGGCTGACAGGGGAAGTCAGGGACAGCATAAAAGCAAACAATGTTGTGAAGATTAACGGGTAGTCACAGGATTGAAAAGTCTTTAAAAACCAAAGGATGTCTAAAAAAATTAATGAGTGGAGAAAATGAAATATGAGGGTAAGCTAGCTAGTAATATAAAAAAATTGCAAGAAAGTTTTTATTCATATAAAAGGTAAGAGAGAGGCAAAAAGTAGACATTGGACCACTGGAAAATGAGGCTGGTGAAGTAGTAATGGGGAACAAAGGAACTGAATTGCATCAGTTTTTGCAGTAGAAGACAACAGCAGCTTACCAGAACTTTTGAGTGTCAGGGCAGAGGTGAGTGTAGTGGCCATCACGAAGAAGAAACTGGAAGGTCTGAAAGTGGATAAATCCCCCTGACCAGATAGACTATGCCCCAGAGTGCTGAAGGAGATGGCTGATGAGATTGTGGAAGCATTGGTGGTGATCTGTCAGGAATTACTGGAGTCAGGGAGGGCCTTAGAGGACTAGAAAATGACTAATGTAACATCTGTCTAAGAAGGAAGGAAGGCAGAAGACAGGAAACTGTAGGCTAGTTAGCTTGAGTGGGCAAAAAGTGGCAGTTGGAGTACAACGTGGGAAAGTGTGAGATTATGCACTTTGGTAGGAAGAAGCGACACAGGCTATTTTTTAAAATGGGGAAAGGTTTTGAAAATCTGAAGCACAGACTTAGGAGTCCTAGTTCAAGATTCTCTGAAGGTTCAGTTCAGCTTGCAGTTAAGAAGGCAATGCAATTTTAGCATTTAATTTTGAAAGGGCTAGCATACAAGAGCAGAAATGTACTATTGAGGCTGCATGAGGATCTGGGGTTAGACCGTATGTGAAATGTTGTAAGCAGTTTTGGGCCCAGCATGCAAGGAAAATTGTGCTGGCTTTGGTCCAGAAAAGAGCTTTACAAGAATGATCCTGGGGATGAAAGGTTTATCATATGAGCGGTTGAGACTCTGGGTCTGTACTCAATGGAATTAGAAGGATGAGGGAGGATCTCATTGAAACTTACAGAATACCAAGAGGCCTGGATAGAGTGGATGTGGAGAAGACATTTCCACTAGTAGGAGAGACGAGGACAGCCTCAGAGTGAAGAGATGTCCCTTTAGAATTAAGATGAGAAGGAATTTCTTCAGCCAGTGGGTGGTTAATCTGTGGAACTCATTGCCACAGAGGGCTGTGGAGTACACATAATGAAGTGTATTTAAGACACAGATTAATAGATTCTTAATTCATAAAGGTGTACAGGCTTACAGGGAGAATGGGGTTGAGAAGCATATCAAATGGTGCAGCAGATTCCATGGGCCAAATAGCCCAATTTTGCTCTATTTCTTATGGTCTTATAGGTATGAAAAAGGTCATGAGGAACCTAATTGAATATTTAAGAAGTTTCAAGTTGTGGTCAGTGAAATATATTACCCAAAGGGTAATTAAGGCCATTCCTTATAGTAGGAACTTCCTTATTATCAGCATTTGTAAAGACTTGGACATTACAGAAATCCTCATGCCCAAATTTGCTGATAACACAAAGTTAGGTGACATCATAGATAGGACAGATGGAGGTTTAATATTTTACAGAAGTATTGATTGCTTAAGTAAACAGATATAATTGAGCCAAACTGATATCAATGTAGGCAAATATGAGGTCATCCACATAGAATGAAAGGAGGACAACAGGATACTTTCTAAATAGCAGAAAGCTGGAATCAGACATTAGTTAAGGTCATTAATAGGTTCAAAATCAAAGAGGCTTATGGATTGCTGGCCTTTATATCTAGATGAATAGAAACCACAGGTAGTTAGATTCATACAGTGCAGAAAAGGTCCTTCAGCCCATCAAAGTCTGCACCAACATAACTAACACAAAAGATGCGCTAATGCCAATATCAAGTTGGTGGGAATCCTGGTTTGCTGTATAAAAGCACTGGTTAGACACCTGGAGTGAGTTAGAGAGTGAACAGCTTCTGGGCACAAGACTTCAGGAGGGACAGAAGGATCTGAGAATTTATCAAAATGATACTTTGACTCTCAAAGGGACTGGGGACAATTGCTTAAGTGGAAACACCACCCCAAATTGTTTTGGAAAGGACAGTCTGCTTTCATCTGCAGTTTCAGAGTAATTCTGGGAGTTTTGTTATGTTAGTAACTTGTAAATGAATTAATCTACATTATCTGCTGGCTTCAGTGCAAAGGCTTTGTAAGATGTTAGTCAACACTGGGAGGTTGGGTAATGGTCATAGCGCAATTGAAAGTAGTCCACTGTTGTTATTAAATCTCTTGCCTCTTGTAACCTTTCAGAGTCTCTTCCCCCTCCTTTTGGTTACTGCTTCTCAGGCAATTACAGTGGGATACCTCAAACCAGGATAAAACCATGCTACATGCAGGAGACCTACACAGGAGCAGATTACTACTCATTTATCATCACAGCACTGTACAGGGAATTTTTAACGTTAACTCAAGTGTGGTAGACAAAACCCTGGGCTCAGTGGAAACTATACAGTGCCATAAACGTGGTCGAACAGAGTAGACTCTCAGAATACAGCACAGATAAAGAGGCCAAGCAGTCAATCATGTTTGTGAAGGCTCCTTGAAACAACTATCTCATCAGTTCAACTTCAGTGCACTTACTCAATAACCCCCTGTATATTATATGGACCTGTGGACAATTTGAATCATTGAGGCCAAAAGTCATGGATGGGGTCATTTTCTACACAGGTTATGTTTTCAACAGGTTGATGGAGTGCTGAACTGGGCATGAAAATGACCATTGTAATGGAATAAAGTTAAAACAAACAACACTAAAGAATTCATATTAATTTTAATAATCTGATCATCTACTTCATTAGAATAAATATAAACAAAAACATAAAATATATAAATATTTCAAGCTTTTGCTGCTATTCATTTTCATTTTTAAAATTCTTTCGAAGGGATGCAAATGTCATAGGTAATACCAGCATTTGTTTCCTATCCCAAATTGCTCTTCAACTGAGTGGCATGCTAGGCCATTTCAGAGGGCACCACAATGATGGGTCACATGATGGGTTTTTATGACAATTGATGATTGGTTCACGGTCAGCATCACTCAAGACTAGCTTTCAATTCCTGAATTTTTAATCGAATTTAAATTCCATCAGCTGCTATGGTGAGGTTTGAACCCATGACCCACAGCATCAGCTTGAGTGTCTAAATTACCCTCCCTATTACCTCTATACCGCCAACTCTCTATTAAGATGTATGCATTCACAAAGAAATTAAAATCACTAATACTTTGGTTCTGAAATACTGTGTTTTGATCCCTGAAAAGTTAGGATTAATTCTAACATGAAGTATATGAAAAATGTCAGTTTCTTAGGCCAAGATTCACAAGGTGAAATTTTACGAGGTCCCCTTTACCATGAGTTATACATGGTATACCCAGTTTCCTCAACTCACCCAGCTGTCAACTCTAGACAATACCTGCTGGGAGACAAGAATGTGCAATCACTCCAACACAAATTAATTCTGACATTTGTCCCTTCTGTATCCAGCACTAACGGTCATCACTGTGCATTAGTGGATGCCCATAAGCTGAATGCACATCACGCAATCCACTGAGGTTCATGAATGAAGATTGGTCAGATGATCTCTAACTGCCCCTGTGCTTTGAAAGCTGTAGCACCTCACATTCATTTTTTTTGTTAAGACAGGATATGGGCCCACATCTCCAGATCATTGGCCTGAGCTTCTGGATTATTAGACCTGTGACATTACCACTACACCACTCTCTTCGCTATTTCACTTTCCAAATCCATGAAATCACGAGATTGAGGAAACCAGGCTAACTGGCCAAGATATTCTCAAAGTAGGTCCCCTGTACTGTTAGGTGATTCTGAGTAACAGCTGCATTAAAGACATTTCACGGACCATCATTAGATCAGGTGTTCCATGATTCTTCATATTACCAGATACATCTCTACTGAAACAAATGCGTTTGTACTGAAACAAACTGAAGCAATGTGGTTGACTCTTAACTGCCTTCTGGACAATTAGGGTTGGGTAATAAATATTAGCCCAGCAAGCAAGGCCCCCATCAACAAATGAATAAAAAAATAAAATGCAGGCAATGAACCAGATACTCAAGGTGATACTAGCCCATTAAGCACAGCAATGGCTCACTCACTTGATATAAATATCCATATTTTGAGAGCTTTGAGGAAGCTGGGCTTTTTACAGTGCAGCAAACAGCATGATCTAGATTTTAACCATTTACTTGTTTATTCTTACAACCTATTAAAAATGTACAGTTCATCAGTAGCATTTGTACAGTAGAGTTACCACTGAAATACATTTGCTTGGACACCTATCATATAATACCAAACAGTCTGATGGCTTCTCGCTGCTTACACAGACAGCAAATAAAATCCCAGAACATTTCTTTTCCCCCCACAGTGCTTCTATCCCAAGTTTTTCGCAGTTTGTCAGTTGTACCCTCCACCTCCCACCCAGACAGCCTTGTTTCACAGTATTTGAACGCTCATTATTTGAACGCTCATTATTTGAACGCTCATTA
>NC_063367.1:1956174-1968590 GCF_021869965.1 Rhincodon typus | reverse complement strand
TTATTTGAACGCTCATTATTTGAACGCTCATTATTTGAACGCTCATTGTCACCCTTTGTTTTGAAGTTTGGAAAACTGAAGGCAGAAGTGAGGTTAAAAACATGATAAAAGCAGGGCTTGAAAAAGACGGGATGTCTGCTGTCAAATAGGGTGAGTTTAAAAAAATATATCCCACATCAACAAAACCTTGCCTGGAGAGAGGCAGTGGCGAACTGAATCAGTAATGTCATTTTGTAGTACATCTTCAAATTTGAATGAGTCCATTTTGCGACACACACATTCGATACACGCGTTTAAGTTACGAAAATGTATGAAAAATTAATACAGCGATTATAAGATCGAAAGGCAGAAATCAGGTGTACTCGCAAGGCAAGGACTCCATTCACAGCCAGGCTCTGAGGTGGAGACAAGACAGTTGGGAAGCATATATTATGCCTAGCATTGAAGACTGCTAACAGTTATATCCTCCACTCCGATGGCACTGAACAAAAATGATGTCACCTGTGGACAGGACCTCAGCCATGTTTCAATCACAGTTGCAGATGAAGTCAAAAGATGCAGGGGCTATTATAACATCTTTCGAGCAACATAGTTCAAAATGCCACCTTGCTTGTAAAAGGTGATTTCCATTTCATTGTCAAACTTAGCTACGACTTTGAATGCCTTTCGTGTATTTGTCTGCAAGACAGAATTTTTAATATCCAGTTAGACCATGGGACAAACAAAAGCACACTTTCATTCTTCTACTGATATAAGGTTTTGAACTTTTGTGTTCAAAGTGCTGAAAATGCTGGAGGAGACATGGACGGCAGCAGTGGACAGAGAAAGGGAGTTCACGTTTCAGGTTGATGTACTATAACATTAAATCTATCCACAAATGTTGCCTGACCTGAGTGCTCACGGCATTTTCTGAGTTTACTCCACATTTCCAGCATCTGCTGTATTTTGCTTCAGTTGCTAACTGATATTAAAAGGGTATTTGAAACAGGAATCACAAGCAGCAGACGTGATTAGGTCTACAGGCAGTCCAGAGAAGGCTCACTAGGCTAATAGCAGATATGGAAGGACTGTTTCATGAGGACAGGTTGAGTAGGTTGGGCGCATCCTCATTGGAATTAAGGAGAGTGAGAGGTGACCTTATTGAAACATACAAGATTCTAAGGGAATTTGGGAACAGGGTGTTTCCCCTATTGGGAATCATCTCAGACTAAGAGGTCACACATTTAAGATAGGTGGCCAGTAGCTGAGGGTGTCATGAGGCTCAGCAGTTAGCACTGCTGCCTCACAGCGTCACGGACCCGCGTTCGATTCCAGCCTTGGGTGACTGACTGTGTGGAGTTTTCACATTCTCCCTGTGTGGGTTTCCTCCAGGTGTTCCGTTTTCCTCCCACAATTCAAAGATGTGCAGGCTAGGTGGATTAGCCATGGGGAATGCAGGGTTGCAGGGTTACAGGGATAGCATAGTGGGCGTGTGTCTGGGTGGGATGCTCTTTGGAGGGTCAGTGTGGACTCCATGGGCCAAATGGCCTGCTTCCACATTGTCGAGACTCTGTGAATTCTATGATAGAGACAGGGAGGATTTTTGTTCTCTCAGAGGATAATGAATTTGTGGAATTCTTTACTGCAGAGGGCTGCTGAGATGAGGCTGTTAAGAATATTCAAAGCTGAGATAGTAACGGGATTGAAGGCTATGGGGAAAAGGCATGAGTGTGCAGTTGAGGATTATCAAATCAGTAATGATTTCATTCATTGCTACAGCATCTTAATGGATTGAATGGCCTACTTCTCCTCTTATATTTTATGGTCCAGGTCTAGTTAAGACATTCTCAAGAACCTGCAGATAGTTTGACATCACTTAAAATTCTGCCCATTTCCTGCCTCCCCTGTCAAATCTCACTGTCACAACTAGAAATGGAAACCAAAGAGGCAATACTGCAGATTCTGCAATATAGCTGAAATGTTGACATTTTAAGAGAGATTCTAGACAGTCACGCAACTCCTGCACAGTTTTATCACAGGGAAGATCAATCAGGCCAAGGTCACCCACAGCACCCAATTTTAGGGTTAAGGTGAAAATGCTGATACTTAAGGTTTTGGAGTAGATCTGTAGCTCAGGTTGTGGGTGTTGAGGTTGGTTGGCTCGCCGAGCTGGTTTGTTGTTCCGCAGACGTTTCGTTACTATGCTGGGTAACATCCTCAGTGCAGCCTCTGAAGCGTCTGTGTGTTTTCCTGCCTGGTTTTTAAACTCTGGGGTCCGTTGCAATGGATTGCCTCACTTTCAGGTTTCCTCCGTAGTGGAATGCATATGGGGTCGAGTTCAATGTGTTGATGAATAGCACTCTTCATGGAGTGCCATGCATCTAGGAATTCTCGTGCTTGTCTCTGCCTAGCCTGTCCCAGTCAAAGTGATGGTTCTCCTTGTCCATGTGGATTGAGATGAGTGAATATTGGTCGTGTCTTTTTGTAGCCAGTTGGTGTTCATGTACTCTTGTTGTTAGTTTCCTTCCTGTTTGTCCGATTGTAGTGTTTCTCGCAGTCTCTGCAGGGGATCTTGTAGATGACTTTGGTCCTGTCCATGGCGGGGAGTGGGTCTTCAGTTCGGGTGGGCAACAGCCGAACTGCAGCAACATGCAACTACACCAAGAGGAGGAGGAATACCTCTTCCAAGTGTTCAAGGATAATGGATATCCAAAGAACTGGGTCAGGAGATGCCTACAGGAACTGCATCAGAAAGATTCTACATGCCCCGACACACTCATCACACTACGCTATATCAGAAACACGTCAGAACTCACCACAAGACTCCTACGACCGCTAGGCATCAGAGTGGCACACAAGCCCACATCAACCCTACGACAAGTACTCACCCAAACTAAAGACCCACTCCCTGCCATGGACAGGACCAATGTCATCTACAAGATCCCCTGCAGAGACTGCGAGAAACACTACAATCGGACAAACAGGAAGGAAACTAACAACAAGAGTACATGAACACCAACTGGCTACAAAAAGACACGACCAATATTCACTCATCTCAATCCACATGGACAAGGAGAACCATCACTTCGACTGGGACAACACCAAGATCCTGGGACAGGCTAGGCAGAGACAAGCACGAGAATTCCTAGAAGCACGGCACTCCACGAAGCGTGCTATTCATCAACACATTGAACTCGACCCCATATGCATTCCACTACGGAGGAAACCTGAAAGTGAGGCAATCCATTGCAACGGACCCCAGAGTTTAAAAACCAGGCAGGAAAACACACCGACGCTTCAGAGGCTGCACTGAGGATGTTACCCAGCATAGTAACGAAACGTCTGCGGAACAACAAACCAGCTCGACGAGCCAACCAACCTCAACAATGCTGATACTTTAAGAGCTAAAATATCTCAACATTCAAACACAACTGCGGATGGCCAACAAATGCCAATCCTGCCAGCAGGGTCCTGAACCTAACAGTGAGTCACGAAGAGCACTTTGAGATATCTCAGATTGCTACTTCTCATTTTTAACCGGAGGACGCGAGTGTGGTAGAGGGCTAAATGCTGAAGGCCAAAACTAGAAACCCTATACATGTACAGCAACTTGATTTAGACTCAGAGGCAACCCAAATAGAAGGAGAAAAACAGAACAGTTGCTTTGTAAGCAATTTGCCTTTTTTCACAATTGAGAAAGTTAAGTGCTGGGCCTGGTCTCAGTGCAACCAAGACTGGAAATAATTAAAACAGATCAAATGTAGGATGGTTGGCACCAAGCTTATCAGGTTAAAATAAAATTTAGGAAAACCCATTGTAAAGGACTGTGTTTCTCTTATGGAAAAGGAGCACCTCAGGTTACAGCTGCTGCACTGACAGTGTGACAAATACAAGCAGGTGTGGAGCTGGATGAACACAGCAGGCAAAGCAGCATCAGAGGAGCAGGAAAGCTGATGTTTTGGGCCTAGACCTTCTTCAGAAATGGCGGAGGGGAAGGGGGTTCTAAAATAAATAGGGAGAGAGGGGGAGTCGGATAGAAGATGGATAAAGGAGAGGATCGGTGGAGAGGAGACAGACAAGTCAAAAAGGCAGCAATGGAGCCAGTAAAGGTGAGTGTAGGTAGGGAGTTAGGGAGGGGATAGGTCAGTCCAGGGAGGACGGACAGGTCAAGGGGGCTGCATGAGGCTAGTAGGTAGGAGATGGGGTTGGGGCTTGAGGTCAGAGGAGGGGATAGGTGGGAGGAAGGACAGATTAGGGAGGCGGGGACAAGCTGGGCTGGTTTTGGGATGCGGTAGGGGAAGGAGAGATTTTGAAGCTTGTGAAGTCCACATTGATACCATTGGGCTGCAGGGTTCCCAAGCGGAACGTGAGGTGCTGTTCCTGCAACCTTTGGGTGGCATCGTTATGGCACTTCAGGAGGCCCAGGATGGACATGTCATCTGAGGAATGGGAGGGGGAGTTGAAATGGTTCGCAACTGGGAGGTGCAGTTGTTTAGTGCGAACCGCGTGTAAGTGTTCCATAAAGAGGTCTCCAAGCCTCCGCTTGGTTTCCCCGATGTAGAGGAGGCCACATCTGGCACAGCGGATACAGTATACCACATTAGCAGATGTGCAGGTGAACATGTGGAAGGTCTTCTTGGGGCCTGGGATGGGGGTGAGGGGGCAAGTGTAGGAGCAGGTGTAGCACTTCCTGCGGTTGCAGGGAAAAGTGCCGGGTGTGGTGGGGCTGGAGGGGAGTGTAGAGCGGACGAGGGAGTCACGGAAAGAGTGGTCTCTCCGGAAAGCAGATAAGGGTGGGGAGGGAAAAATGTCTTTGGTGGTGGGGTCGGATTGCAGATGGCGGAAGTGTCGGAGGATGTTCCACATCCCCCTCCCCGCAATAACAACCAAAACAGGATCCCCTTCGTCCTCACATATCACCCCACCAACCTCCGGATCCAACGCATCATCCTCCGACACTTCCACCATCTGCAATCCAACCCCACCACCAAAGACATTTTTCCTTGCCCACCCTTATCTGTTTTCCTATCCCCTCCCTAACTCCCCACCTACACTCACCTTTACTGGCTCCACACCCGCCTCTTTGACCTGTCCGTCTCCTCTCCACCAATCCTCTCCTTTATCCATCTTCTATCCGCCTCCCCCTCTCTCCCTATTTATTCCAGAACCCCCTTCCCCTCCGCCATTTCTGGAGGAGGATTTAGGCCCGAAACGTCAGCTTTCCTGCTCCTCTGATGCCGCTTAGCCTGCTGTGTTCATCCAGCTCCACACCTTGTTATCTCAGATTCTCCAGCATCTGCAGTTCCTACTATCTAAGAAATACAAGCATTCACTTTATAAAATGCCCTTCAAAGTAATTTTTTTAAAAATTACCTCCAAGTTCCAAAGCCTCTTACTACACTGTGCCATGCTTCTGCTAGTTGTTACTTTATAAAACATTCATTCACTAGTTTCTGAACAAGGACAAGATGCAACATGCTCTGCAGCTGTTACATGCGGGCAAACCATCAGAATAAATCCCTTTTGTGACAAGGCATCAACTGTTGCTCAATTCTCAGCTGGTTAAAACATTCAGGTCACTTCAATCCGGCAGCACTTCAGACACAAGCCCCTGCCGCTCTGACTGAGCTGATGTGAACTGCTTAAAGTACATTGCGTGAGTGCCTTGTGGTCGAAGGAGGAAAAGTAAATGGAAGGATTCCTCTTTCAGTGGTTCTGGGGAAACAGCACATTAGCTTTGGAAACTGAATCAGGATTTTGTTTGGCTGTGATGCTCAGAGTGTGGCAGAACTACCAAAGCAGGCTCACGTGTAAAGGATAGAACTGCTCTCCCAGGAGAGAGGGAGGAAGGATGATAGCAGTAAAGAAAACACATAGGAACATAAGAATCAGAAGTAGGCCATTTGACCCCTCGAGCCTGCTCAGCCATTCAATAAAAACACAGCTGATCTGATGGTGCCCTTAACTCTATCCTGCCCATAACCCTGTTCTTAGCCCTTGTCAATAAAAAACTAGCAATCTTAAGTACGTTCAATGTCCTAATCTCCAATGGTCTCTGTGAAACAGAATACCAAAAAGGAAAAGACAGTTTCCACCTCTTATGATTTCTCCAGAACTTGACGAATTCATGTTTTATTTAGCAAGCTAACATGGGATGACAGAAAAGCAATGCAAGATACTTTAAGGAAAGTGAGGAACGTGCGAGAAGAATATATCCCTTGAAAACCTTCCCTTAACACTACCTGTGGGGTGTGAGCATGGGCAAAAGTCAACTACATCAGCACTAGCAATAAGTTAAAATATAAAATCTTTGCTATACATACTGTTACACTGACTGTCGTTCCAGGGCACAGTTCGTTAGGAATTGTTATTGTGTACTGCTCTTTTCCAGTCAGTCCTAATTTGTCGACGTTTTCCTCAGGAAGGAATTGAAGAGGAATGACACCCATACCGATCAAGTGGTTCTTGTGCATTTTCTCATAACTCTCTGCTAGAATGGCTTTGACACCCTGCAAACATTAGACCACAACAGCAGATTTAAAACCAGCAACTTAAACAGAAGTCAAGCGAGGGCAGGTTTTACAAGATGTATAGAATCAAGCTTTACCAGTAAATAAGGTCCTTTGGCAGCCCAGTCCCTTGAACTACCAGAGCCGTATCTTTTCCCAGCCAAAATAATCAGCGGAAAGCCTTCCCTCTGGTAGCGTTCAGCTGCATCAAACACGTCCAGCTGTAAAGGTAAAAGGCTACATCAAAAAATGTGAGTTTTAAAAAAGAAAAATGTTAACACTTTTTTACTTTTGCTTTAAAGCTCCAGTAGTGCTGAATACTTACTGTTTGACCAGATGGGATGTATATTGTTTTAGGTGCAGTTTTGCCAATAAACTTATTTAGGAGCCTGATGTTGGCAAATGTCCCTCGGGTCATCACAGCATCATTACCCCTTCGCGCTCCATAAGAATTGAACTCACGGGGTGTGAGGCTAAGTTTAAAACAAAAATTCAGACACAGTTAGGACCACTGTTCTGTCAACTATTGAATATTTTATTTCAAATCACTTGCTAGTTTGAATTAATGGATAACGTGGGGTGGCTGATTAATAGAGGTACTGTCATTAACCCTAAAGTGCTCTGATAAGAAGTACACAGGATGAATTCGGTCATGTTCCCCATTGGGACTGATGCTCACAGCGACCTTAGTCGCAGATGCCCCATGTAACTTTATCAGATTCCATGTAATAACATGCTCTCTAAGTGCAGAATACCCATTTGTTAACCTTATACACAGTGGTTTAGTGACTCTGCAAGTACTTTGACATGAAACACATGAAAACAAATGATAACTACAAGTCTAATTTCCTAGAACTGACTATGCTGCTCTCAAAGAGGACATAGAGATAGATAGTTTTCAACTGCATTGGTGAATGATGTTACTTTTCATTGTAATCAGTCTCTCCATCAGCATTCCCAGTAAGTGCATGCATTAAGAAAGCTTTTTACACCCCCCCCGCCCCACAAAAGGTAGCAGTCTGGCAAATCATTCCCTCAAATTACCAGGGATACTGGGTTAGTGAAACTTTCTAGGTGGGTTGGATAGCTTTTTGTTGGGTGAGGTTATCACGGACATAAAGCTAAAGTGGGTAAATTGTTAACATGCAGATCCGGTAGGTGCAAAGAGACCTGGGAGTCTTTGTACATCAGTCACTGAAGGTGAGTTTGCAAGTGTAGCAGGAAGTGAAGATGACAAATGGCATGTTGGCCTTCATAGCAAGGAGAATTTGAGTACAGGAGCAGAGATGCCTTGCTGCAGTTGTACAGGGCCTTCGTGAAATCAAACCTGAAGTATTATTTGCAGTTTTGGTCTCTTTATCTGAGGAATGATGTTCTGACTATGGAGGAAGTGCAACGAATGTTTACCAGACTGATTCCTGAGATGACAGAACTAACAGAGAGAGACTGGAATAATTAGGGTGACAGTCACTGGAGTTTACTAGAACGAGGGGGAAATCACACAGAAACATATAAAATTTTAACAGGAAGAGACAGGTAAATGCAGTAAGAACGTTCCTGATGATGGGGTGTCCAGATCATAGGGTCAGTTTAAGGATACAGGGTAAGGCATTTAAGGACTTAGATGAGGAAAAATTTCTTCAGAGAGTGGTGAGCCTGTGGAATTCTCTGCCACAGAAAGTGGTTTAGGACAAAACATTGAATGCTTGCAAGGAGGAGTTAAAAATAGTTCTTGGGGCTAAAGGGATCAAAAGACATGCAAAAAAATGGGAAGAGGTTACTGAGTTGGATGATCAACCACGATCATACTGAAAGGCACAGCAGGTTTGAAATTCCGAATGACCCAGATGTTTCATTTTTTCTGTTCTACAATTCAAATCTACACCAGAACAGATTCAAGGTGTCAAATGGCCTTCTCATACTCCTCAAAAGAAAATCTCACTCCAAAATGTTAATTACTCACAGCTAACAAATTTGGCATCTTGCCATTTTGAAGAGAATTTTGTGATCTTTATGAAACAAAGTATTCAATTAGGTTGCCTCTTCTCTTTCTGTCAGAGAAGCTTGAGAAAAAGGATAGGATCCAATAACTACTTACATTTTTTTTAAAGCAAGTACCCATTTGAAAGTTAATAAATTGAGTGTCATTAGAAATACTTTCTATGATTTAAAACAAACACTTACCCATTGCGGATCAGGTATCTGGCAGCAGCACTGCTGCGAGCTATACTGCCTGCAGGTGAGATGTGGTCAGTGGTAACGGAATCTCCCAGGTGTAGCAAGACGTAGGCATTTTCAATGGACTGAGGACAACTGGGCTCTTTGGTCTAAGGACAGGAAGAAGACCGGCAAGGAAGTTAAATTCACACAGGACGAACACACAAATCAGAGAGTGGGCATGATCAAGATGTGGGGCAGAGAAGCTTAACTGTGACATGTAGCAAGATGGCATTTTATTCTTTACAGATGTTATCAGATAGACAGAGAAGGTACGGCTCAATATCCTGCATGTTCCAATGTTCCTGGACAGAGGAAACAATTAAACAACAGCCCGGCCGTACTTAATCACCTTTGGTTTTCCAAAGGGGAGGCAACGGCATAGTGGTAATGTCACTGAAATAGGGATCTAGAACTACAGGCCAATGTTCTGGGAACACAAGTTCAGATCCCACCATGCCATCTTTAAAATTTAAAAGTTTGGAAAGGAAAGTTGGCCTAATGTCAACTGTCATTAAAAAAACCCCATCTGGTTCACTAAGACCCTGCATATTCTGGCCGATATGACTCCAGACCCACAGCAATGTAGATGAATTGTAATTAGTGACACCCATATCCTGTGGATAAATAAAATAATCTAGTTATAAGTACCCATCTGTTCTACACTCAACTGGGCTTTAAGCAGGAAACAGTAACAGTTTGTACTAGAATTAGAAAAGAAATGGACAAAGTTGAAAACAAACCTAATGGGCAGCGATTCTCATAACTTAGAAATGTAACCCATGTAACCCCTCTCATGATATTGGTGGCTTTGAGCTCAATTCTGACAATAATACTACACAAAACTAAAAACCTAAACACTCAGACTACTAAAAGCCTTCAAACTGTTAACTGCATTTGAAGTTTAAAAAAAAGACGTTTGGATTCAAACTATATCACAAAAGTATGCACAAACAACATGCTCTTCCAGATAGAGAAAAAAATACTTTCCATGGTACCTGGAAATATTAAAGGAAACTTAGTTTGAAATACAAAATGGTTTATAAGACAAAATACATTAATATTAAAAGTTCTCCAGAATCTTGTATACAGCAAACTTTTAGGTTCCACTGTTGAGTAGGAATTTCCAACAGAAGAAAATCAAACATTTCGAAAGCAACACAAATGCTGCTCATGTTTAGGTGACCTGCAAACTTGTCGCATTCAGATGACTGGGGGCAAAGGCTCTTGAATTGGGAAAGTCATATGTCTTTTGAAACAATCTGATGAAGAAAATTTACTTTTCATTCATTTGGGGACATGGTGCTTTGCTGGTTGGGCCAGCATTCATTTCCCCCATCTCTAAATACCCTTTAGAAGGTGGTACTGAGCTGCCTTCTTGAATCAATGCAATGTATTTGGTGTACAGACACCCAAAGCACTGTTAGGGAGGGAGTTCTGTGATTTTCATGAAGTGATGAACAATGGTGTTATATTTCCATGTTCAGTTAAAGTGTGACTTGGAGATCAATCTACAGGTGGTGATGCTCCCACGTGCCAGCTACCTTTGCCCTTGTAGGTGACAGGGGTTTGGAAAGTTCTGTCAAAGAAGCTTAGTTGTTGTGGTGTACCTTGTAAAGGGTACATATTGCAGCCAGAGTGCAGATGTTCAGGGGGAATGGTTAAAATGATGAAAAAGATACTAATTGCTCATTTGCCCTTTATTGCTAAGGGTTGGAAGTTATAACAGAAAAATCTTGTTACAACTACACAAGGAGTTGGTGAAGTTGCACTTTGGAGTACTGTGTATAGTTTTCATCCCTGTATTTAAGGAAGGATCTACTGGCACTTGACGCAGTTCAAAAGATCCACTAGGTTGATACCTGGTATCAAGAATGGTTAATCAGGTTCAGTCTTTATTCATTAGAGTTAGAAGAATGAGGGGTGATCTTACTGAAACAAACAGGATTCTGAGAAGGTTTGACAGCGTGGGTTGAGAGGACATTTCCACTAGTACGGAAATCTCGAACTAGGGGACATTCCCGTAAAATTGACACGTGAAGGAATTTCTTCTAAAGGGGGTAGTGAATATCTGGAATTCAGAGGGTCACGACTATCTGGAACTCTCTACCCGAAAGAGTTGAGGGGACTTGATTGCAAAGTTTTTAAAGAGGACGAAGATAGATTTTTGAGAAGTTGACAGCAATAAGGAGTTCAGCCCCAGGGTAGATAAGCTATTATCTTATAGAATGGCAGGGCATGCTTGAAGGGTTGAATGGCCGACTCCTGTTCCTAATTCTTGTGCTCTAATGCAGTGGGCTGTTTTAATCTGAATGGTATCAAGCTCAGAGTGTTGTCTGTCCAAAACTCATCCAGGCAAGTAGGTGAGAAGTGAATTATTTTACTACAGAATTTCAGTAACTGACACAGTCTTATAGCCACAACTTTTACATCAGTCGTCCAGTTAGGTTTCAAGTTGGGTCTAGAAAGCTTCCCACCATTGTGATACTGGCACTGCATGAATATTCTCTGACCTTTATTACCAGTGTCTGTATAAAAATATTCCATCATTTACACAATGTACTCATCTGCCAAGAGACCGTAATTTGGTCCTTATGCATTTTTGTGAAAGTCTGCTTTCTGGTCAATGACCCAAGATATTGTCCTGTTAACAGCTGATGGGAGTGATTCTGAACTCATCACCCCACCCTGTCCACCCAAGACTGACAACTGTATCTGCTGGGCTCAAGTGGAAGGGTTACCAAAGACTAATTTGTACTGGTTAAAACTAGCTTAATTTGACCTCTGCTCCTTTTTTGAAACATTGCTGTCATCACAAACATGTTTAAACATAAGGGCAGGGGGAAAGAGAGAAAGAGAGAGAGAACGAGAGACGCACAGACAGACAGACAAACAAAGAGAAAGGAGGTAAGGAGCCAAGTTAAAAATAAAGATACATGAGTAAATAAGGGAATTACACTAATCATAACATTGGCATCACTTACAAATTTATCAAAAAATGAAGGGCATCTGATATAGGTGGATTTCGAATCCCAGGGATACAAGAGGGACTCCGGAGCTTCCAAGGCATTCCAGCGATTATTTCCTTTCTAAGAAAAAAAATAGAATTTCTGTTGAATTCAACTCTCAATTTTAGTTTATTTAAAATGCACATTCTTTATTCATGGGTTTTTCTTTAGTCCAGTAATAATCAAGAGCAAAGGCTCCTCATTCAGGCATATATTATTCAAACAGTAAAACAAAATACGAAGTTGTTTTGTCTGATTAATAAATTATCCAAAGCCATTTCCCAGCCAGCTGGTGAAAAAAAGGCTTTTTAATACACAAGGTAACAATAGGTGTTGTGGGAAAGAGACAGTTCAGAAACTCAACTTGCAGAGCTACTTAATGATTGAAGCCTGAAATTATATTGCAAATGCATTTAAGAGGGTGTACAGATGATTCACAAGAATAGATGAGGGGCGACAAATATGTAGATAAACTGGAGAAGTTAAGACTGTTTTCTTTGGAGATAATACAGACCCTTCAGTCCAAACAATTCATACCGACCATAATCCCAAACTAAACTAGTCCTACACTTGGCCCATATCCCTCCAAACCTTTCCTATTCATGTACTTATCTTATTTAAACATCATAACTCTACCCGCATCCGCCACATCCTCTGAAAGTTCATTCCACACACAAACCACCGTGTAAAAAAACTGCCCCCC
>NC_063367.1:1913682-1936174 GCF_021869965.1 Rhincodon typus | reverse complement strand
AAACTGACGTTTTCCCAGCCACCATCAGTTCTGAGGAAGGATCACCGGACCCGAAACGTTAACTTTGTTTTCTCCTCCACAGTTGCTGCCAGACCTGCTGAGCTTTTCCAGAAACTTTGTTTTTGTTCCTGATTTACAGCATCCGCAGTTCTTTTGGTTTTTATAAGAGATATTGAAAGTTTAGTCAAAAAGAAAAAGCATTTGTAAGGTTTAAGAAACTGAAATCAGACACGGCCCTTGAGGAATATAAATGAACCAGGAAAGAAATTAAACAAGGAATCAGGAGGGCTAAAAGGTGCCATGAAATGTGCTTGGCAAGTAGGATTATGAAGAATCCCAACACGTTTTATACATATTTCAGGAGCAAGAGGGTAGCTTGGGAAAGGATGGGTCCACTCAAGGATGAAGGAGGGAATTTGTGCATGGAGCCAGAGTTAAGTTGGTAGATCCTTAATGACTACTTTGCATCAGTATTCACCACGGAAAAGGAAATAGATAATGGTAAGATTAAAAGAGGGATATGTTGATATTCTAGGGCACGTTAATATCAAGGACGTGGTGTTGAGTGTTCTAAAAGGCATTAAGGTAGGTAAGTCCCCAGGCCTGATGGAATTCATCCTAAGTTACAGAGGGAGGCAAGGGATGAGATTGCTGGTACCTTGACACAGATCTTTGTATCCATTTTAATCAAAGGCGAGGTTCCAGAAGGCTGCAGCATATTGAGTGTTGTTCCTTTGTTCAAAAAGGTAATAGGGATAATCTAGGAAATTATAGGCCAGTGAGCTTTACATCATTGGCAGGGAAATTATTGGAGAAGATGCTAAGGGACAAGATTTACTCACATTTGGAAAAGAATGGATTTATTAGAAATAATCAGCATTACTTTATCTCCCCCAGGTCTTGTGTCTCAAATCTGATTTGAGTTTTTTGAGGAATTGACAAAGATGATTGATGAGGGTAGGGCAGTGGATGCTGTCTACACAGGCTTCACTAAAGCATTTGACAAAGTCCCTCTAGTATACTGGCTGATACAGAAGATTAAGCCACATGGGATCCATGGTGAGTTGGCAAGTTGGATACAAAATTGGCTTGGTCATAGAAGACATAGGGTAGCTGTGGAGGGGTGTTCTTTTGCCTGGAGGTCTTTGACCAGTTGTGCTCTGCAAGGATCAGTGATGGGACCCCTGTGTTTTTGGTAATTTAGATAAACAATTTAGATGAAAATGGAGGTAGTCTGTTTAAGTTTGCAGATGACACAACAATTGGCATTATGGATAGTGAGGAAGGTTGTCAAAGGATACAGAGCAGTTGGAAAGCTGGAGGGAGAAATGGCAGATGGCATTTAATCCAGACAAGTGAGGGTGATGCATCTTGGGAGGTCAAATGCAAGAGGAAAATGTATACTAATTGGCAGGACTCTTAGGAGCATTGATACAGAGAGGGATCTTGGGGTGTAAGTCCATAACTCCCTGAAAGTGACAACACAAGAGGATAAGGTGATCAAGGCAGCACACAGCATGCTTGCCTTCATCAGTCAGGGCACGGAGCATAAAAATTGGCAAGTCACTTTCCAGCTGTATAAAACATTAATTGGGCCATATTTGGAGTATTGTATGTAGTGCTTGTCACTCAAATAACTCTACAGAGGCCTATATTCCATCCCCAAGTCACCCTGTATTTACACATGAACAGTCCTTGATTACAGTGCTGCCTCATACAGAGTCAGGCAGCAGATTATCAGAATCCCAGATACACAATCTTTTTATGTCAGCCAGGGCTCCCTGATTGGGACTGTTAATCTGAGCTCTTATTCTAGGAGGCTGACCTCGTTACAATCACTACAGCTGCCATACTACAGGAAGGATGAGGCGGCTTTGGAGAGGGTGCAGATGAGGTTTACCAGAACGTTGCCTGGATTGAAGTGTATTATCTATAAGAGGAGATTGGACAAACTTGGATTGTTCCTCTAGAGTACTGGAGGCTGATGGGCGACCAATGATACAAAGTGCATTAAATTATGAGAGGCATGGATTGGGTAGATAGTCGGAGTCTTTTTGCCAGGGTGGAAATTATAAATACTAGAAGGCATATGTTTAAAATGATAGAGGAAAAGATGTGCAAGGCATGATTTTTATGTACAGTGTGGTTGATGCATAGAACATGTTGCCAGGAGAGGTGGTAGAAGCCAGTACGATAGCAACGTTCAAGAGGCAATTAGACAGACACATGAAAAGGCAGGGGAGGGAGGGATACGAACCATATGCGGGCAGGTTGAATTAGTTTGGAACAGCCATGGTGTGCCGAAGGGCCTTTTCCCATGCTTATGTTCTTATTGGCTAACAAATCCTTTATCCATGTTAATATGTTATCCCAATAGCATGTGCTCTAAGCTGGTGTAGTACACGCTAGTGACCATCCTGTCGAATGCCTTTGGAAATCCAAGTACACTATGTCTACAGGTTCCCCTTTATCCACTTCCTCAAAGCAGCTCTAACAAATTAGTTAAACGTGATTTGCCTTTCACAAAAGCATGTTCACTTTGCCAAATGACATTCAGATCCTGCCACAAGCTACTTAATAACGGATCCCAGCAATTTCTCTATGACCCTAGAACTCTGTGGGAAACAAGGCAAGAAATTGCTGGGCCCCTTGCTGAGATATCTGTATTATCAATAGTCACAGGTGAGGTGCTGGAAGGCTGGAGGTTGGCTAACATTGTGCTATTTAAGGAAGGTGGTAAGGAAATGCCAGGGAACTATAGACCGGTCAGCCTGACATCTGTGGTGGGCAAGTTGTTGGAGGGAATCCAGAGAGACAGGATTTACACATATTTGGAAAGGCAAGGATTATTAGGGATAGTCAACTTGGCTTGGTGCGTGGGAAATCATGTCTCACTAACTTGATAGAGTTTTTTGAAGAAGTAACAGAGGATTGATGAGAGCAGAACGGTGGATGTGATCTATGTAGACTTCAATAAGGTGCTTGACAAGGTTCCTCATGGTACACTGGTTAGCAAGGTTAGATCACATGGAATACAGGAAGAATTAGCTATTTGGATACAGAACTGGCTCAAAGGTAGAAAGACAGAGGGTGGTGGTGGAGGGCTGCTTTTCAGACAGGAGGCCTGTAGCCAGTGGTGTGCCACAAGGGTCGGTGCTTTTTGTTATTTACGTAAATGATTTGGATGTGAACATAGGAGGTATGGTTAATAAGTTTGCAGAAGACATTAAAATTGGAGGTTTAGTGGACAGTGAAATAGGTTACCTTAGAGTACAATGAGATCTTGACAAGATGGGCCAATGGACCGAGAAGTGGCAGATGGAGTTTAATTTAGATGTGAGGTGCTGCATTTTGGAAAGGCAAATCAGGGCAGGACTTATACACTTAATAGAAAGGTCTAGGGCAGTTTTGGTAAACAAAGACTCTGGAGTGCACATTCATAGTTCCTTGAAAGTGGAGTTGCAGGTAAATAGGATAGCATAGAAGGTGATGGTATGCTTGCCTTTATTGGTCAGTACAGTGAGAATAGGAGTTGGGAGGTCATGTTGCGCTGTACAGGACATTGGTTAGGCCACTTTTGGAATGCTCATGTAATTCTGGTCTCCCTCCTGTAGGGAGGATATTGTGAAACTTGAAAGGGTTCAGAAAAGATTTATGAGCACGTTGCCAGAGTTGGAGGGATTCAGCTACAGGGAGAGGCTGAATAGGCTGAGGCTATTTTCTCGGGAACATTGGAGGCTGACGGGTGACATTATAGAAGTTTATAAAATCATGAGGGGCATGGATAGGGTAAATAGGCAAGGTTTTTTCCTCGGCGTGCGCGAGTGTAAAACTAGAGGGCATAGGTTTAAGGTCAGAGGGGAAAGATATAAAAGGGACCTAAGGGGCAATTTTTTCACGCAGAAGGTGGTGCATGTATGGAATGGGCTGCCAGAGGAAGTGGTGAAGGCTGGTACAATTACAACATTTAAACAACATCTGGATGGGAATAGGAATAGGAAGGGTTTAGAGGGACATTGGCCAAATGTGGCAAATGGGACTAGATTTATATAGGATATCTGGTCAGCATGGTTGGGTTGGACTGAAGGGTCTATTTCCATGCTGTATATCTCTGATTCTATGTCTTAAATTAAGCTAGTCAGCCTATAGTTTGCTGCTTTCTGACTCCCTCATTTCTTCAAAAAAGGTATTAATTAACTATTTTCTATTCTGATGGGATTCTTCTTGAATGGGGAGACAGTTCAATTTGGTATATGAAATAAATGGACAGTAAATACACAATAACTAGTTTGACCAGAAATATATACCTTACCTGCACCCAGCATGACAGACGGATTACAATTATTTGTACAGCTTATCACCGCTGCA
This sequence comes from Rhincodon typus, assembly GCF_021869965.1. Classification (NCBI taxonomy): domain Eukaryota; kingdom Metazoa; phylum Chordata; class Chondrichthyes; order Orectolobiformes; family Rhincodontidae; genus Rhincodon; species Rhincodon typus. The sequence goes on along the minus strand of NC_063367.1, from coordinate 1,931,806 downwards.
ATGACAACAGAACCATGGGCCAGTTTATAATCCTTCCCTTCAAACTCAATTTCAACCACCTCCTTCTGTTTTTCTGGAGATATCTGAAACCCTTTAAAGCCAACCTGCATAAAACATACATTAGCAAGCATTTATACATAAACTGAAATAGTAGAGAATTATATGCTTTTGTATTAGATATGGACAATATGTTTTAAGTAGTTCAAGATCTATTACAGCATACAACTACACACCTACAAGGGACTAAATCTCTGGCCCTTGTTCCAATTTTAGCTTGGAGCCCCTTACTGGGTGTCAAGAGTTTTCCAGTGGGTATTATCATAGAGACAGAATCATTTAGGAGACAGGAGGAAACCATGCAGAGGAAAGCTACGAGTTACATTCCTCACTCTGTCCCCACTAATTCAATGTTTATTTCCTATCATGTGTGAGTCCCAAATACAAATGGCAATTATTTAATCACATCCCTAAGTTGCGTGTGCATGCACATGCAAGTCTGTTTTTGTGTTTTTGGGGTGGCGGGTGGGGATTGAGTGGTAATGGGAATTGGTGGGAAAAGAGAGGAAAAGTTTCATGGCTAAACATGTAACCTGTCCTACAAAATGGCTAAATAATAGATACATCATCACACCAGAGATGCTGCAATTTAGTATTCCACCTGCCACTCAAGTAGAGACTGGCTAATTCTGCAGAGATGGATACCTGAAGCTGAAGTCTGTAAGAGTAAGTCAGTTAACTAGGAGTTGCGGAATAGCATTGCCTGACACATACCGCATTTTTAATTCAGCCTGGATGCAAATGACTGGAATCTGAGGATCTCCTAGTAAAGATTGAAGGTGTGTGCGAACTAAATTATCTAGCAATGTAATTCTTCAACCCACTCTGAGCCCTGTCTGCAGCCTCCTATGTTGCTTCAATGAAGTTTAATTCAAGTTCAAAGAATAATCTTTCAATGAGGTATTTCCTAATGGCTATTCTCAACAATGAGCAAAACAAATTCCCAGCATAGCCACTGTTCCTGAGCTCAAACATTAACTCTGCTCGTATCTTCATGGATGCTGCCTTATCTGCAGGGTTCTTTTTCAGCACTTTCTGATTTTATTTTCTACATCCAGCATCTGCAGTATTTTGCTTTAAAGGTATAGCTCAGATTTCAACCTGAATTTTCCAGCAGTTAATAGAGCAAATTGTACCCAGGGTCCTGAACTAGTACAATATCAATGTCCTATTTAGAACTCTGTACTCAATTCCTTTCTATTTGTTTAAATGGAGCTGTGAATCCAGCTATCCATTGCATAATCTCTACTCTTGAAAAAGATCTCAGAACTGTTACAGGGCAGGAGGCTTTTACACCCATCATGTCAGCTCTCTGAGTGAGCTTCACACTTAGTGCCATTCCCTCACCTTCCCCTAGTAACTCATCACATTGTTCCTTTTCAAATAAGGATTGAATTTCCTCTGGAACACTGAGCTTGAACCTGCCTCCTCCACATTTGGGCCAGCACTTTTCATGTCCTAATCTCTTGCTGAGTTAATAAGTTTTTCCTCAAATCACTTTGCTTCTTTTACCAATTATATTGAATTTGTGCCCTCTTATTCTCAATCAAGAATAGGAACATTTCTCCATATTCATTCTGTTCAGACCCCTCAGCATTTTGTAAACTTCAGTCAGGTCTCCTCTCAGCCTTCTCTCAAATGGAATACTGTCCCAAATTCTCTAATCTATCTTCAGAACTGAAATTCCTCACCCCTAGAACCATTCTTTGTGATGCCTTCCTAATTTTCCTGAAGTGCGGCACCAGATACAATTTTACAGCTGAGGTCAAATTAGTGCCCTATAGGATTTCCACAAATTTATGGCAGTTAACAAAAAGTTAAAATTCCAAAAAAAAAAAAAAAAAAAAAAATCAGTATTCAAAGGACCAAGTCAAATTTTCAATGTTCTTGTTAAATTAGATTACTTTAGCAGGTCCCATGTTTGGAACACCCAGTTCCAAAAGTGCAACTTATACACGTCACTGGCAGAACTAACCTGTATTCCTCCCCACTCTGTGAAAGGGCCTAAAACAGATCAGTGATATTCTGGGTCCCAGGTCGAGTGACTCAATGAATAAATAGTCATTTGTGCTGAACAAGTTTACAACGAGAGTTTAGTTTTAACGTACAGCTTCACTATGGTGTGGAATGTAAACCTCCCTTTTCACTGCATGTTACAAATTTTATATTGGTTCGGAGAAGATTTACTGCATTACAAACATTTTCGTCTCCCCTTTACTTTGACAAAATAATGAAATAAATTATTTTGTAACCTTTCACAAGATTCATGTCCAGATTAAAACACACAGCAGTTTTGCTGATCTTCAAAAACTCCAAGCGCACACACCTTTTCATTCAGGCTGTTCTGAAAATCTTTCTTCATGTCATTTACCATGACTCTGTCCTGTGGCCGTTTTGGACCGCTCACGTATGGGACGATACCTGACAGATTCAGTTCTATAACCTGCGAAATGGATACAGAAGATGTCAGTGTACACTGGCCAATCTTAAAACAACAAACGTCAACATATTTTGTCCAATTGCTTCATACTTCCAAAATCTCAAACAGAGATCTGTACACAGTAAACTCTTTAACAATTGCCTGTTGTTGGTGCTTTATGCCCAAGGATGTGTTCCCAACCCTGTACACCCATGACTCTGTATCCAAATTCTGAATGACTGCCATCTACAAGTTTGCTGACCACACTACAATGGATATCAAACAACGATGAGTCAGAACACAAGGAGGAGATAGAGGGCTTGGTGACATGGTGCAATGTTAAAAACCTCTCTCTCAACGTCAAAGCTAAAGAACTGATCATTGACTTCAGAAAGAAAGGAGGAGAACACACCCCCACCTACATCAATGGAACTGAGGTTGAGAGGATGGACAGTGTCAAGTTCCTCAGAGTGACGATAACCGACAACCTGTCCTGGAATGCCCACGTAGGTGTGACAGTCAAGGCGGCACAACAATGCCTCTTCTTCCTCAGGCAGTTCAGGAAATTTGGCATGTCCGTAAGGACCCTCACCAACTTTTACAGATACACCATTGAAAGCACACAGTCCGGGTGCGTAACGGCCTGGTACAGCAACTGCTCTGCCCAGGACCGTAAGAAACTACAGAATGTTGTGCGCACAGCCCAGGCCATCACTGAAGCCAACCTCCCATTCGTGGACTCCGTTTCTACCATCAACGTCAAAGACCTATCCCACCCCAGTAATGCTCTCCCACAATCTCTTCCATCTGGCAGAAGATGCAGAAGCTTGAACAAGCACCAGCAGATTCAAGAACAGCTTCTTCCCTGCCATTATTAGACTCACCAATGGACTCTCTAACTTTAACTAACATTGATCTTGTTAATGTTGTTCTTGCCTCATGCACGCCCTGTACAGTGTGACCCGTATGCCTCACACTGTCCAAGTTTTTTTTCACCCTATGATCTGTACGTCCTTACTTACTATGATCTGCCTGTATTGTTCACAAAGCTTTTCATTGTACTTGGTACACCTGACAACAAATAAAATTAAACCAAATCCATTGAGTTCGATAAGAATTCTGATTGTTTCAGCAACATTTATTCCTAAACTTTCCCCCCAAAAAATGCTCATATCGCCAACAAATTTATTTCTCTGGTTTTGTAACTTTTGTGTACATTGCTAGCTATTCTAGCAGAATTTTAGAATGCTTACACATGATGTTACATGTGCTTTAATTGGATTATAAGATTATAACTTGAGGTAAGTGCTGTAACAAAGCAAAGGAACTGCATTCATATAGTGCCTTTCAGTCATCAGTATGCCCCAAAATACTTCAATGTCACTGGGTCAAAATCCTGGAACACCCTCCCTATGGCACTATGGTTGTGCCTATACTTCTGCAGAACTGCGACAGCTCCGGGCAGTAGCTCCCCACCACCTTTTCCAGGGAAATGAGGGATGAGGAATAAATGCTGGTTCAGTTAGCAAAGCCCACATCCTATGAATGAACAAAAAAAAAACTATGAAGCACTTTCGATGTGTAGCTGAGATTCCGTAGGCCTTTTTAATCAGAACTCTCAACTCTTCCTGCCACCCTCTGAGAGATCTGAATGCGCATCTTCAAATAAGAGTTATACAGCACAGAAACAGACCTTTCAATCCAACTTCTATGCGCTGACCAGATATCCTAAACTGATCTAGTCCCATTTGCCAGCATTTGGCTCATTTCCCTCTGAATCCTTCCTATTCACGTTCCCATCCAAATGCCTTTCAAATGTTGTAATTGTACCCACCTGCACCACCTACTCTGGCAGCTCATTTCATACATGTACCACCCTCTGTGTGAAAAAGTTACCCCTCAGGTCCCTTTTAAATCTTTCCCCTCTCACCTTACTCCTATGCCCTCTCGTTTAGATTCCCCTACCCTGGGGAAAAGACCATGGCTGTTCACCATATCCACCCCCCTCATGATTTTATAAACCTCTATGCAGGTCAGCCTCTGATGCTCTAGGGAAAAAAGCCCCAGGCCTGTTCAGTCTCTGCAAATAGCTCAAGCCTTCCAATCCCGGAAACATCATTGTAAATCTTTTCCAAACCCTTTCAAGTTGTACAACATCGTTCCTATAGCAGGGAGACCAGAATTGTACACAGTATTCAAAAGAGGCCTCAATGATGTCATGTTCAGCCACAACAGGACATCCCAACTTCCATACACAATGCACTGATCAAGCATGTTGTTCCAGTCCCACTGATACCTTTAAAACTAAATTATTTAATTTAAATTCTCTTTGCTTGGTTTTCCTACCAAAATTAATCACCTGGGAATATTCCGGGTCTTCTGAGGGATTCTGATAGTTTCTGAACAGCTTCACAGCTTTTAAATAGGTTTCCACAGTTTCAAGCTTTGTTTCACTACAACCTGTTGTTTAAGAAGAAAAGTTAAGTTCAAAGAAAAAGCCCATGACATTTGAGAGATTCTACAAATTTTCCAGTCTGTCTCACCTGTCTGCTTCAAGTGCCTTACTGTAATCTCGTCAACTGGGAAAAAGCTCACAGTAGCACCATATTCAGGACACATGTTTGCTATTGTTGTTCTGTCTGCTACAGACAGTTGGGACACCCCTGGACCAAAGAACTCGACAAACTTTCCCGAAACTCCTACTAGTCGGAGATGCTAGGGGGTAGTTGGGAAGAAAATTAACAAAAATGAATCATCACCTCTCTTTGCTTAGTTAACATTACAACTTGAAGTGCAAAAGAAAAATTCCAGAACATTGTCCTACCTTTGTTATACTTAAAACAACATCGATTGAAGTAGCCAAAGGGTCTGTGGTCCCCACTAGTTTACATCCGACTACCTCAGGTAACGTCAGCGTGACTGGTTGGCCCAGCATGACTGCCTCACTCTCTATCCCACCAACCCCTGGAAAGAAAACAAATACCACTCTATTCGCTTATGTGACATAAAGACAAGAAACACCTTTATAAGCAATCAAGCAAGCATTTTGCAAAATGTCTTCAGAAATATTCCACTGTGGGTGCAAATTCAGCATATATTAACACCTTCGCCCAGATCCAATTGGCATGCCACATAAAGCGTAGGTGTGAGGTTATTTTCTACCCAATAATTAGCTATCACATTACATGCTACTATATACAATACACAAACCTTTTTAACTGATCATGCAATTTTGGAGCTGAGCAAATAGCAATATCAAATCTGGCATTTTTCAGATGCTTAAGTTGCTAACGTCAGTATAGAAAATTGTGATATCCAATACTCTGAATGAAGTACCTTTGAACAAATAGAAGGTGGTTACAATTTTTAAAAAAAATTAATTTAATGGTCATGAACACTGGATCTGGTCATAAACTAGTGTAAAACAGCTGACAATTCTTTAACACATCAAAAGAAAATATAATTATGACTGCAATTCAGATATTCTGTAACTAAAATGTCGCTGGCACATTTAAGAACAATGTGAAAGCTAACCAATTATCTTTGCATTATTGTCTCTGAGCCAACAATTTGGAATTCATGTTGACACTATTATAGAGACATAAGAACTAGGAGCAGTAGGAGGCCATCTGGCCCCTCGAGCCTGCCCCGCCATTTAATAAGATCATGGCTGATCTTTTTGAGACTCAGCTCCACGCACCCACCCACTCACCATAACCCTTAATTCCTTTACTGTTCAAAAATTTATCTAGCCTTGTCTTAAAAACATTCAGCGAGGTAGCTTCAACCGCTTCACTGGACAGGGAATTCCAGATTCACAACCCTTTGGGTGAAGAAGTTCCTCCTAACCTCAGTCCTACATCTGCTTCCCTTTATTTTGAGGCGATGCCCTCTAATCCTAGTTTCACCTGCTAGTGGAAACTACTTCCCTGCCTCCACCTGATCTATTCCCTTCATATTCCTATATGTTTCTATAATATCTCCCCTCATTCTTCTGAATTCCAATGAGTATAATCCCAGCCTGCTCAGTCTCTCCTCATAATCCAACTCTCTCAACTCTGGAATCAACCGAGTGAATCTCCTCTGCACCCCCTCCAGTGCTAGTATATCCCTTCTCAAGTAAGGAGACCAAAACTGCACACAATACTCCAGGTGTGGCCTCACCAGGACTCTTATACAGCTGCAGCATAGCCTCCCTGTTTTTAAACTCCATCCCTCTAGCAATGACAGACAAAATTCCATTTGCCTTTTTAATCACCTGCTGCACCTGCAATCCTACTTTTAGCGATTCATGCACAAGAACACCCAAGTCCCTCTGCACAGCAGCATGCTGCAATTTTTTACCATTTAAAACATAGTCCATTTTGCTGTTATTCCTACCATAGTGGATGACCTCACACTTATCAACATTGTACTCCACCTGCCAGACCTTTGCCCACTCACTTAGACTATCTATATCCCTCTGCAGACTTTCAGTGTCTTCTGCACCCTTTGCTCTACCACTCACCTTAGTGTCATCTGCAAATTTTGACACACCACACTTAGTCCCCAACTCCAAATCATCTATGTAAATTGTAAACAATTGCGGTCCCGACACTGATCCCTAAGGCACAACACTAGCCACTGACCGCTAACCAGAAAAACACCCATTTACCCCTACTCTTTGCTTTCTACTAGTCAACCAATCCTCTATCCATGCCAATACATTACCTGTAATACCGTGCAACTCTATCGTTTGTAGTAGCCTTTGGTGTGGCACCTTGTCAAATCCCTTCTGGAAATCCAGATACACCACATCCACAGGTTCCCCATTGTCCACCATGCAAGTAATGTCCTCAAAGAATTCCACCAAATTAGTTAACATGACCTACCCTTCATAAACCCATGCTGAGTGTTCCCAATGGGACAATTTATATCCAGATGTCTTGCTATTTCTTCCTTAATGATAGATTCAAGCATTTTCCCCACTACCGAAGTTAAGCTAACTGGCCTATAATTACCTGCTTTTTGTCTACTTCCTTTTTTAAACAGTGGCGTCACATTGGTTGTTTTCCAATCTGCGGGAACCACCCCAGAGTCCAGTGAATTTTGGTAAATAATTACTAGTGCAGTTGCTATTTCCTCATCACCTCTTTTAGTACCCTGGGATGCATTTCATCAGGGCCAGGAGACTTGTCTACCTTTAGCCCCATTAGCTTGCCCAGCACTGCCTCCTTAGTGATGATGATAGTTTCTAGGTCCTCACCTGCTCTCATCTTCTTGCCATCAGTTTTCGGCATGTTATTTGTGTCTTCCACTGTGAAGACCGATACAAAATAACTTTAATGCCTCGGCTATTTCCTCATTCCCAGTTATTAAATTGGCCTTCTCATCCTCTAAAGGACCAATGTTTACCTTCACCACTCTTTTACGATTTACATATTTATAGAAACTTTTGCTGCCTGTTTTTATATTCTGAGCTAGTTTACTCTCATAATCTATCTTACTTTTCTTTATAACTTTTTTTTGTGGCTTTCTGTTGGCCTTTAAAGATTTCCCAGTCTACTAGTTTCCCACTACTCTTTGCTTTTTTATATGTGTTTTTTTTCAATCTGATACTTTCCTTTATTTCCTTAGACATCCATGGCTGGCTCTCTCTTTTCCTACAGTTCTTCCTTATCACTGGAATATACTTCTGCTGAGCACTGAAAAATCGTTTTGAAAGTCCTCCATTGTTCCTCAATTGACCCACCATAAAGTTTTTGCTCCCATTCTACCTTAGCTAACTCCTCCCTCATCCCATCATAGTCTCCTACGTTTAAGCACAGGACATAGGTACTGGATTTAACCTTCTCACACTCCATCTGTATTTTAAATTCGACCATACTGTGATCGCTCCTTCCGAGAGGATCCCTAACTGAGACTGCAGAGGTTCGATGAAGTCTTCACATCATCTTCACGTAGCAATTAGGAATGGGCAGCTAATACAGACAATCTGGATAACCCATAAACAGGAGACAGAAAAGTTCAGCCTGGACTTGTGAATGTTGAGTGAACATGCAAACTGTTCCAAGGTCTACCAAAGTTGAAGTCTACGCAACCATGTTCTCTCAGCACAAAGTCAAATGACCATTTTATTTTGTTTTTAGTAATAGGGAAAGACAATTCACAGGAAAGTCTTTTCAAGCAGCCTCACTTTTTCTCATACAAGACAAAAATAGGGCATTATCTTTAAACTGCAAGGATGACATTAGGACCATGTCGTCATCATCATCAACGGCTGTCCCTCGCAGACGAGGATGACTCTCTTCCACTCTTAGGGTGAGTCCACAGGTGGCTGTACAGATCCATGCATCTAACGCAGGCTCTGTTACACTCGGGGCAGAAGGCGGTCACGGGAAGGGGTTTTCACTTAACTTCCACTTTTTCCCCCAATAGCAGTCTCAAGGTGCTCAACGTCTTCCTCGATGCTCCTTCTCCATTTTGGACAGTCTTGGGCCAGTGATTTCCTGATATCTGTGGGAATGCCGCAAACTATCACTGAGGCTCTTCCTCTGTCCACCTGGGGCTTGCCTGCCGTTTTGAAGCTGGGAGTGGAGGACCTGCTTGGGGAGTCTCGTGTCGGTCATGTGGACAACGTGCTCAGCCTCTCGCAGCCAATCAAGGGTGGTTAGTGTCCCAATGATGGGGACGTTTACCTGGTCAAGGATGCTGGTGTTGCTACATCTTTCTTCCCAAGGATTCACAGGATCATAGAATCATAGAATCCCCACAGTGTGGAAACAGGCCATTCAGCCCAACAGGTCCACACCACCCCTCCAAAGAGCATCCCACCCAGATCCATTCCCCTAACCCTGAATCTCCCATGTCTAACACACCTAACCCAAACATCCCTGGGGATTATGGACAATTTAGCTTGGCCAATCCACCTACCCTGCACATCTTTGGACTGTGGGAGGAAACCGGAGCACCTGGAGAAAACCCACGCAGACACGGGGAGAATGTTCAAACTCCACACAGACAGTCACCTGAGGCTGGAATTGAACCTGGATCCCTGGCTCTGTAGGCTAGCAGTGCCAACCACTGAGCCACCGTGCTGCCCTATCTTGCGCAGGCAGCGTTTGCGGTACTGCTCTAGTGCCTAGAGGTACCTGCTATAGACAGTCCACGTCTCAGAGCCGTATAGAAGGGTGGGAACCACAACAGCTCTGTGAACCATGATCCTGGCGTTGGATCTTATACTGTTGCTCTCAAATACCCTTTTCCTCAGGCTGTGCTAGCACACTGAATGTGGTGCTGTATCTCTTCATCAATAGCCATGTAACCAGACATCAACCAACACCTGCTTGAAAATTTTGTTAGGGTAACTGGTCAAACATATGAGTTTCGACACAAGTATTTGAATCTACTTCTACAATAGTTCTTAACACTTTAGGTCGAAGGATACTTTTTCAAAGGGTTTAATAATTATTGACATGCTTTGAATAGCATTGTGGCTGAATACTTCATTACACGGTATCTTCCTGCTCTTACTGGAATGGTATTAGACTGAGAGCCTTCTCACCTTGGGAATTCAGGAGAGACTTTACACCTTCCACCTTGTGAGAAAAATGCTAAGTGAAAGACTTCTGTTTACTGCCCTGTCCACTTTGTGGCACATGGCATTCAAGCAACTGTGACTCAGCTAGCAACTGGAGTGGACATGGGCATGCACCCAGCCTGAGCTGTCATAGCAGCCTGTCACATTCAAACATTTCACACAGCACCATTTAAAAATTACAGGTCTGAAGAGGAAATTTCATTTTAAAAAAGGTACAAAATGTTCTACTCCATGAAGCCAGGTGAAGAATGCAACTGGAGTTTCATCTTTTACAATCTTTCACTTAGTGATACCCAATGTGCATGCTAAACTCATGCTGCTCAATCCTTTCTTACGTACATATAACTCCTAATATCCACATGAAACCCCAGTTCATGATCACCACCTGAATACAATTAAACACAATTAAAATACAGTAAATAAACAAACAACAGCAAGAGCCTCTCTCTCCTTATTCTGGTTCTGTTCCTCAACTCTAAAGACTGTGAAAATGGCGAGGCTCTCAGTGCACGTGAATTAACATAGGTAGCGGGTCATTGCAAATGAACCTACTTGGGTTGGCTCTTGTACATTCAGCCTCGAAAGCCTTTAAATCAGACTCCTCAGTGAGGGTTTGTCAAAAACATTCAGAAAATACAGATAACTCCCAATTAACTGGGTCACTGACATTCATGCTTTAAAAGAAATGACCAATTTTAAACAAATGAATTTAAGAGACTACAAATAACTAAACAGTCAGATGTCAATTATTTGTACAGCTGTTTTAAGTGAAGGGGTTTGGTTCTAGTTGCCCAATTTAAGTGGTTATAGGTAACAAGTGAGAGATTAAATGCACACTTACCCCATCCTAGAATTCCAAGACCATTCACCATAGTCGTATGAGAATCGGTGCCTACCACACTATCGGGGAAGAAAACGTCTCTTAGATCAAACACTACGCGGGACAGGTATTCTAGGTTTACTTGGTGCACTATTCCACTTCCTGGTGGCACCACAGTCACATTCTGAAATACTTTGGAAGCCCACTGCATCAAAAGGATGGAGAGCAGGAGAAAAAGTGATTAAAAATTTTTAAAATCAAATGAAGCTAACATCACATTCCAACTCTGAAACAGTTCTGTGGTACATTTTAAAATTCCTGCTTTGATCTGGCTCAAATCAGAATGGGGTTCTACCTTTACAGATTTTTCTTCACTAGAGACAGCCCTCAAAAAGAACACATTTCTTGCAAACTGCTGTCCCTGCCTGCCTTTGTTATGGAATGTGTTGAGTGTAAATGCAGCCCTCTATAAACATTTTACAGACACTAATGCCCTTCAAAACAGCAACAGAAAATTCAAGAACCAATTAACAGATAAGGCAGAACCTGTAGATAAAACACAGAGACTGACATTTCACTTGGGTCACTGCGCTTTGATCTAAATACCAAGAAGCACTGTCCCCTGGTGATCCCTCGTAGTGACGATGCTTGCACAGAATCCCAAAGGAGCAAGAGAGACAGACAGAAAGAGAATGAGAAAGAGAGAGGCTACAAGGGACAGAAGTGAAAAGTAAAAGGCTAAGGGGGTAGAAAAAGAGCAGAATTAAAAAGAACATCCAAAATCTGCATTTGACATGGGCAGTTAGTCATTGGCCAGCTCATGCTCAATGAGCAGTTGATGTGCCTTCTTGAGCTTTCAGCATCAAAGGTCACACCATCACAGACAGTCTAATGCATTCTCTTACCAGCTACTGGGGTCAAAGCCAATCTTCTTCAAGTCAGTTTTCAGTGTACCTCTGAAACACTTCAATCAGTACAATTTCTACCCCCAGCCTGCAACCAAGTGTTCAGATTCTGATGCACTGTCCAGTCCAGTACAGTTGCCATGTGACAACAGTCTACGCTTTAGGTGCCTGCTTCCGGGAGGATACTTGTGTTCATCCCACAGTCTAATCTGGTGTTCTGGAAGCATTATGGCACGTTATCCAAAGTCAATAGTACTATTGTAAAAAGAGCCAGTTTTATACCTTGCTTGGTCTCAGGGTAGTCCAAAGCACTTTACTATAAGACCATAACACTAAGACATAGTAGCAGAAATCAGGCCATTTGGCCTACCAAGTCTGCTCCGCCATTCAATCATGGCTGATAAGTTCTTCAACCCCATTCTCCTGCTTTCTCCCCGTAACCCTTGATCCTCTTGATAATCAAGAGCCTATCTATCTCAGTTTTAAATGTACTCAATGACCTGGCCTCCACAGCCTTCTGTGGCAGTGAATTCCATAGATTCCACCCTCTGGCAGAAGTAGTTTCTCCCTATCTCTAAAAGGTGTTCCCTTTACTCTAAGGTTGCGCCCTCGGGTCCTAGTCTCTCCTATCAATGGAAGCATCTTCCCAACATCCACTCTGTCCAGGCCTTCAGTATTCTGAAAGTTTCAATTAGATCCCCCCTCATCCTTCTAAACTCCAATGAGTATAGTCTCAGAGTCGTCAAACATTCCTCATATGTTAAGCTTTCCATTCCTGGGACCACTCTCGTGAACCTCCTCTGAACCCACTCCAGGGCCCGTACATCCTTCCTGAATTATGGGACCCAAAACTGCACACAATACTCCAAATGTGGCCTTATAAACTAGAACCTTATAAAGCCTCAGTAGTACATCCCTGCTTTTATATTCAAGTCCTCTCAAAAAACATTGCATTTGCCTTCCTGACTACTGACCCAACCTGCAAGTTTACCTTGAGAGAATCCTGGACTAGAACTCCCAAATCTCTTTGCACTTCAGACTTCTGAATTTTCTCCCCATTCAGAAAATAGTCCATGCTTTTATTCTTCTTGCCAAAGTGCATGACCTCATACTTTCCCACGTTGTACTCCATCTGCCACTTCTTTGCTCACTCTCCTAACCTGTCCAAATCCTTCTGCAGCTTCCCCACCTCCTCAATACTACCTGTCCCTCCACGTATCTTTGTATCGTCTGCAAACTTAGCCAGAATGCCCACAGTTCCCTCATCTAGATCATTAATGCACAAAGTGAAAAGTCGCAAGTGAAACACAGCAGCCAATATTCACACTGAAAGCTCCTACAAACATCCAAGTGTTAATGACCAGATCATTGATTTTATGGATGTTAGGAATAAAGATTAGGATCAAGGAATAAGTATCATTCAAGGCACTGGAAATAATACTGCACTTCTTTTAGTGCAATGGTAGAACATCAGAAGACGCCTGATTTAACACTTCACCTGAAAGATGACACTCTCAGTATGGCACTGAAATGTCAGACTAAATCTGTGTTAGTCTCTAATGTACAATAACCTTCCAAATCTAAACTAAGCCATGGCTAAGTGGAATTAAATTGGATAAATGCGCCATGAAGTACTGTAAAAAAATTTAAAGGCTTACTTTATAACAAGGTTGGAAATTTTGTTTTATTCATTAATGGGATGAGGGCATTGCTGGCTAGGCAGGCAGCATTCCAGACCAAGTAAGGAAGGCAATTTCCTTCCCTAAAGGACATTAGTGAACCAGATGGGTTTTTCCAACAATCAATAATGGATTCATGGTCATCATTAGGTTCTTAATTCCAGATATTTTACTGAATTCAAATTCCACCATCTGCCATGGCAGAATTCGAACCCAGGGCCCCAGAATGTTATCTGGGTTTCAGAATTAACAGTCCAGCAATAATACCACTAGGTCATCCCTTGCCTATACATTTCTGAACTAAATGGAAAAATATATAAAATGAATGAAAACATCTCAAATATCTGAAAGAATGCTACACTCTCTCAAATGAGCTAGTAAACGGAGTCCGTTCCAACGGATGCATTTAAAAGATTCCAGGTTGTTACCCAAAAGAGAGCTGGGAGTTCACTCAAGTCCCGAGCAACACTGGCTTGTTGTTCTTTGTAGAATCTCCCTGCACAGAAATCAATTCCTGTTTGCTTGCATAAGAGGAACTACATTTCAAAGTACCACAGGATATTTTTAGAACATAAAAATCACTATTTGAATGCCAGTTCACTCTTTCAGAATGAGCTGACTTTAAAAAAGGGTGATAGATCTCTTTAAAACTTTTTTGCAACCATGGGATAACTACCAAACCTTTTTTGATTAGGGTTGCGCTCAGTCACTATTTTTGTCGGTATTCCACTTTTCTTTCTACACTCTACCCTAAAATAAGAGACAGTTTGTTTGATCATGCATTGCTCACAAAAGCTTGCATTCTACCTTGCACTGTCCTCTCTCACTCAGGCACTGACTGCACTAGTCCTAGGAAAATGTCGGTTTATATGCAGAATATTGCATAAAAACTGACATTTTCCCAGCTACCTTCAGTTCGGAGGAAGGGTCACTGGATCGAAACCTTAACTCTGATTTTGTCTTCAGAGGCTGCCAGTTGTACTGAGCTTTTCCAGCAACTTCTGATTTTGTTCCTGATTTACAGCATCCACAGCTTTTCTGTTTTTACACTAGTCCTAGGCAGGAAGAGTATGTAATCAACACTAAAATCACAATCAAACTGTACACCATCACCTCTTTCCCCTTACCCATTTTATTTTAGAAACAGCTTTGTTTTCTCCGAGTTATCATTTGAAACAGCTTTCAATTTGCATCAAATGATACACTAATTATGTCTGCATAAGTGAGAGCTTCCCATATGGAACCCCCAGTTGAAATTCTGGGGTCACAAACTCTTGAGGTAGCAACAGAACTTTGACAGTTATAACAACAGTAGCACCACTCTCTCAGTTCGCAGCTGAGGTATAACCACAATTTCCTAGCATCAAATTGGAGTCACAGTGAAAAAACACTTGGGAAGCACTGGCATAAGCAACTTTCAGTCAAAGAAAATTTTCAAGATCTGTGGCTTTCTGCTACATAGCCCAGAGAGAGAGTGACAACAGAGTTTAACCTGGGGATTAAACACCTAGAAATATTTAGACCAGAGCAGAGTACACACACGTAACTCAGTTGTCATTTCTCCGACTTTAGTTTTAGATTTTCATTATAATTAAGAAAGTAGGGTTTTGGAATGAAAACTGCAAACTTGAGAACAAATAGTACCACAATGTCCATGGGGAGTGTGTACTCATTCTGACAAACTTACCTACAGTTTCCATTCAAAGTATGGACAAATGACTTCATTATAGAAAGTAACCCTGAAATACCATATTTTAATAGATATATGCACCTTAAAAAATTGCAGCCGTTCCTTATTTCTGCTGAATTCCATTTCTTGGTTCTTTATTAAAGTTTCTGGTCTAGAGAAAATTTTAAAAAAGTCAATGAGTAATAGCAATGATTTTAAATTTGATTTTTAACCACAGACAAACCACAATGATATACTGCTATTTGCATTTAATGGAGTGCAACAAGCAAGAAACACTTCTGCCTCTGTCTTTGACATCACTTCGCCTCAACCGTGACAAACAGAGCACACCAGGTGAGACTGTAATCTTGAAGATGTGACTAACTTCAGAAGATGGTGACTTTCCAGTTTTCCATTGCAAAATATTAAGCAGCAGTGAGCAGAAAGGCCAGTCTTACCCAGTTACAGGTTGCAGGTGAAAAGGACAAAGCAGAGGTGTGTTCTCTATCTCTGTGGTGCGTGGTTTTGAGGAAGGGGAGCTCGCTTCACTGTGGCATGAACTCAAACAGCTGATGGAACGTTGGCAAGGCGAGCTTTTCGATGGCAGCTTGCTGCTGGAAACTCTAGGCACTGCTCCAGAGCCATCTCCACCCCCTGGATTTGGAGCGTTTTGAATGGCACTAACCAAAAAAAGCAAAAGATGTACAATTACCGGCCCTGCGGATTAAGTGGCTCATTTACAAAACAAAAATTATAAGAGCTGAATTTGCAAAATGCTCTTTAACTAATCCATTTTATAAGAACATCAGCAGGAGTGGGTGATTTGGCTCCTTGAGACTGTGCTGCCTTCAATAAGAGTACGGGTGATCAGTCTGTGGCCCGAACTCCACTTTCCTGCACGTCTCCCACAACCCCAACACCCCGTCAATGATAAAACTGCCTCTCTCTCATCTTTGGACAGTAGAAGAAAATTTCCTTTACATATTGGTTTAAATTTACAAATTAATTTACCAAACAGATAAGTACATATAGGTTTCAGGTTTGTCTACAAAAAGATACAAAAAAGTGTGAAAAGTATACTGATGCTTCTATAGTTGAAAATGAGATTTTGCAAATCTACAAGGAAAGAGCCGGGGAGTGGGGCCATTGGATAGATCTTGCAAAGACCCCATACAGATATGACAGAGTGGCCTACGGCTATTCTATACAATCTAATGGATTTACGATGATTCTATTTTCTGACATTACCACATCAAATACAATGTTAAATAAGTGCAATCAGTACAGACCCTATGGTCTCTCTGTACATCCTAAATAATAGAAATATTATGCCAGTGAGTAAGAAAGTATTAAGAAGAGTCTAAAATTCGATGACTCTTTGGATTTCCTCAAAGATCTCATTTTGAAAACCTATTCTTCAGTAGAATAGACTGGAAAATCTTGCAACACTGATGAAGGGTTAGTGGGCTCATTGCATCTGGGCCAGCTATCTTTGACCCTTTCTCCCTACATGGCAACATATTTGAGCCAAGATAAGCTGCTTAGCTGCCCATCACCAAGACTGGCATTTTCAATTTCTATAACAGCAAACTCCACTCTGATCTGATAAAACTTTCCTTACTCTGTCACCTTTACACTTGAGTATTGCAGCAGACTCCTTGCCAGCCTCCCAAATTCTACCATCTGTCGATGCAAAATAATCCTAAATTTTGTTTGTCACGTCCTAACTCGCAGCGAGTCCTGTTCACCTATGACCATTGTGCTCACGCACTATCACTGGCTCCTCATCAAGCAAAAACTTCATTTTAAAATTCTCATTTCGGTTTATAAACCCTTCCATGCCAAAGGCCCTCGCTGCCCTTGTAATCTCCAGTCCCAAAAACCCTCCAATATATCTACACGGCTTGAGTTTGATTATCCTGAATTTAAATGTTCACCGTCAGTGGCGGAGCATTCAGCTGCCAAACCCTAAGCTCTGGAAATCACTCCCTAAACCTCTTCATCTCTTGAAACTAAACATTAAAACTTGAAGAAATTTTAGTTTTCTAGCCTCATGTCTCTTGTCAATTTTTGCCTGATAATGCTTCAGAGAAATGCAATGGAATGTCTTACTACGTTAAAGCATTTTAGAGATTGCTAAATGCACATACAAATCGTGATTGCAGAAACTGATGCAGTTCAGCAATGTAAAATTCCAAGCAAATTTTAGTCATGTTTCATTTCCTTGCCTTTTACTAAAATCAATCTGTATTGAATGGTCAACAATCAGATCAGTTGGACAGACTGGATTGACTTTGCTAGGGTCTCCTCCATGTTTCTTCACTGCTTCCCTCATGGCTGCAAAATCCACCACTGCAGGAATCCCACTGAAATAAATGAAACAGACAATCAAAGACATTAACTAACCTCCTGCGTTTGGAAGGAGGAAACATATGAGATTGCACTGCTTATTGATTCCACCACTAGGTGCTGTGAATGATTGCACAAGCCTACAAGCACAGGTTGGAAGTGATGTGGCAGCCAATGAAACGGCAGCTGCCTGGAACCATAGTAGCACTGCCCATATAATCATGCTGCAGGTCCCAGGCAAACCCCCGAGTGCTGGCGCTCAGTAAAATCCACACACGGTCAACTGAACTCATGTTGAACAGCAATACAGGAACCTGCCTGCAGCCTAAGTCTGATACAGAGTAAAGAGTGTTGCCTCCCTAGGTAAAGCAAAGTGACTTTAATCAGTTATTCTTTTGGAAGTGAAAGGAGCAACTACAATCTATGGAAGGAATTGGTGCAAATAGGCTAAATCCATTTAAAGCTGTGTCACTTCATATTGCTGCTATAGAAAGCAAAGCCAACTAAATGCCATAAAGGAAATGCACGCAGTAGACAGTAGGTCTGCTGCTGTAGAGATGTCAAAACACTTCCGGAGAGATCACAGATTACAAAGTGTGGAGCTGGAGGAACACAGCAGGCCAGGCAGCATCAGAGGAACAGGAAAG
>NC_063367.1:1860537-1913282 GCF_021869965.1 Rhincodon typus | reverse complement strand
CGGGTCGGGACCCCTCTCCCGACCCGAAACGTCAGCTTTCCTGTTCCTCTGATATTGCCAGGGCTTGCTGCGTTCCTTCAGCTCCACACTTTATTATCTCTGACTCCAGCATCTGCAGCTCTTGCTATCTCCGGAGAGATCATTTTGCCTGACATCACCAGCACCATTTAGGTACATGCAGGTGGCAGCCATCTTGGCAGTGACAACACGTTGAATTGAATTAAGTTTATTTTCACATGTACTCAAATTATGAGCACAGTGAGAAGTTTACAAATTGCCACTTACGGCGCCATCTTAGGTACAAAGATACCTAGGTATAGAATCTTGGTACAAAGCAGAAAAACAAAGTTAAAAGATTAAACATTAGTCCTTCTTAGTAAAACATAGAAAAACAAGTAAACTCTGTTAACAGTTCAACACCATAGTCCATAAGCACCTAGCCAGGCTGGGCTTGCACTCCGCCACTCAGGGTTATGTTTCTTTGTTTTTTTTTCTATTGTACTGTTTAATTTTTAACTTTTTTTTTTATTTTTCTGCTTTGTACCAAGATTCTGTACCATGGTATCTTTGCACCGAAGTGGTGACTTGTAAACTTTTCAATGTACTCATTTGAGTACGTGACAATAAACTTAATTCAGTTCAATATTTAATCATCAACTGATACCTGGAATAGGTTATCTCATCATTAGCGCACAGATGTCTGTGGAAGCTTTCTATGCAGAAAGTGACTGCAGGATTTCCATTGTGCAACACCCAAATCGGTCCTTCACAAGATGGGTGTAAAAAAAAGATTACAGCAGGAGTAGCTGGGCGGAGGGAGGGGAAGCAAAGCACAGCTGGAACAGAGATAAATGAAATTACAGCAGAGCTTTGAGGCTAAGAATCAAGATTAAAAGGTGTGTACTTTTTTTAAAAAAATTGAATATGCTTCGGCAAAATAAGGGGCAAAGTGCTGGTAAATACAGCCCCTAATTTTCAATTATACAAAACGAAATGTTAATTTGAACTGTGGGTACCATTCAGTAATCTGTCTTGGTGACTCATTTTTAATCTTTCACAGTATGTGTTAATGCCACTGTCGCATTTGTTGCCCATCCCTAATTGCCCTTGAACCGAGTGGCTTGCCATGTACATTTCAAAGGACAGGTAGAATCAACCTCACTGCTGTGGGTCTGGCATCACACATAAGCCAGATCAGGTAGATTTCCTTTCCTAAAGGATATCAGTACACCCAATGGGTCACTGTCATTTAAGACTAAGCTTTCCATTCCAGATTTTAGGAGTGGAAATTAATTCCAGCAGCTCTCATGGTGGGATTTGAACCAATGACCCCAGAGCATCAGCACCAACTTCTGGATTACTGGTCCATTCAGAATCGTTGCAAGGGAGACAAAAATCACAGCACACCCAATATGGTCTTCAGATAGCTACATAAGTACATGACAAAAATAGAAATTGCTGGAAAAGCTCAGCAGATCCGGCAGCATTTGTGGAGGGAATTCGGAGGTAACATTTCGGGTCCAGTGATCCTTCCTCAGAACTGATGGTAGCTAGGAAAATATTGGTTTATATGCAGATAATAGGTTGGGGTACGGCATAAGAAGTAATCGATCGGTAGGGATAGAGCCCAAAGAGAGAGAACAGCAGCTAGATAGACAAAGGAGTGGATATTGATCTAACTAGGAGGGTGAAAAAGTGTTAATGGGGACTGTTAGTGGCTAACAATGGGTGGTGTGTAATAACAGACTGTGTGATACCAAGGCCAGGTCATGGGAAAAAAACTGAAGTTGCTGGAAAAGCTCAGCAGCATCTGTGAAGAAAAAAAATCAGAATTAATGTTTCGGGTCTAGTGACCCTTCTTCAGGGGGTTGGGGTAAGGACACGGGACATGTCAGGCCCTAAAGTTGTTCAGTTCAATATCGAGTCTGGAAGACTGCAGGGTCCCCAGGTGGAAAATGAGGCGCTGTTCTTCCAGCTTGCGCTGAGCTTCCCTGGAGTTCTGCAACAAGTCTGAGACAGAGATAAAAACCAAAAAAACTGCAGATGCTGTAAATCAGGAACAAAAACAAAGTTGCTGGAAAAGCTCAGCAGGTCTGGCAGCATCTGTGAAGACAAAAACAGAGTTAACGTTTCGGGTCCGGTGACCGTTCCTCAGAACTGGTGGTGGCTGGGAAAATGTCATCTCTGAGACAGAAAAGTTGGCCAGAGAACAGGGTAGTGTGTTGAAATGAGCTTTTCCCCTCCCCCCCGCCCTATCTTCTGCATATAAATTAACATTTTCCTACCTACCATCAGTTGAGGAAGGGTCACCTGACCCAAAACATTAACTGATTTCTCTCCATGGATACTGCGAGATCTGCTGAGCTTTTCCAGCAATTTCTATTTTTGTCTGATTTACAGCAGCCGCAGTTCTTTTGATTTTTATGTAAGTATATGACACTGGAAGCAAATCTGCTAAAAAAAAATGTTGAAAAGATGCAATTTTTTAATCAGATAAAAGACCGTTTACGGAAATTAGAGCAGGCTACAGAGCTTGAAAATTCTTTGTAGCATAGCTTTGAGAGCTGGAGACACAGCAGGGACACATTGGCTGGAGGTTTCCATTACAGCATGGCAGGTTTACATAGGCTGTCCCTACCTAAAATGAAACTTAGAGGGGTAAAGAATCTCGCAGTAATGCAAAACAAATTGCATATGTACACGCTTGTAGAGAAAATTTGATATGAAAAGGCTTTTAAATTGTCTTCACTTCCTATAAGTTTTTATCTATGACCGAGGACCAGATTACTCAAATCAGATAGGTTTTCTTGGTCTTTACTTGGAGGGAACATGTAAGTGGGAACTGAACACAAAGCTCAACTTTCTACCCAGAACAGTTGCCCGACTCACGTGAAATCTTGGAGGAGGACCCGGGCTGGCCAGAAAGGAACATCAGCCTGGTTTTGCTGTTTTTTCCAATCAAGAATAGTCAGAGCATCTTCTTTTTTTATATGGAGCCCATCACAATTTCGAACAGCAGCCTCCAGTAGCACACGGATAGAGAAAGGCAACCTCACTGTTGAAGAAAGAAAGGAACGACTTAAAGTTGCAATCAATCAATCAGTTCCATCAAGGTGGTGTGTTTAACGTGAAAGCACTTTTAAAAGGATCGATTTCATCCAAAAAATACTATGGATTTTGGAAATTTGAAACAAACATAGAATGATGGAGAAATGCAGGTGGTCTGGTACCGTGGAGACAAAAACCAGAGTTGATGTTTCAAGTCCAGTATAACTCTTCTTCAAAACTGAGAACTAGTCATTTTACATTAATCTTCAACAGCGATGGATGAACTATGCAGGATGATGTGTCATTATTTATTTCTTTTCTCAACTTTTCTCATCATCGTTCATTGCCTTGAGGGACGTTATTTCAGTTACTCATGCTTTAAACAAGGTAGACAGAAGCTCACCAGGGCAGAGAGGAGCAATGCCACTTAACCACCAGCTCAAAATAAAATGTCTACTCTCTCCCCAGACTTTTCTCTTGAAAGCAGTGATTCATGGACCACCAAGCTTCAACATCCGAAAGCTTGTGATGACTCATCCTATTAACCATACTCCTATGAGCTGGCTTTTGGGTCAACAGACAGAATCATAAGATTCAAAACTGCACCCACGGTGACAACATGACCCATTTCCCTCAATCGGTCCCTGAAGCCCTGCAAGTTTATTACCCCCCACCAAAATAGTCATTTATTTCCATTTTGAAATAATTGATTCCCTCCGCTTCCATCTCCTTCATAAACATCGATTTCCAGGTCATTACGATGTTGCAAAAAAACTCTACCTCAAATCCCTCTTGTATGTCCCTTATGTGTTCCTGTCAACTGGAACGCAAAGCAAATCGACCCCTTGCTAGTCATGGGGCCTCACAGTTAACTAGCACACACTGCCAACTCAACAAACTGTAGATGAATCTTGGGAGCTGAGTAACTTGAACAACTTGGCATTACACCAAAAAGCTCACTGACAGACCTTGCTTTTAGGAGTTTGTCATGGGACTGACGAATATAAGCTGCGATGGGAGAATCAGGCCTGCAGCATATAATAACAATTAGCAGAGAGATGTACAACCACATCCAACAAACCTTCATGTCGGTCAGTGCTGATGCACAGATATCAAACAGAACAGTATACTGGAATAAAGGACAGCAGAAAGGGAGAATGAACAGAGGACCAGATAATTCATAAGTGTACAATCTTGCCTTATTCTCCATCCTCCCAAATGAGGATGATCCGTCAAAATATATAGGCAAACATCTTACCATATCTTGGATCATTAAGTTTAAGAACATTGAAGTATTTCTTGTCTGGACGATCTGCAGTTAGAGGCTCAATTAAGTAATGGAAGGGATGTTCTAAAATTAAAGAAAGAAATGTTAGCGTACGTTATAGCTGTGGACATAAAAATGTTGAAAACAATCTACTGATCTTTAAAAACATTAAGACATTTGCTTTCTCTGATCAAACATTAACTCAAGTGAAGTTAAGAGGGTTGACAAAACATCAGCAGTCCTGGACTTTACAAAACAAGGTAGCAGCTCGCCACCACATTCTCCAGGGTAATCAAAGATGGACACAAAAGTTGCCAGTGACACACATAATCCAGGAAAGAATAAAAATAACCATTTAGCAGATCACAGCAGAGGTGAAGAGTACAGTCAAAGATTGGATACACAATGTGTGGCAGGGTTAACCTTGAAACCACACACGATCCTGACTTGGAAAAATATCTCCATTACTTTAGTGTTGCAGGGTCAAAATCCCAGACCTCCCTAACAGAACTGTGGGTGCACCTGCACGACAGGTACTGCAACAATTCAAGAATGCGGCAATTAGGGATTGGCAATAAATGTTGTCCCAGTCAGCGATGTCAAAATTATATGAATGAATGGGAAGGGTAACTCTGCAGCTGAGAACGAAACCTTGGTGATCCAACAGGACGAATATCTCTGGTATTTCAACAAGGGATCAAAGCTTGGAATTCAATACCAAGTTTCTCTTTTCCACGGTTGGTTACACACCAAAGCACAAAACTTGATGTTTGAGAACAAGACTGATTCCAAACCTGAATACACAGACAATCAGAAATGAAGCAGGATGCCCAGATGTGACCATATTACATTGAAACAGAACTGAACAAATTGTAGATTTACTGGTTGATGGAGGCCGAACAACACAATGACACCACTTGTCAAAGGAACCTGTCATCTATTTAAATAATCATCTCATGATTTCCTGAATGCCTCATAGAACATGTCTCCAACAAGCTCCCAGATTGTACGTTGTAGGCCTGAACCATCCACTGAGAGAGAGTTTTTTTTCATTTACTTCTTTTGCAACTCATTTTAACTCTGTACCTTTTGTTCTTGAACCTTATGAGCAGAAACAGTATTTCCCTGTCTGTTCTATCCAGACCTCTCACGATTTTGAAAACACATGAACATCTCCTCTTGGCTTTCTGGTCTAAGGAAAGCAGTTCAAACTTCTCCAATCTACCTTCATCCCTAGAACCATTCTTGTAATCCTCTTCTGCACTCTGTTCAATGTGTTCACATCCTTCCTAAAATGTGCCCAGGCTGCACATAATACTTCAGCTGAGGTCTACCTATTGTCCGATATAGGTTCTAGTTTTTTTTTTATTAACTATGCTCTCCAACAGTTCTGCCACCTTTAATGAGCCTTGCATTTATATACCCAGATCTCTCTACTCTTGCATATCATGGAGAACAGTGCCTTTATACATTCTCCATGATATTTTGAAAATGTATCATCACATACTTACCTGCATTGAATTTCAACTGCCACCTATCTGCCCACCTCTCCAACTTGTCAACGTGAATTTGAAGTCCTTTATTGTCTTTTTCACATCTTATAATTCTTCCAAGTTTTGTATCATTTGTAAACTTTGAAATTACCACCTGCACTCCAAGATCCAGGAAAAGGAAGGGTTTCAATGCCGACCTCTGGGGAACTCCAGACTCCAAACTTTTCTCCAGCCCGGAAAAATCTGTGTTGAACATTACTGTTTTCCACTACTCAGCCAATTTTGTATCCATTTTGCCACGGCCCTTTTAATTTTGTGAGCCATAACTTTTCTTACATTTATATTGTGTGGCATTGAATCAAATGCTTTTTACATCTTAGAAGTATTCAGCAAGTTAAACATAATTTGTTGTTAAGAAATCCATGCGAGCTGTCATGCTCACTGAAACCATTGAGATTCTAAAGATGAAAAACTAGTATACCATATTGTGATCTTGTCCAATGAGCTAAAAATTTCCATTCAGTGATCTCTGATATCCTTGGAAATTCTCCTGGAATTGTTGTTCCATTACAACAAGGTGACTGTGACAATTTCAGTGGGTCAGACTTCAGTCATAGCAGTGTAAATGCAGGTGGCTATCCATCTACCATTACAGTTGGGCCTGGAAATAAAGTTGGGTTAATTTGCAGATATCTTCTTACTCTTGTTTAGGAAACAACTAGGAATCCTATCAATGCATCATCAGATGCCCAAAACCTAAATAAGTGAGAAACACAAACTGTTTCAGTAATATCACCAACAACAGTGCTGGTAACTCAGAATAGAAGGTTCCCTGCCAAAGGGTCCGTAAAGAATTACCATCTAACAAGGTGATTAGCTTCTTAGAGGTTTGGATGATTTATGTTGAACTTGGCTCAATACCCAGGTGGATTGCTCAGCCTCCACTGTCCTTGTATCACGTGTTGATCATTACACAGAAGCAGTGTATCCATCAGACCACAAGAAATAGGAACAGGATTAGGTTGTTCGGTCTCTCATACCTGTTCTGCTTTTCAAAAGAGTCAGTTGAATCAAAGGCTTCTCACGTCCACTTTTCTGCCCTTTCACCATAACTCTTGATTCTCCTACTGATCAAAATCTACCTCAGCCTTAAATATACACAAGGATTCTGCCCAACATCTCCCAGTGATAATGAGTTCCAAAGACTGTCAACTCTTCTCTGAACTGCCTCCAATGAAATAATATATTTCCTGAAATAAGGGGACCGAAACTGTTCATAATACTTCAGTAAAACATATAGCAATCCACTCCAAACAGCAAGGTTTGCAAGTTGTGCTGTCCTGCTGAGCCTACAAGAATATATACAACACTAGTGCTTGTGAACTCAAATAGACTATCGCATGGCGCAGCAACCAATGTCTTTGACAGATGGCACAGAGATGCAAACCCGGCTATACAGGAACTTGGTTCTCACGAAACAAAACAAGCTCAAATTAAACAACAGATACATCTGCGTTCAACTGATCGATCTGACTCCGGTAGAATTGTCAGAGTTCACTCTGAATCTTGGAGAAAAGACATGCATTTACGTAAAACCCTATCATTTCTCATGGAAACAAAGTACTTCAAATAAAATAAGTCAGCTACTGCATTAGCAAATGCAGCAGCTATTTGGTACACAGTTGCTTTGCGCAAGAAGAATGGTCAATGCACCTGTAGTTGAGGCTGCATGTGAGCTAGAAACAAATATTGTAGTGGTCATTATGAAAATCAACGCGAAGCAGCAAAACACTGAGAAGCATGATGAAAACGGTATAGGAACATGTGTCAAACCTGGAGGGGTAATGCCGAGTAGACTTGGGCTGTGGACATGTTTGCAAAAAAAACAGAGGTTGCATTAAAAAGTTGCTGCAGTTTAAGGTTATTCATTCGTATTCCAATGGAACACATTGGTGGATTGAAAATGTCTTAATTTTACTAGCACTTTCAAATCAATTTTTTTCAAACTTTAAAAATAGGAAGTTCTGATAACAATTAACAGGTAAAACTCAGGTAGTGCAGAGAATTTGTAGCAATAAAAACCGTAAACTTTCATAGAATTAATCCTTCACTGACAAGTTTACCAAATAATTCTCCTAGTTTTACTTCAGGTATAGTTACGTTGGATAGTGCCCTGGTTAGATAAGAGAGAAGACATTTCAGAATTTGCTGTCAATATCACTTCTAAGCAGCTGCAACAAGCAAGTTGCAAGATAGCTTTAAAGTGCAGTAGATGAGTTGGAAATTAGTGTAAGTACTGTAAGAACAGCATGACTGAGCAGAGACCCTGGGGTAGTGTTAAGTCAAATTAATTGAAAATATTAATGTGAGAAAAAGAAACCTTTGGTTTGATTACCACATATTTCTGCCAAGTTGCAATTTTAGCTCCTTAACAAAGGTTAATTTAACAATTTAGTATTAGGGGAATGCTGGTAACCCCATTATAACCCATGCCACTTCAGTGAAATGGGCATCTCAGGTCTAAACTGTTTTAATTAAAAAATCCTGTAAATGGGTTTATATTTCTTCCACTATGACAGGGCTGTGTCCAGTTTGAGGAGTTTAGTAGTCCACCCTTTTAATCTGCAAACTTCACGCTGTAACTGCTGAGAAAGATATAACTTCAGTAACTCCAAGGTATATGCTAACAAGAATAGTTAGGGCAGAAATCCTAATGACTTAAAATTCCAAATATAAGTTTTATATGTGACATAAATGTGGTGTATGAAACGCCATGCAGTTCAAATGCTTCCATCAGTGTTTCTTCAAGACCAAATACTCCTAACAATTTCGGTGCTTGCAAACTCAACAATAAAATTATGACATAGCATAAGAAGCATTACTGTGACTGGCAATTAAAGGGATTAAAACCGTAAAAAGTTCAATTTTGCTTTCATTGCTTCTTCCCATCCAATTTACTCCACCCTATAGGACATATATTTTCAAAGTGTTTTTCACACCTTCAAAGGGCTTCCTGGCCAGTGCAGTCACTAATGTTCAGTATGCAACAGTGGCAAGTAAACTTCCACAGCTAGATCCCACACGGGCAAATTTAACAGGTAATGTGTTTTGGTTTTCAAAAACGCACTAGTGGATCTTTTGAGTGCAGTTGAACATAACACTTAAGCTACAACTTCAATTATGCACTCAAACTGCTGCAATGGGACTTGAATTTGCACCCAGCCAGCAGGGGCAAAAATGGTCTCAATGGGCTGCAAAGCCACACAAAGCTAGTTATGATCTGCACAAATTTCCTTAAACTTCTGTCTTATGGCAAAATACATCTTTCGAGCAGATTGTTCTGGCTGACTTTGGAGATTGGCACAAAGGGTGAGCCAGAAACAACTGACAACCTATACCAAAGGCATTTGTAAACAAAAACTGAAAGAACTGCAGATGCTGTAAATCAGGAACAAAAACAGAAGTTGCTGGGAAAGCTCAGCAAGTCTGACAGCATCTGTGAAGATAAAAAATCAGAGTTAATGTTTCAAGTCCGATGACCCTTCCTCAGAACCGTTCCGAGAAAGGGTCACCGGACCCGAAACGTTAACACTGATTTTTTTTCTTCACAGATGCTGCCAGACCTGCTGAGCTTTCCTAGCAACTTCTGTATTTCTAAATAATACAAGTTCAATGGAGTGAGGGACAAATAAATTGGCACAGCTCTCTGCCAGTGCCTGAAAAATCTGAATCTATGATGGATGAATAAATGCCCTGTTAAATTACAGAGAAGCAGCAACGCCCAAGGACTAACTGCTCCAAGTTAAACTGAGAGAGACAAACATGAACATATAACAAGAGAAAATGAGTGACAGAATCAGTACACTCAGCTCTCATGCCATTCAAAAGCCAGTCCTCTTCAAGTTCCTAACAAATCCAATATGCTAATTTTAACCCAGTACCTTTCCAAAATTCACTGGGCTAGTTAATGATTCCACAATCACAAAATGGAATTCAACAAACAGACACACACGTAAACCTGCCACTTCTTTTTCCCTTCTGTACAGTTTACAACGTAATTCTACTAAGATTGCAAAAGCCACATGATCCTTTTTTTTAAAAAAACTATTTCATACTTATTCAAATTCCTTCTTCTTGGTTCCAATTCTAGCCCACTGCCACAGGGAAGACCCTTGTGCCATTTTATTTTTCAATTTCCTTCAAACAATAACAGTTACACAGAGGCCAGCACTCATCATCTCAAAAGACTTGTCCTTCAAATGGATTGACCAACCAGGATCTTCCCTTGCCAAGTAGAAGCCATTTGAATGGACATAGAAAACTTTCATAAGAATAGCACCAGGAATGAGGAGCTTCAGTCAGATGGATAGATGGAGAAGCTAGCCTGTTTGTCTCATAGAAAACTAAGGCAAAATTTAACAAATGTTCAAAATGGAGGAGAATCTGGGAGGAGTGGATAGGGAAAACTGTTCCCACTGGAAGGATTGCAATTAGTGGGCACCAATTTAAGCTGGTTGGCTAAATAATTAATGGCACGAGGAAAAGGTCTTTCATGTGCTTAGGATCTGGAATGCACTGCCCAACATCTAGGAGTAAGGTAGAAACGGATTCAATCAAGACTTTCAAAACAGAATTGGATAATTATACGGAGGTGGAAAAGGCAGAGAACTGGCTGAGTCAGAGCGGGCTTGAACACACTGGGTTGAATGGCCTCTTTCTGCGCTCCAAACATTCAATGACTTGAAAGGCGCAGCCTTACTTCGAGATCCTCAGGATATAACATGTCTGATGGCTTCCCCACAATTCCCTTTTTACTGTTCTTCTAATGAGATTAAAGCTCATTTGTCAACAGGGAAAACTGAAAATCATTTTAATTCTCCTCTCAATCCCTTAAGTAGGGTGATGACATGTTGGCAGCACTTGGCATGGCACTGAGGCATATAGCTTAGAATTATTCTTATGATACAATCCATTTTGATTCTGTTTACTATGAGCTGCAGTTCTTTCAATATTCACTCTGAGTTTGTGGACAGATTATGACACACCTCCATGACAGGTGGAAAGTCTGGTCAAGAGATAGGGTCCCTACCAATGTGTCACAAGACAGCTGCACCTTATACAATTGTGCTACTGCATTTCTTAACACTAAACACTATTTATAAATTCATCAGGCAATTCATAAAAGTCGCAGTGACTGTTATTTCCAATGTTATTTCTTTTCTCTGAATCACCTACTTTCTTTAATGATTGAGCATCATTGTGCATTTAACTATTTCACACAGCTATTTGAAGGTAGAAAAACATGAGAACTGGGGACAATTCCCTTTCCAATTCTCCATGCTAAATGGATAAACCAGGTCACTGCACTTGCTCTCTATCAATTAAATGGCATTCACCACAGTCAGAGATCCCTTGCACACTATCCCCTTCAAGTGTTCCCTAAGAATCACTATTAACAGAATCTCCAACACTGAAAACAGTGAATGTGGAACACTTTTTGGTAAATTACGCGAGAAAAGACTCAGGATGTCAAGGAGTATCTGCGAAGGAACATTGTTAATCAGTTTAGTAAAGTTATCTGCTTCTTCCTCCTCAGATGTTGCTGATTCAGCTAAGTATTTCTGGCATTTTCTAGTTTGAAATCATCTGCATTATGCTCATTAGGGATCCATCATGGAATTATTTACATGCTGTTTACATGACTATATATGTACTTCTACTACATCAAGACTAATTTCAGACTATTTCTTAGGGTGACAGGACTGTCCCATGGTGAGACTAGGACTGTACACTAAACATTTACAGTAATGAGAGGTGCGGTCACTGAAACTTAAAATTCAACAGAGTGGACATGAATTAGATTCTTCCCCAACTGGTGGGTCTAAAATCAGGACACAGTCTCAGAATAGGGCATGTCTTTTTTATTTACTGAGCTGAGAAGGAATTTCGTCAGAGGGTGGTGAATCTCTGGAACTGTCTATCCCAGAGGGTTTAGAAATTCATTCACTGAGCATGCTGAAGTCTAAAATCAATACATTTCTGGAAAATAATAACATTAAGAAATAACTGGATATCATAGAAAATTGGAATTGAGAAGATCAGAAATGATGTAGGATTGTGGGGCAGACTCAAAGGGCTGAATGGCTTGCTTCAACTGTCATGTTTTCCAAGTTCAGTACATGGAGGAAGGACCGTGGTGTTGCGGTAATGTCACTGGACCAGTAATCCAGAAGTGTAGGCTAATGGTCTCGTAACATGAGTTCAACCCTTACCAGGCAGTTAGTGGAATTTAAATTAAGTTAATAAACATGAAATATAAAGTTGTCTCAGCTATGGTGACCACATTAATTGTTGCAGAAACTAATTTGGTTCACTATTATCTGTTAGGAAACGAAAGCAGCCAGACTTACCTGGCTTACCTTATATTATGAAACACCAGACGCTTAGCAATGAGATTTAAGTAAGAGATAACATAGGCTTCATTTTCGGAACAATAACCCGAAATAGACGTTTAGAATTCCAGAAAGAACCAAAATTGAGTGTAACGCTGTTTTTTGTAAGAAGTAAGAGAATTCAAGACTGAGCAACACCAAGAATCTTTCAAGTCAAGGAAACTGAAGGAAATAGCTCTCTGAATGAGCTGCAAAGTGTTAAAAAGTTGTAGGTGCCAAGAGCAGTGTAGTCAGAGCTTTTTGGTATAGAAAGAGGCCCTTCAGCCCATTATGCCCAGGCCAGTCATCAAGCACCCATCTATTCTAATTCCAGTTTCCAGCACTTAGCTCAGAAACTTGTATGCTATTGTATTTCAAGTATTCAAGGTTCCTACCTCTACCATTATTTCAGGCAATGAGTTCCACACACAACCATCCTCTGGGTGAAGATTTTTCCTTAAATCCATCCTAAAACTTCTGCATCTCACATTTAACCCATGCCCTCTGCTTATTGATCCCTCCATCAATCATGTCCTCCCTCAGCCTTCTCTGCTCCAAGGAAAACAAGTCCAGCCTAACTAATATCATAGCTGAAAAATTCTAGTTCAGGCAGCATCCTGGTAAATATCCTCTGCATCCTCTCTAGTGCAACAACATTCGTTCGATAGTGTGGTGACAAGAAATGCACAGTATCCTAGCTGTGGCCTCACTAATGTTTCATACAGTTCCTTCACAACTTCCACATGCATTGTATTCAATGCCTCAGAGACATACGTGGAAACAGACCCTTTGGTCTAATGAGTCCATGCCAACCATGTCCAATCTGTTTGCATTTGGCCCATATTCTCCAAAGCTTTCCTATTCATGGACAGGCCTCACCAACGTCCTGTACAACCTCCACATGATGTCCCAATTCCTATACTAAAAGATCTAGTAATGAAAGCAAGCAGACTAAACGCTTTCTTACCCAGCCTGTCTAATTGTGACACAAACTTCAAAGAATTATGTACCTGAACCCCTAAGTCTCTATTCTACAACACTACCCAGGGCCCCACCATTAATTGTATAAGTCCTTCCTTCTTTGAATTACCAAAATGCAATACGTCACGTTTATCCAAATTAAACTCCATCTGCTACTCCTCAGCCCATTGACCTAATTGATCAAGATCTCCTCACAATCTTAGATAACCTTCTTCACTGTCCAGCATACCACCAATTTTCGTGTCAACCACAAACTTATTAACCATGCTTCCTACATTCTCATCCAACTCATTTACATAAATGACAATAAAATTGGACCCAGTACCGATCCCTGTGGAACACCACTGGTCAGAGGCCTTCAGTTGGAAAAAAAACTCTTCCACCACCACCCTGTCTCCTATCATCAAGCCAATTGTGTATCCAATTGGCAAGTTCACCCTGAATCCCATGTGATCTAACTTTACTAATTAGTCTACCATGCAGAACCTTGACAAAGGCTTTACTAAAGTCCAAGTAAACAATGTCTACTGCTCTACCCTCATCAATCTTTCTGGTTACTTCCTCAAAAACTTCAATCAAGTTTGTCAGATACGATTATCCATGGCCAAAACAATTCTGACTATCTCTAATCAATCTTTGCCCCTCCAAATGTGTGTAAATCCTATCTTTCAGAACCACCTCTAACAACTTGGACGGCACGGTGGCTAGCACTGCTGCCTCACAGCACCAGGGACCCGGGTTCGATTCCACCCTCAGGCAACCATGTGTGGAGTTTGCACATTCTCCCAGTGTCTGCGTGGGTACGCTCCGGGTGCTCCGGTTTCCTCCCACAGTCCAAAGATGTGCAGGCTAGGTGGACTGGCCATGCTAAATTGCCCGTAGTGTTCAGGGATGTATAGATTAGGTGGGTTATAGGCAGATGGGTCTGGGTGGGATGCTCCAAGGGTTGGTGTGGACTTGTTGGGTCGAAGGGCCTGTTTCCACACTGTAGGGATTCTATGATTGAACCTACCCACCACCAACGTCAGACTGACAGGTCTACAGTTTCCAGGCTTCTCCTTACAGACTTTCTGAAACAATGGTACAACATTAGCCACCCTCTGGTACTTCACCCATGTTTATAGATGATACAAATATTTCTGCTAGGAGCCCTGAAATTTCTTCGCTAACTTCCCACAACATTTGGGATACACTTGATCAGATTCTGGAGATTTATCTATCTTCATGTTTTGTAAGAGCTCCTGCACTTCCTCTTCTGTAATGTGAACTGCTTTCAAAACATCAATTTTTATTTCACTGAGTTCTCTTGCCTCCATTTGTTTCTCAACAGTAAAAATTGATGCAAAATATCCATTTAATATCTCTCTCACCTCCTGAGGTTCAACACGAAGACAACCTCATTCCTCTTAAAGAGGTCCTACTCTCTCTCTCTAGTTGCTGTCTTGACCTTAAATGTATTTGTATAATCATTTTGCATTATCTTTAACCTTATCTGCCAAGGCTATCTCACATACCTCTTTGTCCCTACACTCTTTATATTCTTCAAGGATTGATCCCAGTTGTCTATATCAAATATGATTCTTTTCATTCTTGACTACAACTTCAAAATCTTTATTCATCCATTGTTTCCTAATCTTACCTGCCTTGCCTTTCACTAACAGGAACATAATGCTTTTGAACTCCTGTTATCACACTTTGGAAGGCCTCCCACTTATCAGTCATCTCTTTACCTGCAAACAGTCTACTCCAAGTTCTTGTTTCATATCCATAAAACTTGCCTTACTCCAATTAAGAACTTTAAACCTTTATGGGACACATCCTTTTCCATAACTACTTTAAACTAATAGTATTATGATCACTAGTTCCAAAGTGTTCCCCTACTGACACTCTGCTCAACTAATAAAAGCAAGTTCCACATGTGTCTTAACGATTGTATCCACCTAGCCTATTGGCTCAGTACTTCTCAGGGTCATACCATAAGCATGTAATCTTTTGCCTCATTAATCCTTCCAAAATGCTTTAGCTCACACTTTACAGGATTAAATGCCATCTGTCACTGTTCTACCCAGCAGAGGGGCAAGAAGCATACAGACTACAGAAAGAAAGTGTCCATTTTTCTCTCTCTTTGGGAAGACAGAAAAAAGCAAGAAACCTGAAAAGAAATAATTCATGGAAGAAAATACCTAAGTTCACCTGATCAATCATTGAATTGTAGTACACCCACAGGACAACAGCACATCAATATTGCAAAAATCAAAAGGACTATGAGTAAAATAATTGTGCACACTGTGATCTGAACTTTTGATTTTCAGTTTTATTTATCCTATGTATATTCTTTTCCCATCCAGAGAATGTTTTAAACAGTTTTTGTCTGCATTAATTGTGACTTTGTACATGTATATTTAGACTGAAGTTTAAGGTGCATAAATTAGAATTCTTTTTATCCCCCCACAGTATTTGTTAGAGCTAAGTGTATTACAATAAATTGTTCATTTAGTAGTTACTGACAAAAACTGGTGTGAATTGCATTCATCCCGAATAGCAGTCAATTGGACAAATTCATCATTTTGATGATCTCATTGGGATTTGACATATTTTCTGACAGCTTGTGAAACAGTGGAACATGATTATCAGCACTCGACTGCCCTCGAAAATGGCTTGGCAAGCCACATGGTTCAAAGGCAATTAGGGACGGGCAACAAATGCTAACCTTGCTGGTGATGCCCAGCTCCATGGTTGATTTTTTTAAAGAAAAAATACGACCCCATTTGTTAAAAAGCCATTTTTAGAGTCCTTTCTGATCACCTGTTCTGGTCATTTTCACGTTACATCAGACACCTTCCTGTGGGCAGCAACTCAAAATAATGAGTTATTGAAGAGTGCCAGCAGTCAGGACATCACTTCAGCAACATAAGACAGATGGTGTTAGAAAAACCTGATCTTTATGGAAGATGATACATATTTGAATCCTCACACAGCAAAACCAGATCACAAACGCTGGTCCTCCATAACTGGATATGCAAAGTCTGATTGCAATCTTTAATACTATTCTGCAGCAAGTGACTCATCTCCTGATCCCCAATCCGTTCCTGCTATCTTTAAGTCAGGAATAAGCAGGATAAGTTAGAGTTACAGAGATGTACAGCACAGAAACAGGCCCAATCTGTCCAACTCATTCATGCCCTCCAGACATCCTAAATTAATCTGGTCCCATTTGCCAACATTTGGCCAATATCCCTCTAAACCCTTCCTATTCACATGCCCATCCAGATGCATTTTAAATGTTGTAATTCTACCAGCCTCCACCACTGCCTCCAACAGCTCATTCCATACATGCACCACCCTGTGGGAGAGTTGCCCCCCCACCTTAGGTCACGTTTAAATCATTCTCCTCTCACCTTAAAACCTATACTCTCTAGTTTTGGACTCCCCTATCCTGGGAAAGGACCTTGGCCGTGCACCCTAACCGTGCCCCTCATAATTTTATAAACTTCTAATAAGGTCACCCCTCAGCCTCCGACACTCCAGGGAAAACAGCCCCAGCCTCTGCCAATAGCTCAAACTCTCCTTTCCTGACAACATTCTTGTAAATCTTTTCTGAATCCTTTCAAACATCTTTCCTATAGCAGGGAGACCAGAATTGAATGGAGTATTCCAAAAGTGCCCTACCCAATGTCCTGTACAGCCACAACATGATATCCCAACTCCTATACTCAATGCACTGACCAATAAAGGCAAACATACCAAACCTGTCTACCTGCCAATCCGCTTTCAAGGAACTATGAACCTGCACTCTAAGGTCTCTTTGTTCAGCAACACTCCCAAGGACCTTATCATTAAGTATATAAGTTGTGCCTGGATTTGCCTGACCAAAATGCAGCACCTCACATTTATATGAATTGAACTCCATCTGCCAATCCTAGGCCCATCAGCCAATCTGGTCAAGGTCCTGTTGTACTCTGAGATAACCTCTTAATTGTCCACTATTCCACCAGTTTTCCGGTCATCTGCAAACTTAATAATTGCACTTGCCTACAGCTGCAACAATATTCAAGAGGCTTGAGACAATCTGGGTTAAAGCTGTCTGCAAAGTCAGCCTAGCGGCACTTAAATACACTTTCAGCAGCACTGGATAGACAAGGATTAACAGTGGGAATGCTGGCTGAATCCTCAGAGCAAGGAGACAAATAGCAGCTCAAAAGATTCAAGATTTCAACCTGGAGCAGCCTTGATTTTAAATTTCTATTAGATTTTCTCTCAGATCTCGTGGAATCATCCTTCCTTTTGAAATTTTCTTTAAAATATTGGGCTAACTGTTCCTGCACTTTCAATTCTATGAAATTTGGCAAACAAGAAAGCTATGATTGGTGCTTCAGATCATGTAGATAAAATGGGAAGATGGCTTTTAGACTGTTCCTGTACTGTATTTTCTCAATAATTTCACATTACTAATAACAAATGGATTAAAAAAATGCAATAAAATCAGAAATCACTTGAAAAACTCAGGTCTGGCAGTATCTGGAAAGAAAGCAGAGTTAACATTTCAAGTTCAGTGACCTTTCTTCAGAACGTTTCAGGTCAAGTGACATGTTAACTCCAATTTCTCTCCGCAGATGCTGCCGAGTTTTTCCAACAATTTCAGATTTTGTTTCTGATTTCCAGCATCCACAATTCTTTGGATAAAAAAATGCATGCTGCCTAAATTAGACAACACATTTTGTGATCTTTAAGTAGTGTTTTATGATTTAAAATTACATTTTTGGCAATTTCCTCCTTCCTGGTTTGAATGTTTTCAACACTAAGACCATTTGGAGTGTCCTTACTGAACCATGACAGTCCACTGAAACAGTGTAAGTTAATGCGCTCCATCAAAAGTTTGTTGAAGCATTAAAACACAGGCACATGCAAGCCATTTCCACCACAATCCCCAGCAATTTCAAGCAGCTTTTTCCCATCTATAACCCGCTTCCTGCAACATTTCCAAACACATCCCCACCCATCTCACCCAACATCAGCTTTTTCGTTACCCATATTATTCCCTCAGTTTCTGCCCACACTCTGCAACCCCTACCCGTTTCCTCTTGCCAACTTTCTCCATCTCCTCCCACCCAATCTCATTCCAATCACCCTGCCCAACTTCTCAACTTTCTCCAACACCCCTCCAATGCACTCCTGCCCAATCTCTCTTCTCTTTCACCCTCCCCCCCCCAAACAGCTAGCACCGTCCAAGCCTCACTTCTTGCTGATACCACTTTCTCTCTACCCACCCCAGTAGGCATCTTCCTTCCCCACCTTGTCCAAAATCGACAACTGCCCACTAGGGATTCCTGTCCATCTCTCGTCCTGCCCCACCTCACACATCTTATCTCTCCACCTATTCCCTCATAAACAAAGACCACCAACACCAGCAGACGACGACGGAGTACCTGCCCCGACTCCTCTCTCTCCTCCTACCTCCCCCACCTCTTTCCCCACACACGCATCTCTGTTTCTTTCCCTCGCCCAACCCCAGTTTGGTTAGGTCAGTCTACCCCTTTCTCTCAGCACACCCCCAAAGTACACGAACGTGTAATCCACGTTCCTCTTTCCCCCAATACCTGTCGCCCTCTCCGCCGCCGCCATCTCTTCCTCCAGGTGAAGCACGGACAGCCGCAACCCTGCAGCAAAGCGCTTTCCTATTGGTCGCTCAGCAGCAGCCAATCAAAGTGCTCCATGTGAGCCCTCGCTGACAACCAACGGACAAGCGACTCCGAGCTTTCGGCTGAGCCCCGGACCCAGACCCAGACAACGATAACGCTCCCCCCCGCCCCGCGAACCTCGCGAATTCTGCTTCCAACCCCTGCCTCCCCACCAGGACCCTGACAACAATTCCATCTATACCCCCCTCCAGTCCCAAAAGGGAGAAACCGCTTTCAAGGCATGGAGAAGGTGACCTTTGACCGTTGACCCTGAAGGGCCGGCAAGAAGCAGCGGAGTTGCAGGTGAGGAATGGAGGACAGGGAGGGATGGAGCTTTCGCAGCTTAGGAGAAGAGTGGTGAGAGGAATAGGGTGGAGAGTTTGAGGGGAGTGGGGGTAGAAAGGATGCGGGGATAAGGGTTGAAGATTGGGAATTGGGGGGGAGGGGGAGTGAGAGGGATATGGGTAGGGATGGGGGATCGGATGTGTAGGGTTGGGCAAGGCGTTTGGGGGAACGGATGTTGGCGGGGTGTGGAGGTTTGACGTAGAGAGATAAGGGGAATGGGAAGTGAAATGGAGGGACAAAGGGGCTGATGGGCTGAGGTGAGAGGTAGAGTGGTGCAAAGGATGAACCGAGAGATGGATGATAAAGATTGAGGGTGACGGGTCAAAGTTGACAGCAAGAGGGGTAACAAGATGGGAAATGGGATGGTTGGGTGAGTGTGATGAGGGATAAGAAGTGAAGTGTTGTGAGATGAAATAAGATGTTGTGATAGAGCTGGGAGAGATAGGAGGGAGGGGTGTGGCTGGAAAGGGATTGGAAGAGAGAGGTGAGAGGGGGATATCAATGAGAAGGGTTGTGTGGAAGGAAAAGTGTGAGCAACAGAGGAGAGGGTGGGAGGAAGAGTAAGAGGGATGGGATGTAAGGGGGTGGAGAGCTTGTGAGCTGACGAGAGAGATTGAGGTGCAGGTAAGTTGCCATTTCACCTGGAAAGTATGCCTCAAGCCTTGGAAATGGGAAGTGATAAGTGCGTAAGTATTGCACCTTCAGCGATTCCATAAGAAAGTGCCGTGGGGGTATATGGAGGTGTTGGCCAGTGGACTAAGCTGTCCTGGAGGGAATGGTTCTGCAGAATGCTGACGAGAAGAAAGAGGAATATGTGTTTATGGTCTTTGTACACCCTCATTTGTACTCCCCGTCCCAGATGTGAAGCTCTCTTTATCCAGCTCTCCCCTCTTTTCACCCCACTGATTTTTTAAGTGTCTCTGAAAGGGCCAACCCTAATTGTTAATTTTAGGGCTGCAGTGATAACTATCATCAACAATTGCACCTTCTGTAGCTTTGAGGACTGTCTGCTGTCCAAAATAAATCTAAATAAAGTTGGAAATCTGAAAAAAAGGCAAAAAGTGTGGAAGAAACTCAGCAGCTCTTTCAGTAATAGAACTGACAAAAGTTCACTGGACTTGAAACGTTACCTCTTTCTTTCTCTATGGAAGTTGCCAGACCTGTTGAGTTTCCCCAGCACTTTCTGTTTTTGCCTGTTCTCCAAGTGTATTCTCAGGACTGGAATGTAGACATTTATTAACTTCCATTTTGATTTGATTTATTGTTGTCACATGTACCTAAGTACAGTGAAAAGTTGTGTTTTGCGAGCAGTGCGGGCAGATTATAACAATTGGGACATACAGATCATTGCGTGCGTAGACAGTGTGCCACAAGGATCAATGCTGTGTCCACTGCTTTTGGTCATTTATATAAATGATTTAGATGTGAACATAGGAGGTATGTCTAGTAAGTTTTCAAATGGCACCAGAATTGGAGGTGTAGTGGACAGTGAAGAAGTTTACCTCAGAGTACAATGTGATCTTGATCGGACAGGCTGTTGGACCGAAGAGTGGCAGATGGAGTTTAATTTAGATAAATGTGAGGTGCTACATTTTGGAAAGGCAAATCAGGGCAGGACTTGTATGCTTAATGGTAAAGTTTTGGGGAGTGTTGCTGAACAAGGAGACCTTGGAGTGCAGGTTCATTGTTCCTTGAAAGTGGAGTCTCAGGTAGATAGGATAGTGAAGAAGGCGTTTGGTATACTTGCCTTTATTGGTCAGTGCATTGAGTATAGGAGTTGGGAGGTCATGTTGCTCTGTACAGGACATTGGTTAGGCTGCTATTGGAATACTGCGTGCAATTCTGGTCTCCCTGCTATAGGAAGGATGTTGTGAAACTTGAAAGGGTTCAGAAAAGATATACAAAGCTGTTGCCAGGGTTGGCGAGTTTGAGCTATACGGAGAGGCTGAATAGACTGGAGCATCGGAGGCTGAGGGGTGACCTTATAAAAGTTTATAATATCATGAGGGGCACGGATATGGTAAAAAAAACAAGGTCTTTTCCCTGGGCTATGGAGTCGAAAACGGGACAGTGTAGATTTAAGGTGAGAGGGGAAAGATTTAAAAGGAATCTAAGGGGCAACTTTTTCACGCAGAGAGTGGTGTGTGTATGGAATGAGCTGCCGTGGGAAGTGGTGGAGCCTGGTACAATTACAACATTTTAAAGGCATCTGGATGGGTATATGAATAGGAAGGGTTTAGAAGAATATGGGCGAAATGCTAGCAGTGGGACTAGATCAGTTTAGGATATCTGGTCAGCATGGACGAGTTGGACCAGAGGGTATGTTTCTGTGCTGTATATCTATGATTATGTGACAGAGCGAGTCATAAAGGTTACAGCTGTACAGGAGGCGCACAAAGCAAGATCAACATTATTTGAAATTAGTAAGATTCATTCTAGCAATATCAGCTCATGTCATTTGTCAAAGATGTCATTAGTTACATTTTAACTCGTATTAGCACTCTTGGATTGCTGGTGATATGCCTTTGGAACCGTCCATATGCATTGAGGATGGTTGTGCCTGTCTGCTCATGACCAACACACCCCTCAGATTAACCTGGAATAGACTTCTTGAGCTCTCCATGCCAGTTGTCATGTATCATAAGAATCCACACTACTTGTGACCATTGCACTTGTAGAGCTACCTTTTTTAAAAGTAATAAAGAAGGATTCCACATCACCCTCCTCAAATTTAGGAATAAACCTAACATATTTAAGGACTTCCAATCTTTGTTGTGGGACAGGACAATTTGGACTATTACTGGGTAAAGAGGAGATTTCCCTAGTAGCTTTGATCCATCTAAGCACCTTTTGAGCTTGTAACTCTGTTTCCCCAATTTTTGGAGCTGGGAAACCCATTCCTTTTCCCTCTCTTTCTCACTCACTAAACTCATTGTTCATTGTGGGGACGTGTAATAAAAGTGGTATAAATGGACCAACAGTGTTCGATTTCCATCATCTGATTTGTGATAGCTGGAGCCATAATGTAAAATTGTTTTAATAAAGGAAACATACTTAAAATGACTGCGTTGACCAGCTGACCAGGTTGAGCCAAGCCCATAAAAGCATTGTTAAATCCAGGCTGAGCTGACTTTAGCCTGCTCTCAAAATTATTGAAACCTGTCACTCAGATCTGAATCTCCTGTTTGACTTGCATTTGTCTGAAAGTTTCATGTATTGGGAAGAAGTCACTTACAGTTTATCTAACTTGGGAAACATAATGAAGCCAGACAGAGGAATACACAAAATGAACTATATTTCTGGCAACTGCTTTTGACCAGAGCAGAGAGAAGAAAATGGGTTTGTAGCAGAACTAGAAGACTCCATTTCTCCTATTTCTTTTAACTTCTCATAAACAGCACCCAATATCAATCAGATTGAAGAAATATCCATCCCCGAAAACTCAAGGACATCTCCAAATTTTGCCGGGTCAATTGGAGAACTCGTTTCGGATTAACACTTCAAGACTGTGAAGAATTTTTCAACTATTGTTGATTGTTCCCTTTACTCGACACTCTCCCCTTTTTAAATTTTATAACTGTATTTGTGTTTGTTGCATTTTGGGGTTAGTTAATAAAATTTTTATTTCTTCCATCAAGAAAACTTATTTTTGTTGAGCCCAGTATTTTAATTTAACTGTGAAATAGCTACGTGCTAAAAAAAATTAAAAATCTTTGTTGTGGCTAACCCTGAGGGGTTTAAAAACCAGAGAGCTAATTCACCCCTCAGTTAGCTGGTCACCTCAACCTTTTGTTTTTGCTGTGTCTTAACAATCCAGTAGATTGTAATAGGTTAGAGACAAAAATACAGCAGATGTTGGAATCCAAGGTAGACAAACAGAAGGCTGGAAGAACACAACAAGCCAGGCAGCATCTGGAGGAAAGGAGAAGTCAGTGTTTTGGGTATTACCCTTCTTCAGGACTGGATGTGAGAGTAAGGGAGCTGCAGATAAAGCTGGGGGGGGAGAGGTGTAGCAGAATGATGATGATAGGTGGACACTGGTAGTAGGTATGACCTGGTTTTCTCTGTCTCTCAACTGATAAAGGCAAGTGTCCTGCACGCTGCCCTCACTACCTTATTATCCTTCAGGGATCTGTGGATAAATGCCACAAGATAGATCCCGCTTCCTATTCGTTCATTAATTCTTTCCCATCCCCTGCAAGGATGCATTAT
Source organism: Rhincodon typus (assembly GCF_021869965.1). Lineage (NCBI taxonomy): Eukaryota > Metazoa > Chordata > Chondrichthyes > Orectolobiformes > Rhincodontidae > Rhincodon > Rhincodon typus. Next base: position 1,889,827 of record NC_063367.1, on the reverse strand, counting down.
CGGCCTCCTACTGTGTAGCCAAATTTCAAATGAACGCCATCTACAAGTTTGCTGACGACATCACCGTGGTAGCACTGATATCAATTGACGATGAGTCAGAATATAGGAAGGAGATAGAGTGCTTGGTGTCATGGTGCAATGATAACAACTCTCACTCAGTGTCAGCAAATCAAAAGAACTGATCATTGACTTCAGAAAGAAAGGAGGAGGACATGCCTCCATCTACATCAACGGAGCTGAGGTGGAGAGGGTCAAGTTCCTAGGAGTGATCATAACTGACAATCTGCCCTGGACTTCCCACATAGGTGCAACAGTCAAGAAGGCACAACAATGCCTCTTCTTTCTTAGGCGGCTTAGAAAATTCGGCATGTCCATAAGCATTTTCACCAACTTTTGCAGATGCTACCATAGTGTTTTATCCGGGTGTGTTACGGCCTGGTATGGCAATTGCTCCACCCAGGGCCATAGGAAACTACAGAAAGTTGCATGTAGAGCCCAGACCATCCGGGAAGCCAATCCCCGATCCATAGACTCAATTTACACTTTCTGTTGCTGCAGAAAGGCTGCCAACATCATCAAAGACCTGCCCCAACCTGATAATGCTCTCTTCCAACCTCTTCCATCAGGCAGAAGATACAGAAGCTTGAACACACAGGTTCAAGAACAGCTTCTTCCCTGCCGTTATTAGACTGCTGAATGGATCTCTCTAACTTAAAATAATATTGATCTTGCTTTGCGCACCCCTGTGCAGTTGTAACCTTGTATGCTTCGCTGTAAGCACCTTATGATCTGTATGTCCTTGTTTGCTATGATGTGCCTGTGCTGCTCATAAAACAAAGCTTTTTACTGTACTTAGGTACATGTGACTACAATAAATCAAATCATTGAGTATTCCATTGTCTTATTAGTTCTTCTAAAGTGCATCACCTCATACTTGTCAAAGTTATGTCTGGGAAAGAGGACAATTAGTATTTTCATAAAACGTCTTGAAAGACAGAACAATATTCAGCCTGTTGTAACTCCAGACCCCTGGCTCAGTAAGAAATTACAGCTCAGTGTTCAGTTGCTGAGGTGGAACAGATCCATGATTATTCGGTCTGAGCTTCCCTGGACCACAATTGACCATTATCTTGTTGGATTTATAAGGACCCACCTTTTATAGAGCCCCTCTATTATGGATCACCGTCGCCAAATAATGATGAAAGATGAAGACAGGAGATACCTGGGAATGTGACCACCTGCAAGTTCCCTTCCACCACACACCATCCTGACTTGAAAATATATCACTTTCCTTCACTGTGACCTGGTCAAAATCCTAGAACTTCCTTCCTAACAGTACCGTGGTTGTCCCCCCACCTGATGGACTGTCATGGTTCAAGAAGGCAGCTTATGGCCATGACCCAAAGGGCAATTAGGGATGGGCAGTAAGTTTGGTCTAGGCAATGAAGGCCACATCCCATAAACATATAAAAAGACAATCAAGAGTGATTTCTGGCTCTGTTTCAGATAGCCATAGAGATCTTCAGCACAGAAAAAAGGTCCATCCCATCCACGGGAATCAAATACAACCACCCAACTATTCTAATTCCATTTTCTAGCACTTGGCCCATAACCTTGTATGTCTTTACATTGCAAGTGCACATCTAAGTATTACTCAAATATTTGAGAGTTTCTGCCTCTACCACCCTTACTGACTATAAGGGTCCAGATTCCTACCACCTTCTGGGTGAACAAGGTTTTCCTCACATTTCCTCTGAATCTTCTGCCCCTAACGTTAAGTATGGGCCCCCTAATCAATGATCCCTCCAAAGTGGAAAATTTATTCCTGTCTACCCTATCTATCCCCCTCATAATTTTAAATATCTCAGTCACGTTCTCGTTAATCTCCTCTAAGGAAAACAGCTCGAGTCTGTCAAATCTCCAGTCCAAGCACAATCCTGGTAAATCTCCTCTGCACCCTCTCCAGTGCATTCACACCCTTCCATTCCAGAATCCTGTGGATTCCCAACTCTGTGCCTTGACTAATAAAGACATTGATCCCATATGCTTCTTAACCACTTTAACCACCTGTCCTGATACCTTGAGGAACCAGTGTACATGCATAGCAAGGTACCTCTGATCCTCTGTGCTTCTTAGGGTTTTACTGTTTAACATACATTTCTTTGTCTTGTTTGCCCTGCCCAAATGCACCATTTCACACCTATCCAGATTGAATTCCATTTGCCACTTCTCAACCTGTCTGACCAGCTTGTCTACATCCTCCTCACTATTTACCACCCACCAATTTTTGTATCATCTGCACACTTACTGATCCATTCATGTCTAAATAATTTACATAACCAACAAACACAAGGATCTCACACTGACCCCTTTAAGTGACGCCATTGGACACAGACTTCCACTTGGAGAAACACCCCTAAATCACCACCCTCTGCTTCCTGCCGCTCAGGATCGAATTTGCCAAATTTCCTTGGACCTTAGGGCTCTTTGCCACCTGTCAAATGGAATTTTGTCCTTCATTGCTAAAGGAATTGAAATAAAAAGCAGAGAAGTTATGTTGCAGCTGTACAAGGTGCTAGTGAGGCCACACCTGGAGTACTGTGTGCAGTTTTGGTCTCCTTACTTGAGAAAGGATGTATTGGAACTGGAGGGGGTGCAAAGGAGGTTCACTAGGTTGATTCCGGAGTTGAGGGGGTTGGCTTATGAGGAGAGACTGAGTAGATTGGGATTATATTCATTGGAATTCAGAAGATTGAGGGGGGATCTTATAGAAACATATAAAATTATGAAGGGAGTAGATAAGATAGAAGTAGAGAGGATGTTTCCACTGGCAGGTGAAGCTAGGACAAGAGGGCATAGCCTCAAGATTAGAGGGAGCAGATTTAGGACTGAACTGAAAAGGAATTTCTTCACCCAGAGTGTTGTTAATCTATGAAATTCCTTGCCCAGTGAAGTAGTTGACGCTACTTCAGTAAATGTTTTTAAAAAAAAGGTAGTTTTTTTTGAACAATAAAGGAATTAAGGGATACGGTGAGAACGCGGGTAAGTGGATCTGAGTCCACGAAAGGATCAGCCATGATCTTATTGAATGGCGGAGCAGGCTCGAAGGGCCAGATGGCCTACTCCTGCTCCTAGTTCTTATGTTCTTATGTCTGTTTCAGGGGACCTTATCAAAACCCTGGCTGAAGTCCAAGTAGACTACATCAAAAATATTGTCCTCATCTTAGACACCTCATCAAAAAAAAACAATCAAGTTGGTCAGATATGGCGTCTTCTTCACAAAACCATGCTGTGTTTGATTAATCCCTGCCCCTCCAAATGCAGGTTCATTCTATTCCTCAGAATTGCTTCCAATAGTTTCCACATTACTCAGGTTAGACTGGCCAATATTTTCCTAGTTTATCCCTTGCTCCCTTCTTGAATAATAGTACCATGATGGCTATCCTCCAGTCCTTTGATACCTCTTGTGTCCAGGGAGGAATTGAAAATGTTTGCAAGCGCACCTGCTATTTTCTCGCTGCCTCCTCCAAAAACCAGGATACTTTTTATTCACCCTTGCAGATTTATCTCCTTTAAGCCTGCCAGACCACACATAACCTCCTTTCTGTCTATGCTAATTAGTTTAATTGTATCACAGATCTTCTCCCTGATTTCTATACCTGTATCATCCCTGTCGCTAGCACAGGAGCAAACTCTTGTTTTTCATCTTTCTGAAAAGCAACCATTAAAAAAATACTTTCTCGGAAGGAATTCATTCATTACTTTTTCAATCATGTAAACAAATGACTATAGGTGTTTTAAAAAGCCTGTAAGTTGATTTTCTTCTGTGCCCTGTCCTTGATATGGACCAAGTGGTGTCTGACCTAACAAAATTAGTCATGACTATATATTGTTTCAGGGTTCATTGGCAGATAGATTTGGAGGAACGTGAGCAACAATATTCAATCATGCTAGCATTTATTGTAATATGAATATTATTGTCATTCTTGATGAAACTGTTTTTAAACGGTGAGGTTGCATGCATTTGATTTCGAGGGTCTGCTACTTTTGAATTCAAATTTGTCTGCCAATTATGAGAAAGACAGGACCTTACCTTGTAGTGGAGCTGATGGTTCAGTCACTTGCAAGGTTTAAAATTCTGGCAATGAGCATATTTTATGTCCGTATATACAAGAGTCTGCCCTTTTCTACTGAGTGTGGTCAGTAAGGGTTTATATATGTGTGTATGTATATTTATTACATTTATATGTTTAGTCTATGTAAGAGCTGCACTTCAAGAGTTTAAAAAAATCATTAGTCACAGTTTGGACATGGTTATTTGAAAATCCTTTTAAGAGAAATATTGTGCTATTGCAGTCCTGTAGAAACCAGTATACATTTAAAGGAGGTTACATACTGTTTGGTTGAACACAGATAATCAGGCTGTCTTATCTTTTCTGAGGGCATGGGTGAGTTTAGGTCACTGTGTTTTACACCAGTGGGAGACGAGTGGTTTCTTCATTAAAGTGACAGCATAACAATCCAATGAAGGAATGAGTTGATGGAGTTTAACCTCTGAAATGAAGTTATAGATTGAGCAATGTTTTCTATTTTAGATGAATTTTAAATCAAATTGTCTGAATGATTATGTCAAATCCCAAAGGTGTTCAATCCACAGGTTAATGAGGATGGGAGTGTGGTTTTGCTATTAGTAAGAGCTCTGCCAGTATGTGCATCCTTGAGCCAGGCCCAGCAAACATGAATAGGCCTGAGACATCTCAATGATGGCTGATGGCCTTTGTGCTATCACAGATTCCTACTCAGTCTGAATGGATTTCCACATAAGAGAGTGAAGCGTGACAGCCTAGCCTTACCCTCCTCAATATTCATGGAACTGGAAGCTAAACAATGCATTTTACTTTTAGGTTATGGTATGCTTTGCATCTGATTTTGAGTTGGCCTTTGAGTATTAGAAAAAAATGGGAATTTCTCCCAGGTTTCACTTAAAACTTTTTTGTGAAGTCTATCAATGCACAGGAGAGTGTAAGGGACAGATGAAGATCTGTAATCCTGGGGTGGGGAACAGTTCTTACTGGAGTTTATGAAGTATTACTAGCTCCTCAAAGGAATGTGTGATTTGGAACCTGTGACCTGCAAGAAATGATCCTATACGATGTGGAGAAATTCCCCATCCTGGTGATACCTGTCCAGCAGAGTTGGAACCCACTTTCACCGAGCACATTTAACCAATCATTTTGTGACAGTTTATAGAGGGTGTTGACATTAGCAAATTCATTTGTAAAGGTCAGTCTTCTTTTGATGATAGTGTGATTATGGGATGTTCAGAGCATATGAACAGCAAGGCGCTGGCCTTCTTGCACATGCAGAGGTTATAGCCAAAGCACATTACTCCAAGCTGGGATGCTGAACTGTACCTGTGGTTTGGTAGGTCATGTTTACCCAGAGGAAAGTAGCTATGTATCTCTTGAAATCATGTTGATCCAAATGCTGGCACATAAAGAAACTGGGACACCACTTGTCCAAATTATTAGTTTAGCTAGCTCAGACACCATTCGGTCCACAACTATGTTGTCATATTTGCTCATTCAAGGAATGACATGAACAGGTATCTTTTTTGAAATGTTATTGTGCGTGATAACCATAAATAGAAATTTCTCCTTGACTGCAAAGTCAAAAGTGTAGGAATTGCCAGTGGTTGCTTAGTCCTGTATCTTTGCATGCAAGAGTCCAATTAGTGGTGCTGAAATCATTGAAGTGAGCAGGAAGCTTGAAATTAGGTATGCTCACATCACAGTAAATGACTTGGGTTCATCATGGAATGTGATTTCCATAACAAAAACAGAATTGCTGGAGAAACTCAGCAGATTTGACAGCATCTGTGAAGAGAAACCAGAGTCAACATTTCAGTTCCAGTGATCATTTCAGTTCCAGTGATCGTTCATCAGAACAATGAATTCCATGCCTGGGTTTCCACAGCTATTGAATGCAATGTCTCTACAAAGACCACGCTTATTGGGAGAAAACAGTGACGGGATAAGTGAGGGAAAATAAATGGGAGCCTATAATTGCTGTGTTGTAAAATATGTGAATTTTGATAAGACCAGCTAGGATTGTGAGGCCTTTCATTGTTGAATAAGCTGCTGGCACTTTCTTTCTCAATTCATACAGTGATAATGCTCACTTGAATGACAAGCCGCAAATGGATTCTGCACTGACCTAAAGTGACACCTTGCAAAGGGAGAAAATATTAACACTGGGGAGCTCTGTACAGGCAGGTCTTTCTTTCTCATCAGTTGATACAATACATTATTTTATGTTAATTTTGGATGTTGTTCAAATTATATGCACAGTGGGAGTTTTTGTGTCCTGGAGGGTATTGCGGAGTCATGCAGACCTACAGCACAAAAAAGGCCCTTGGGACCAACAAGTCTGTTTTTGATTGGTGCAATCACCTAACTATTCTAATCTAATTTGCTAGCACTTGGCCCATAAGGAGTGAAATTCCTTATCATTACACAGAGTTTTGTATACATCCTGGGAAGAAAACTTTAGCTTTATGAGTGGATAAAGTCAACTTAATAACCTTAGAAATTCTGAAACTAAGAACCCTTCCTGACTTTTCGCAGGTTACTGTCAATTTCAACAGGAACAGTTATCAAAATGCAAGAAAAGCGAAATGTTCAGATAATCGAATGGGATGACTTGGACAAGAAAAAGTTCTACTGTATTGGTGTTTTAATGACTCTGTCTTTGCGACTTACAGTGTATCCAGCTGCACTAATTAGGACAAGGCTTCAGATACAAAAGGGGAAGAGTTATTACCACGGCACTTTTGACGCATTCCTTAAAATCCTACAAACCGAAGGCATACGAGGACTTTACAGGGGGTTCCTGGTGAACACATTGACCCTAATCTCTGGCCAAGGGTATATTACAACCTACGAGCTGGTACGTGTCTACGTGGCCAACTACAGCAATAGCAATGCTATTAAGTCACTTGTAGCAGGAGGCACCGCATCTCTTGTGGCACAGAGCATTATCGTGCCTATTGATATCATATCGCAGCACCTGATGATTGCAGGCCACAAAGAGCACCTAGGCAGGTTCAAGCTGTCAGCAACTGAAGGAAAATACAAACAAGCATTCGGACAAACTCAGGAAGTTATCACTCAGATTTTCAGGCTTGACGGCCCAAAAGGATTTTACAGAGGATATTTAGCTTCTTTGATGACGTATATTCCTAACAGTGCCGTGTGGTGGCCTTTTTATCACTTCTATGCAGGTATGTAAGACTATCTTTCTCTCCCTATCATGAACCCCAGCTACTCACATTATATCTGAACCTTTTAACCTGGACACAAATAATCTGAAAGAAGAGCTTTTATTAAGTACATGTATACATTGTAATTTATTACAATCTGAAATAAGTTCTGCGCATTGGCAAATTCGAGTTTATTCAGATATTGTATTATGATTAAGGCCACATTCACAAATTTTGTGGCTTTATTCAGGCTTGATTTATCTCAAGACTGAATGTAGCATAACATGTTTGCAGCCATTTGGTAACCACAGTAAAATAGATGGTTTCTAATCAAACTGTTCGGGAATGTTATTACACATCTCTAATGCAGGTGGCACTAGAACTTGGACCTCCTGACCTAAAGGTGGATGCATTGCCACTGCCCCTCGGAGCCCTAGTAACCACAGTACAACAAACTATAAAGAATTAAATAGATAATTGGAGTTTTGGAGTTAGTCAGAGCATTAGGAGAGGTAGCCAGGTATTTGGGAGAGACGATGATGTGGATTGATAGTTTGGGGTTGGTGGGGAATAGTGGGGAATATTAGGGGTTCAAGGGGTGTAATTGGGTTTGGGTGGGATGGTCTGGGTTCATCAAGTAGTGAGGGGGAAATTTATAGTGGACAGGGGTTGATAGGGTATGAGTCAGATGTTCGGGGAGTCATCGAGTGTATTTAAGGCAGAGATAGATAGGTAAGGGGATCAAAGACTCAAAACGTAACAACTTGGCTGCTCAGGAACCAGGTTTGAGTGGGTAGTGTCTGGAGAGAGATAAAGTCTAGCTTTTTGTAGTTATAGTCTGCTAGGAATAGAAAGTGGGAATGAGAAACCCAAGCTTGGTGACTAGTAGGTAAGGTTGTTTAATCAGTTCCTGTGTTATTGTAGTTGATAAGGTTGATTTAATCGATATGGTTCACAATGGCAGGAGAACTCATCCCTGTGGAATGCATGTCCTGCAATATGTAGACAATCAGTGACACTTCCAGTGTCCATGGTAACTATGTATGTAGGAAGTGTGTTCATAGAATCATAGAATTCCTACAGTGCAGTTCAGCTGCAGCTGCCAGTTTGCTGCACGGAGTGCCTGGAGCTGTGGATGAACTCACTATGGAGCATCCATGAAGCAAAGAATGTAGTGGATAGCACATTTAGCAAGTTTGCCGCATCACCAGTTAAGGACTACAGAGAATAGTTGGGTGACCACCAGGAAATGAGTAAGCACGGGCAGGCAGTGCAGGAGTCCCGTGTGTCCATTTCCCCCTTAAAAAGATGTACTGTTTTGGATGCTGTTGTGGGGGATAGGCCCTCCGGGGAAAGCAGCAACCAGATCAATGGCCCCAAGACTGATACTGTTGTACAGCAGGGATGGTCAGGCTGGCAGTAGTGATAGGGGATTCTATAGTTGAGGGCTCGGGCAGACGTTTCTGTGGGCGTGAGCAAGATTCCAGGATGGTATGTTGCCTCTGTGGTGCCAGGGTCAAGGATGTCTCTGAGTGGGCACAGATATTTTGAAAGGAGAGGGTGAGGAACCAGAGGTTGAGGTCCATATTGGTACTAAAGACATAGGCAGAAAGAACCATGAGGTCCTGCAAAGGGAGTTCAGGGAGTTAGGAAGAAAGTTGAAAAGCAGGACCTCTAGGGCTGTAATCTCAGGAATACTTTCTTTGCTATGTGTCAGTGAAGGCAGAAAGAGGAAGGTAACCATTATTTAGCTGTACTAAGACATTGTGTAGGTGGAAGGGCTTCAGATTTGTGGATCATCAGGATGTCTTCTGGAACCTAAACTGGAGGGGCACAAAATATCCTGGCAGGGAGGTTTTGCTGATGCCACTCAGGAGTGTTTACATTTGTGTGGTGGGAACCAGAGTAGTAGGTCAATGAAGAACACACGGAGAAGTTACTGAACACAGCAGGACTGACGGTCTGAGGTGTATTTGTTTTAATGTGAGAAATATGACAGGTAAGGCAGATGAACTGAGAGCTTGGATTAATTTATATATAATTATGATTCTGTAGCTACTACAGAGACTTGGTTGATGGAGGGACAAGACTGTAAGATTAATGTTCTGGGATTTAGATATTTCAAGTGAGAGGGATGTAAAAGAGGTGGGGGAGTTGTGTTACTGATAAGAGAGGCTATCACAGCTGTACTGATGGAGGACACCTTGGAGAACTGATCCAACAAGGCGAAATGCGTAGAGCTCAGGACAAGGAAGGGTGCATTCACTTTGATGGGATTGCACTACAGGCCTCCCAACAGCCAGCGGGTGATAAAGGAACAGATATGTAGACAGATTCTGGAAAAATGTGAAAACAAAAGGGCTATTATGGTGCAGAACTTCTTCAGACACATATTCCCCTCCTCTCCCTTGTCCGCCTTCCGCAGGGACCATTCCCTCTGGGACACCCTGGTCCACATCTCCTTCACCCCCAACACATCCCCACAGCCCTGCAGCACCTTCCCCTGTAACCAGCGAAGGTGCAACACCTGCCCATTTACCTCCTCCCTTCCCAGTTTCCAAGGGCCCAAACATACCTTCCAGGTGAAGCAACACTTCACCTGCACTTCCCAGAATCTGGTCTACTGCATTCGCTGCGCACAATGTGGTCTCCTCTACATTGGGGAAACGAAGCATGGATTTGGCGACCATTTTGCAGAGCATCTACGTTCTGCTCGCAAAAAATACCCTGAACTACCTGTTGCCTGCCACTTTAACACACCACCCTGCTCCGTGGCCAACATCTCTGCCTTTGGCTTGCTGTAGTGTTCCAGCGAAACCCAACGCAAGCTGGAGGAACAAAACCTCATTTTCTGCTTGGGGACCCTACAGCCCTCTGGACTCAATATTGAGTTCCATAATTTTAGGGCCTAAACTCTCCCATGTCCCAGTGCCACACCCCACACACCGGGCCTTGTTACTACATAGCCTGCCATTACACATCCCCTGTTGTTAGTCACTAACAGTCCCCATTAACAACTATTCACCCTCCCAGCCTGATTGTTAGCAACTCCTTTGTCTACCCAACTGTTTTTCTCTCTCTTTGCGCTCTATCCTATCATTTACTCCCTACCCCACCCACCTCCCTATTTTCTGCATATAAACTGACGTTTTCCCAGCCACTATCAGTTCTGAGGAAGGGTCACCGGACCCGAAGCCTTCACAGATGCTGCCAGACCTGCTGAGCTTTTCCAGCAACTTTGTTTTTGTTCCAGGGCTATTATGGTGGGTGATTTCAACTTCGCTTGTATTGACTGAAACTCCCTTAGTGCCAGGGGCTTGAATGGGAAGAAGGGTGTTGTTTGATGTGTCCTAGATTTTTTTTGAAACAATATATAGATAGTTCATGTGGAGGAAGGGCCGTACCAGACTTGGTATCTGGAATTGCACCAAGCTAGGTGATCAAAATTTCAGTGGGGAAGCATTCCGGAACAGTGACTGTAAATTCTGTAAGTTTTAAGTTGTATGTGGATAAGGATAAAGTGATCCTTGGGTGAAAGTGCTAAGTTGTGGGATGGCTAACTACCACAATATTAGGCAAAAAACTCGGGACTGTAGATTGGGAGTGGCTGTTTGAGGATTAAATCCATATCTGGAATGTGGGAATCTTTTAAAGGCCTGCTGATTTGTATTCAGGATCAGCATGTTCTGGTGAAAATGATGGACAAGTATGGAAAGATTTGGGAACCTTGGATAACCGGAGAAATTGAGAGCTTAATCAAAAAGAGAAATGAGGCATACATAAGAGTTAGGGAACTGAAAACAGACAGAGCCCTCGAAGAATACTTAGATAGCAGGAAAGAAGTCAAACAAGGAATTCCAAGGACTTAAAGGGCCATGAAATGTCCTTGGCATACAGGATTAAGGAAAATCACAAGGCATTTTATGCATACAAGGAGCAACAGTGTACCTGGAGAAAGGGTAGGTCCACTCAAGGAAAAGGAGGGAATTTTTGCATGGACCAGCAGAAGTAGGTGAGGTCCTTAATGAATACTTACATTGTATTCACAAAAAGATGGACATAGTGGATGATGAGTCTCAGCAGCAGTATGTGATTTTCTAGGTCATGTTAATGTGAAAAAGGTGGTGGTCTTGGGTGTTTTGAAAAGCATTAAAGTAGACAAGTCCCCAGGACCTGATGGGATCCATCACAAAATCCTGAGGGAGTCAGGCAGAGGAAATTTCTGGGGCCTTGTGTGCAGCCTTTGTATCCTCTTTAGTCACAAGAGAGGCCCCAGAGGACTAGAGAATAGCCAATGTTGTTCCTTTGTTTAAGAAAGGCAACAGGGATAATCTGGGAAATTACAGGCTGATGAGCCTTATGTCAGTGGTTGGGAAATTATTGGAGAAGATTTTTAGGGTTAGAATTTACACACAGTTGGAAAAATGTGGACTCACTTGCAATAGGCAGCATGGCTTTATGTGGGGAAGGTCATGTCTCTCAAACTTGATTGAGTTTTTTGAGAAAGTGACAAAGATGATTTACCGCAGGGCAGTAAATGTTATCTACGTGGACTTTAGCAAGGCCTTTGACAAGGTCTCTCATGTCCCGTTGACGCAAAAGGTGAACTCGTGGGATCCGCAGTGAGTGGATACAGAACTGACTTAATCATAGAAGACAGAGTAGTGTCAGAAGGGTGTTTTTCTGACTGGAGATCTGTGACTGGTGGTGTTATAAAGGATCAGTGATGGGGGCCCCTATGGTTTGTGAAATACGTAAATGATTTGGAGGAGAATGTAGGTGGCCAAACGAATGTGTTTGCAGATGACACAAAAACTGGGGGAGCTGCAGATCGTGTGGAGGATTGCCAGAGCATACGGCGGAACATAGATAGGTTGGAGACTTGGACAGCTAAATGGCAGATGCAGTTTAATCCAGGAAAATGCGAGGCAATGCATTTTGGAAGATTTAATGCAAGAGGGAAGTATTCAGTATATAACAGAACTATATCATAGCATCATCATATAGGGGGATCTAGGCATACAAGTCCACAGTTCCCTGAAAGTGGCAACACAAGTGGGTAAGGTGGTCAAGAAGACATATGGGTTGCTTGCTTTCATCATTTGGGGCATTGAGTTTAAAAGTGAGCAAGTCATGTTGCAGCTGTACAGAACTTTAATTAGGCCACTTTTGGAATATTGTGTGCAGTTCTGATTGCCACATTCCCAGGAGGATGTAGAGGCTTTGGAGAGGTACAGAATCAGTTTTCCAGGATGTTGCCTAGTTTGGAAATTATTAGCTATGAGGAGAGATTTGACAAACTTGGTTTGTTTTCACTTGAAAATTGACCTGATGGAAGTTTACAAAATTCCGAGATATGGTTAGAGTAGGTTTCAAATCTTTTTCCCAGGATAGAAATTACTAGGGGACAGGTAAAGGGTTAAAGTTTAAAGGACGTGTGAGAGGCAGGTTTTTTACATTGAGGGTGGTAAGTTCCTGGAATACACTGCTAGAAGTGGTAGTGGAGGCGGATACAATCACAATGTTTAAGAGGCATCTTGACAGAAATAGGAATTGACGATATGCACCGTGTAGAGACATTAGGTTTTTAGTTTAGAAAGGCATCATGTGTTTTCACAGTCATGGTGGGCTGAAGGGCCTGTTCCTGTGCTGTACTGTTCTTGGTCTTTGTTTAAGGGTTATGGGGAGAAGGCAGAAGAATAGGGCTGAGAAACATATCAACCATGACTGAATGGTGGAACAGACTCGATGGGCCAAATAGCCTAATTCTGCTCCTATATTTAGGGTCTTATGAAACCAGTGCAGTGTCAGGGTGGTCCACAGCATAATCTCCTAGGTGGTAAAGATGTTGTTTTAACTACCTAATGTTTCCTGAATAACTATCCAGGTAAATCATTTCTAAAATCTCCAATTCTAGCTCAGCAAGGGGAACTTTATTGAAGGGTTCCAGATGCTACGTACTTGCCCATCAGACATTGACATTTTCCAGGCAATTTCTGCATGGTTATTGAGGGACCCCGACATGTATCCTGACCACCCAAAGATCAGACGATCCAGGCTATGCTCTTTGAGTTCTTAAAATTCTATCTATTTCATCGAACTTTGATCAGTCTACATAGAAGCATTAAAAACATAAGCACGGGAGGCCAATCAGCCCGTTGTGCTCATACCTTCCGAGAACAGACGATGCAGCCCAATCTCACTTTCTAACTCTTGGTTTTTGCCCTATTGGTTGCAGAATTTCCAATGTATTTCCAAACATTTTTAAACGTGAGAGGGTTTCTACCTCAACTATTCTTTCAGTCAGTGAATTCTAGACCTCCTCCTCAGTCTGGGTGAAAACATTTCTCCTCAACTTGAATCCTTCTATCAATTACTTTAAATCAAATCTTTGCCCCCGGTCATTGTCTTCTTATCAGATGGAAATAGGTGTTTCCTCTCCAGTCTATCTAGTCCCCTCAGAATTTTGACTGCCTCAATAAAATCTCCCTTCGACCTCCTGCAAACGGAGTAAACCTAGCTTATCCAACTTTCCAATGAATTTCTCAGTTTCTGGCAACATCCTCATCCATCTCTTCTACACCTTTTCTAATGTCTTTCCTATAATGTTGTATCCAGAGTTGTAAATCCTGTAGTATTTTACACTATTGTAGCATAACCTCTCTCTGAACCCTCTCTTTGAATCCCTTTACTTCCTGAGTTGCACCCTATTGTGAACCTTACATTTAGCCTGTCTGTTGCAATACCTTTCTCTGGGAACTTACTGCATAGCACTACCATCTGGGTGCAAACAGTTTACCTAAGTTTCTCTTCTAAAATCCTCACTTTTTGTTTGTGTCTCGGGTATTCAAACAAGTGCTCAGAGAGAAAGAGAAAGGGAAAAAAAATGGGAGAAGAGACAAATGGACTGCTGATGGTAGTAAGCTGGTAATAACTAGGAGAGGAGTAAATGCTGAATGGGTATTAATGGAAAGTAGGAATGGTTCAAAACGGGTTGTTTATGCTGGGAGCAACCCATACAGCAAAGGACCTGTCAACTATTCATAGTCACTCAGCATTTGCTTCTCTCCCAGCTCACTATCAGCTATCCCTTTTTCTGCTACCTTTTTTTTCTGTCTCTCTGGATACCATCTCAATCTAAACATCTCACTTAGCCCTATCACCAGCTGCTTTTAGTTTTGAATAAAGGTCACTAGACTTAACATTAACTCTGTTTTCTCTCCACAGGTGTGGTCAGACCTGCTGAGTTTTTCCAGCACTTTGTTTTGGTTGCACTTTTATACCTCAGATCTGCCAGTTATTTTGAAGTTTTGTTTAATCTTTCCTTCATTCATCTCTTTTCCCAGTATTATTGTGATAATTCTCATGAATGTTCAAATGACCTTATATTTATTGTCATGCTTATTAATCGAGTAATCCAGAGACATCAGACTAGAAAACAAATGGAAGCACTTCTACCACAAATCTAGATATAACTGTTGAAATTAAAAGATTTGTCTTCAAAAGAAATTGGAGCTCATAACAAGTTGTAAGTGGTCTCAAACTCGATTAATCATACTTTGTAACCATTTACGTTTTTTCACGCATCAAAAACCTGTCTTTATTATATATTCCCTGTTAGAATTTACAAAGCCCAGAGAAAAACCTTGTGTGCTTATGATATTAGGGCAGGGTAACTGAGTGAAGATTATGTACATCTAACCATTGACATTTTTTCTGTCTGTAATACAGAACAGCTGTCAAAATTGGTTCCCAATGAATGCCCTCATTTGGTCCTCCAAGGAATTGCTGGACCACTGGCAGCAGCCACAGCATCTACACTTACCAACCCAATGGATGTGGTCAGGGCTAGGGTTCAGGTGAGAAGACCTGTTAAAAATGATAATTTTTTGCATATTAGTGTTACTAGGAGGGCCAATGCTTATTTTCCATAGTTGTCCATGAGAAGTGCTACAGCCTATTTGCCGAAAAGTGAAGGTCCAAGCATTTTGACCTAACAATGAGAGGGAAGGATGATTAAGGTCATCATTAATGTGTAACATGTAGTAGAACCTGACAGGTTTCCAAGCACATACTGTCCTCACCCTTCTAGGTAGTAGCAGTTATGTTTTTGAAAGGTGCTGTTGAAGGAACCTAGATGAGTCATTGCAGCGCTGATGATGGAGGAGGGAGTGACTGTTGAAGATAAATGATGAGCTGTTTTGCCTTGGAACACCAACTCCACCAATGTCTTAAAATGCAATTTTGTTCTTGCAGGAAAGCTACTGAACTCAAGGGGTTTTAAGACATTTTAATATACTGATAATTAATCTCTCCTGTCAACTTATTGAGGAAATACACAAACAATGCTGAGCTGTATAGGTCAGCAAGACTCTGTTTAACCCCAATTTGTGCAGTTTTCTAATCACAGACAAAGGTATAATTAAAGTGTCATTCTTAGTTAAGAAAGTAAAACTTATTCAGAGCTTCTCATCTGTTTCCTATAGTTTAGTTCCTTATTGTCTTCTGATCAGGTACAGGTTATTGTGGACGTGACATTTACCATTAGAAAGACAAAGTTTAATAGAATAAAACCTGTTCAGCTGGCTCTGCAGATACCGTGAACAAGAACGTTTTGTTGCAACCTATTTCTGTATAACACTTTATGACATTGCTCAAATGTCCTGTTAGCTTCTAGGCTTTTACGTTTGTTTTCGTATTTAGGGCAGAAACACTGTACACAACGTTTCACTAATATTTAAAACATGCCTTTTTCAAAAAAAAACAAACTTGCTGAATGCTTGTGAAATACGGCACAAAATATTACAACAAGCTTAATTTGAGCATGTTCAGAGGCATCTTTGGGTCACCTCCATGAACCTGCACTCTGCTTACAGGAAGCCTGTATGACGGATAAAGTGCAGCATTTTGTGGCCTTGATGCTCTGACCTATATTCCCTGCAAATATAGTCCCAGATTTTGTCCTGTGCTGTTAGTCAAACTTAATTCCAGGAGAAAGGATGCTATAGGGTGTGGACTGGGGAGATGGAGAATAGAACAGCGCTGCTATCATAAATAAAACAAAATATTGTACTGTGGAAATCTGGTTTTTCTTTAAAAGTGCTGGGTAGAGTCAATAGGTCTGGCAGCATCTGTGGAAAGAGAAAAACAAAGTTTCAAGTTGAATGTGACCAGGTTGGCACTGGCAACATTTGAATGTTCATATCAGCAGCAGGAGTAGGCCATTCATCCCTGTTCTGCCATTCAGCCCTGTTCCACCATTCAGTAGGATCTGATTGTAACCATAAACCTACATTCCTACCTACCCCTGACAACCTGTTTCCCTCTTGCTTAATAAGCATCTTCCTCTGCCTCAACAATATTCAAAGACTCCACTTCCACCACATTTTCAGGAAGAAATTTCCATAGATTTGTGTCCAATGAGAAAACTTTCACTTCCTTTCTTTTTATTAATGGCAAACCCTCATGTTTAAACAGTAGCCCCTAGTTACAGATTCTCCCACAAGGGGAAATGTCCTCCTCGATTCACCCTGTCAAGACCCTTCGCGATCTTATGTGTCAATGAAATTATCTCTTACTCTCCTAAACTCCAGTAGAGTCAAGCCTGGGCTAAAGTTAGCTCCGAAGGCAACACATCCATTCCAGGTATTAGTGTGGTAAACCTCTGAACTGTCCCCAATGCATCCTTCCTTAAATAAGGTGACCAATACTGTATGCAGTACTCCAGATGTGGTCTCACCAATGCCCTGTATAATTGAGGCATAATCGCCTACTTTTGTATTCACTTCACAGTGGATTCAACTATAACATTCTATTAGCTTTCCTCATAATTCTTCTGCCTGTTTGCTCTCTCTTGATAATCTTGTTGAGAGTTTCAAATGATCTAATTTTCATGATTGACACAGACTTGTGGGGAGAAGATGGGTGAGCTCATTGACCATTATTATTCATGAAGATTTAATAAATTACGGTATTTAGGCAGTGTGTTTGCCAAGTGACTTTAAACATAGACACATCAACAGTTTGATTCAAATATAAATGGAAGAGGGCAAGCAGAATTTGAAAGTGGCAGACTGAAAATATCTAAGCACAGCCATTGTCCAATTCATAAAACACAATACTTGAGTAAGAGATTTGTCACAAGGCATTAATGTAGAGAGATCAGGTAGCCATGAACTCTCAATCATCCACTCCCTGTACCACTGGTCTGTATTATGTACTGTCTGCAGGATGTACTGCAGAAACCTTTTAACAGCATCTCTCGTATAAATACTCATCAACTCCTAGAAGGGTAATGATACCAGATACATGGGAGCACCAGAGTCATAGAGATTTTACAGCATGGAAAAAGGCCCATTGTTTCCACACTGATTGTCAAACATCCATCTTTTATATTCCCTTTTTCCAGCGTTTGACCTGTAGTTTTGTATGCTGTGGCATTTCAAGTGTTTATTTAAATAGTTCTCAAATATCTTGACGGTTCCTGCCTCTACCACTTTAGACAGCAAGTTCCACATACCCTCAACCCTCTAGGTGAAAATAGTATTTCCTTATTGACACCTCTACTAAGGGAAAAAGTTTTCTCCCTATCTACCCTATATCCCTCGCAACTTTTGTACACTTCAATAAGATCCCGTTGGCCCTCTCTGCCCTCAGCAAAGCAACCCCAGTCTATCTAGCCTGTCTTCATAATTAAATCGCTTTCAGCCCAGGCAACATTTTGATGAAACTTTTCTACACCCGAGTGTAATCACATCCTTCCTGCAGTGTAGCGACTAGAAGTGCCCACATAACTCTTGCTGTGGCCTAACTAACATTATATACAGCTCCAACATAACTTCCTTGCTTTAGTATTCAATGCCTTTACTAATAAAGGCAAATATCTCATTTACCTTTTTAACCATCTTATCTGCTTGTGCTACCTTCAAGAATCTGTGACCAGGAGCACCGAGGTTCCTCTGATGCTCTGTACTTCCTAGGGTCTTACTATTAATGTGTACTCCCTTGTCTTGTTTGTACTTCCAAACGGATCACCTCACACTTCTCAGGATTAAATTCCATCTGGCACTGTTCTATATCTATCACTATCTATATTGTCCTGCAGTCTAAGGCATTTCTCAACATTATTTACCGCACCATCAACTTTTATGTCTTCTGCACACTTACTGATCGTACTTCTTACATTCACGTCTAAATCATAATGTACACGACAAATAGTATGAGTCCCAGCACTGAACCCTGTGGGGTGCCACTGGACACAGGGTTCCAAATGCAAAAACACTCTTCAACCATCACTCTGTGCTTCTTGCTACTAGGTCGCTTTTGGATCCAATTTGGTAATTTGCCCTAGATCATCTTAATCAGTCTGCCATTTGAGACATTTGTCAAAAGCCTTGCTGAAGTCCATGTGGACTACATCAACTGCACTACTTTCAACTGCACACCTAGTGACCTTGAAATATTCAATCAAGTTTGTTAGGCATGATCTCCCCTTTATAAAGACAAGCTGACAATCCTTGATTAACCCTTGTCTCTCCAAGTGGGGATTAATTCTGTTCCTCAGAAATATTTCCAGTAGTTTTCATATCACAGGTTTTAGCGACCCTGACTCAATGCTAATTCATTCAAGTATATTACAGTTGCTGTTCCTGATTTCTATAGCCTATATTGTCATAGATCATACAGCATGGAAACAGAGTTTTGGGTCCAACCAGTTCATGCCAACCATAATCCCAACTTAAACTAGTCCCACCTGCCTGCTCCTGGCCCATACCCCTCCAAGCCTTTCCTATTCATGAACTTATCCAAATGTCTTTTAAATGTTGTAATTGTACTTGCGTCCACCACTTCCTGTGGAAGTTCATTCCACATGCGAACCACCCTCCATGTAAAAAGTTTGCCCTTTTCTCCACTTAACTTAAAAATGTGCCCCCTAGTCTTGATATCCCCCGTCGTATGGAATACACAACTACCATTAACTCTATCCATACCTCTCATTATTTTACAAACTTCTATAAGGTCACCTCTCAACCTCCTATGCTCTAGTGAAAAAAGTCCCAGTCTACCCAGCTTTTCTTTATAATTCAAACCTTCCATACCTGGCAACATGCTGGTAAATCTCTTTTGAACCCTCTCCAGCTTAATAATATTTCTCCTATAACTCCTTCTCTACAGGGAATAAAAATACAGAGTACTTATTTAAAACCTGAGCTTGTCTTCCAGCTGCACACAGATTACACTCTAATGGGTTCTTCTCTTTCATTGGTTATTCTCTTGCCACTAATATATTTAGAAATTTCCTTTGGATTTTCCTTAATGTTACCCATTGTGTTTTTTAGGTTCCCTCTTCACTCTCCTGATTTTCTTTTCAAAATGAAACGCTGTACTTTCTATTCTCCTCTAGAGTATACACTGGCATCTATCATAAGCTTTCTTTTTCCCTTACTTATCTTGTACATCAGTATACATCCAAGGTTCTCTGGACTTGTTCGTCTCACCTTTCACCATTTATGGGAACATGTTGGTCATGAACACACACTATTACCCTTTTGAATGAATCCCACTACTCTGCTATGGATTTTCCTGCATCTGGCTGCTCCACGTCTACTTTGGCAACATCCGTTTTTATCTTATTAAAGTACCTGAATTCAATATCTTTATTATCAGTTCATCTCTGTCCTCATCCATAATTAGCTAAAATCTTACTGAATTATGGTCATTGTTACCAAATGTCCTCCCACTGCCACATCTTCCACTTGCTGAGCTTTGTTCCCTAAAATTAGGTCCAACATCATGTCCAATAGGACATTCTATGTGCTAGCTTAAAAAGCTTTTCTGGATACATTATAAGAATTCCACCCCCATAAGTCTGTCACACTCACATTTTGTCTAACTCAGTTAATATTGAGGGAGTTGAAACTCCCTACTCTTATTATCTTATTATTTTTAAACTTTCCTGAGATTTGCCCACATGTACTTTTCTATCTGTCCCTGACTGAAGGTCCAGAGTACACGTACAGCAAAATAACTACCCATTTTTTTTCAATTATAACCATTCAGCCTTATTTAAGGAACATTCTAAGATTCCATCCCTCCTTACTGCAGTAGTTGACTCTTTGAGTTCCCTCTCAAGCCCAACACTTTCCTGACTTGGAACTATATCCCCAATCTTTCCCTACACTGGCTCAAAATCCTAGAATTCCCTATCAGCACTATGTGTGTGCACCTACATCTAATGGATTGCAGCGGTTTTAGAAGGCAGCTCACGCTAGTGAGGAGGCAGTTAGAGTAGGCAGTAAATGATCTTGCCACCATATCCATATCCCAAGAAATAATTTGAAAATAAATCATTGTCTATATCACCCCGAAAGTATTATTTCTATTTTGTTTGTCACCCAAGCTGAGAAAAGGAGGGAGCCTGTGAAAGAGAAACTAGGGAGATTTCCGAGCTTTATAAGCTGAATGAAGGTTAAATGTTTACTTTCCCTGGGAAAAGAGGCTAATTTGGGATAATGGTTAAATATTACTATGTTTCTCTCATTGTATAAATAAATTCTTCATAACTAAGGAATGAGTAACATGAGAGCCAAGTGACAGACAGATCTCGTAGTAACTTAAATGTTCAATATCCAACCTCAAAATAACTTGATACCAAATCTAAATTTGATCAAGGTGAACTTGTGGGATGGGAGGGAGAAGATGTGATAATGAATAGAGAACAAAGTCAGGGCAATCCACACTTAGAAAGACACCAGGTTTTTTTCCTGATTACAGTAATTTGCTTATTATCTTTCATCTCTGCTGTTTCAGGTGGGGGGAAGGGCCTCGATAATTGGAGCTTTTGAGCAACTTCTAAGAGAAGAAGGTCTGTTGGGCCTGACCAAGGGATTGTCAGCACGCATCTTATCCTCTGCTCCAGCAACTCTCCTCTTGGTGATTGGTTACGAAACACTGAAAAAAATAAGTTTGAGGCAAGAGCTAGTGGAATCTCGACACTGGTAGCTGCCTTTGAGCTAGGATCTAATTGCAACAAACAGATGCAAGTTTCTACAGTGGCTATTAATGCATAGTTATAAAAGTTTGGTCACCTTGTACGTGAACATACTGTCTGAAATTTTAAACTTCAGTGATGATGCAGGTACCGCATTAAGGCAAAGGACCTTATTCTAAAAATTACCTTTCTGTTTTTTGGTTTAAGAGTATTAATTATGGAAACATCTGGCAGTCCATTGATAGATTTTGACTTTAAAAGCTTGGGATTTGTTGGAGAAGATTTTAAGTTGCATTACATAAGGCTGCTGCACTACCTGTAAGACTGGTGCTGATAGAAGTTGGTAATGAGTTTAGGAGATTTCTTGGCACGAAATGCCAGCATATTGGTCTGAGTGAAATTGCTGCACTTGTAGCCTCCCTACTATATCAATGAAAGTAGGCTAAAGCTGCATTTACACTATAAGCCAGGAACAGAATGGATTACCCTTTGAGGTTGTTATACAATTTGAAGCACTGGCTTGTGCAGACTCCTCAAAGTTCATTTCGTTGCTCTGTTTACACAGATATTTTAGAGGCTAAAACTGGTGTTTAAATGCCTCACAGTGTTATTCAAGCACCTCGGATCACTTTTACTTTAAAGGCCAGAATAGACTCTGTGTGTTTAATGAAAATTAATTTATATTTATTTGATGGTTCGTAATGTACTTGTGAGTAACTGTATTAGCTTTATAAAGCTTTTGCTTCTGACAGCTACAAATCAAAACAAAATGGCAGCTTCAGTATGTCTCATTCACGTTTTACAGAGACAGTCAGGACCAGGTCTAATTTGCAGGTGACACAAGTCACTGAACAGGGGTCATTGGACCAGAGCTGTAATTGAGACCCCATTTTAAAAGACACATTTTGTCCTTTTTATTCTCATTATAAATTCCAGTGCTAATATTTATAATGGGAAGTACCTGTCACATGGTAATTATACTTTCCTGTCGGTGCTCAAAATTACATAGAATTAACAGAACAGAAGCACATCATTCTGCCCAACAGTGCCTATGTTTCACACAAACGTCCTCCCACTGAATCTTCATCTCACCCTGTCAACATCCCCATATTCTTTGTCTCACATATAACTACCTAGCTCCCCATAAAAGCAGAAAATGTGACCTTGTTACAGAGAAGCCTACAATAGTAAAATGAAGAGATGAACAAAGCCTAACAGTTTTAATTGATCTTCCCTGCAATTGCACACAGGGTGTGATGAGAAAGTATAGTCTGAGGAGCAAGAATACTGGATAGGGGAATAAATGGTTTAGACCAATGCAGACAGAATTCAGTCCCTATTTTAAAGTCATATGACCTCATTCCTTATTTTTCTAATTGAATCATAAATTTCTCTCTATATATTTATAAGGGTAACTGTCTTTGGAAAAATAGTTCCCAGTTCTTCCTCCTCTCTGTGAATCATACAGCACAAAATGAGGCCTTTCAGTGCATTGAGTCTATGCCAACTCTTTGAAAGCATTATCCAATTAGTCCTACTCTCCCAACTCCCACTTTTTCCCCAAAGGTCTGCAATTTTTTTTTTTTTTCTTTCCAAGTATTTAATTTCTTTAGGAAGTTATGATTAAGTCTGGTTTCACCACTCTTGCAAACCGTACATTCCATATATTAACAACTCCCTGTGTTTTAAGATAACAGCTTCTAGTATCTCCTCTGGTCTGTTGCCAAGTACATTAAACCCGGTTACTGAAGAAAAGAAGAACTATCAAAACCAAATCAAAACTATCAAAAGATATGAACAGTATCTAATCTTTCCCTTAATCTTCACTGCTCCCAGAACAACCTCAACTTCTCTAACCTCTCCATGAAACTGATGGCCCTCACCTTTGGTGGTAAATCCTCTTTGTACTCTAAGGCTGTGATACCTGAAATTTGGCGCCCAGAGTTGAACAATATACTGCAGCTAAGGCCTAACCTGTTAGAAGACACCATGCACGATAAATCTACTCTGATAATAGTCTGTTTACCTCCCTCTGTAGCCTCCTCTAGCCCCAGATTCCTCTGACATATCTGCCTTCCTCCTGTTCTAGCCTCTTTTTTTATTCCCAGTTTCTTTGCTCTATCACAGTTGATGTTGCCACCCTAACCTATCTTTTCAGATATTTGTTCAAGCCTATCACTTTGATCGCTCCTTCTGTGCTGAATGTTAATTTTTTTTTGTCTTGTCTACTGTCCTGCAAGGTCCCCTAGTTTGGATTTATAACATTTAAAGATGTTATTTAAATGCAGCTGTTTTGCATTTGCCACCGCAACCTAGGTGAGAAGGTATAAATAGCATAGGCAGTTCCCATTATGAATGTGGGAAAATTAACACTATCGGAGAATTTCAGGAAGTGCACAGGATATAGGAAAATGGTGAGCAGGGAAAGGAACAGCTGGCCTATTGAGCTTGTCCCACACTCTTGACAGCTGGAGAACTGTAGTTAAATGCTTTCTATTGGGCCATTCTCCCTATCATGTACTCTCTGATGCCTTATGCTCCCTGATGCCCCACCCTACTTAATACCCACCCTCCCATCATCACTGACACCCACTGTCCCTAATGCTCCATCCCGTCCCTACTTTCCCAAGCTCCCCCATCACCCAACCCTCACCAAACCCTAGACCCACTGCCATGTTCTTTCCTGGGAAACATGAGAAACAGCTAAGGGCGAATAATGAAAGTATAATGACCCAATCCTCACCAATCTGTCAAACTGAAACAATCAATCTATAGGGTATGCATTTCAGCTGTTGTTATTTTATAGGCCTCTACTTGGATGCCTCCAAGTCTATGCTGCTCCAAAGTTAAAAACAAGTTTGAATTGCTATTACCAGAATGACTAAGGCTCTTTGAAGTAGAAATAATACTTGTAGCTCTCATCTGAACCTTTTCAAAGAGCAGTCTCACCATCTGTGCGCACCAAAACTGGACAGAGTAATTTCAATGTGATCTAACCAGTAACCTGTTCAGCCTTTTAGATCTTCCCCAAGACAGCTCTAAGCTTATTATATTATCACAAAGTCAATTTATCTTAAGAGATAGTATATGAGGGTGTCTATTCAGTCTGATGCCATTACAGTTCAAACATTCACTGAACGCTGTCTTTCGTATGGTCTACTAGCATTAAACAAAATGTACTGTAGATGGCATGCAAATCGATCATCGAATCTTTGAAAAATTCCTCCAAAAGTGGGTGTTAACTTGTATGCTGAGTATAAAAGTGAAGAGTGGCAGTGGGTGTTTGGCATCTTTGTCATTGTCTACTCTGTGTAGGTGTGTTTTAAGTACCCACACATCTTTGCAATGTATTGCCTGCTTAATCCTTTATGCCCAGTGGTATGGTACAGGAAGTAAAATGCCCATTTACAAACACAAACAACATGCGTATTAGGATGAGGAGGAGGCCATTCAGCTGCTCTAACCTGCTCGACCATTTGCTAAGATAATGGCTGATCTGATTGTATCCTCAACTCCACTTTTCTGCCTATCCCCAACAATGTTAGACCCTCTTGTTAGTCAAGAATCTATTCACCACTGTTTAAAAGGTATTCAAAGATCTACCTCCACTATCCTCCAGGGAAGAGAGTTCCACAGCTTTGCAACCCTCAAAGAGACAGAATTTCCTAATTCGCATTTAATTGGGAGACCCATTATTTTTAAACTATCACTGGTTTTAGTCACTCGTCCTCAAGGGAAATCATCCTTTCAGTATTTGTCTTCTCAGATCCCCTCAAGATCTTGTATGTTTCAATAAGATTACCTTTCCTCCTTCTAAACGCCAAAGGTCACAGGCCCAAATTGCCCAAACTTTCCTCATAATATAACCCGCAATCCAGGTATCAGGAAAGTGAACCCTCTCTGATCTGTATTAAACATACTTGTATCCTTTCTTAAATAATGAGACTAAAAATGTACACCATGCTCCAAATGTTGCCACACTGCTTTCTCTATCCGGCTGTAGCCAAACATTCCCCCTTTCATAGTCCATTCCCCTCACAATAAATAATGACATTCCATTATCTACCTAATCACTTGCCATACCTGCAAGGTAATGATCTATGATTCATGTACCAGAACACCCAAATACCTCTGTATGTCTATGATCTCTCACAAATTCATTGAATTGTTGCTTTTCTATTTTTTTAGCCATAGTGAACGAGTTGATATTTTCCAACAACATTGTACTCCATCTATCAAGTTTTTTTGATTGTTCACTTCACCTATCTATGTTCCTTTGCAGACTTCATATGTCTTCGAAATCTGCTTTCCTACCGATCTTTGTCTAATCAGATAATTTAGTAATTTTACATTTGGCCCCATCATCCAAGTCCTTTATATTGATACTAAATAGTTAAGGCTCCTGCTTGTGACAAGCCATTTGTTGCACCTTACAACCTAAAATAAATTCATTCATGCCTATCCTCTGTTTCCTGTTATCCAACCAATCCTCTACGAATGCTAATAAGTTAGTTCCTACTCCATTAACTCTTATTTTGCCTAGTAATCTTTAACATGGCATCTTACCTTCTGGAATTCAAAGTAACATACATCAACTGTGTCCCTTTTATCAATGTGTGTGTTGCTTCCTCAAATAACTAATAAATCAGTCAAACATGATTTCCCTTTAATAAAGCCACGCTGACACTGCCTGATTGCATTAAGATTTTCTGCTAATAATAATAATAGATTCCAGCATTTTGCCAAAGTAAATTGACTGAGTATTGTTACCTGCTTTCTGTCTCCTTCTGTCCTTGTGTACAATTGCTATTTTCCAAGCTGATGTGATCATTCCAGAATCTACAGAATTTTGTAAAATAAAAAGCAATGCATCTACTATCTCAATTAACAACCTAGGATGAAGACCAACAGGACTTGTCAGCTTTTAGTTCTAGTAATTTTCTCCGTACCTTTTTCCTCGTGATTGTAATTGTTTTAATTTTGCTCCCTTTGCGTTCTGGTTCATCATCAGAACTCTGAAAAGTCACCATACTCAAAATGTTAATTCTGCTTTGTTCACACAGAGGCTGCCAGGCCTGCTATGTTCCACCAGCAATTTCTGTTTTTGTTTCTTTTCATGCTGTAATGTTTCTTGCTAACTTTCTTTCCTTTTCTTAGTTTCTCGCTATTTATTAATCTTCTAGTCATCCTTTGGGGTCTTTATATTCTGTCCAGTCTTCAGACCTACAACTCATCTTCGTGAAATTATATGCTTTCTATTTAAGGTACAGACACAATGGGCCAAAATAGGACAGTAGTAGGCCATTCATGACCCCCGAGCCTGCTTCACCATTCAACGTGATTCCCCTACTGATCATGAATCTATCTATCTCGGCCTTAAATATACACAAGGTCTCACAAATGCCTTCTTGTGCACTGTTATGATTCTGTGATATTATCTTTAACTTATTTAATTAGTCGCAATGGTGCATTATTTCCCTTCTTACTGGAATGTATATTTTCTGAGTATTCTGAAATATCTCCTTTAATGTCTGCCATTATGTCTCTGCTGATTTATCCTTTAACCTGGCTTCCTAGTTCACTTTAGCTAGCTCTCCTCTCTATGCTCTCATTATTACTTTATTTAAGTTGAAAACATTAGTATTAAGTCTACTTGTCAAATCTATTTGTAGATTAAAATCCTGATTATCTTAAAACCTTTCACACAAAAGCATGTTATTTCTTCGCCATGTATCACATGCTGGAACATAGTTGCTGTTAGCTCTATAAACCACTCCGACAAGTAACTTCTGACCTTTACAGTTTCACGTCTCTACCCAAACTGATTCCACAACTTGATCTCCAGAACTAAGGATCTCTCTCCCCTTCTGTCTCTGGACTGATGCCATATTAATTAGCAGAGCTACCTTTCCACCCCTATTCAGCTTTCTGCCTTTCCTAAATGTTATGAGGTTGTTGACTTGCTCATCGAGCTGGCTTGTTCTCGTTCAGACATTTCGTCACCATGCTAGATGATGTCATCAGTGGAGCCTCCAATGATGCGGTGTTATTCTACTCCACTTGGAATTTATACTGTTTGGCCTGTTATAGTGAGTAGTGTCATTTCCAGTTTTAATCTATATGGGTTTGTATTTGAAGTCCAATTCTACGGGTTTGTTGATTGCATTATGGGTGGAGAACCATGCCTGTAGGAATTCCCGTTCGTGTCTATAACTGTAGTAGCCCAAGCCAAACATAGACACGCACGGGAATTCTTAGAGGCATGGTTCTCCACCTGTAATGCAGTTAACAAACACATAGAATTACACCCCATTACAGACCAGAAATGACACTACTCATCTTAACAGACCAAACAGTATAAGTTCCAAGCAGAGTAGAATAACACCGCTTTATCGAAGGCTCCACTGATGATGTCACCTAGCATGGTGACGAAATGTCTCAACAAGAACAAGCCAGCTCAGTGAGCAAGTCAACAACTTCACCCACAACCTGAGCTGCAGATCTTCGCCAAAACTTTCCTAAATGTCATGTGCCATTGAATATTCAGATCATAATCTCTTCTATCTTGTAGGCATGTTCTTGTAGCCATGTCTCTCCAATGACTATCAGATTATACATATTTACTTCTACTTGCAGTTAGTTCATCTGCTTTGTTACGAATGCTATGTGTATTTAGATATAGCACGTTTAACTCTGTCATTCTACAGTTTGATTTTACTGTTGGGCTATTAGGTTTGTATACTCTGTTCCTTCTTGTCATGTTCTGATCACTATTTCCCTTACTGCTACCTCTCTCTTCTCCATTGAGTTATGGAATCTTCCCAAGCTTGATCCTTCACCCCCATTATTGAGTTTTAAACCCCCTCTACTGCCCTTGATATATGATTTGTCAAATCCCAACACAGTTAAAATAAAGGTCATCCCAATGATGCAAATCCATTTGTTCCAACACGGTTCAGGTAAAGGCCATCCAAACGGTGCATGTCCATTTGTGGGGTGAAGTATAGAGGCTGACCACTATTGCAAGTGCAGATGTCATGGTTAAAAAGAGGGGTCAGCTGGGGACTACTAGGCTAACATCATTATTGGGAAGCTGATTGATGGGTTTCTAAGAAATGTCGTTAGCAAGGATGAATTTTAAGACTACGGGGCATATTTTTAAGGCGAGAGGAGAGAAATTACATGCAAATACATGCAAAAATATGATTTTTGGGTGTAAGGAGCGGGGTTATCTTGTGTGTCAACTTGACTGCCACACCACAATTTATTACTTACAAAATAAAGCAAGATTCAAAATCAAGTTAACTTTTATGACTACTGTTTCACACGGTCTAATTTTCCAGCATTTCTGCGTCAAATCATTAATAAAAACAGTGAACTATAGCAGGCCCAACATCAATTTCTGCAGAACTAATAACTTGACTGCAGATTGTCTCTTAATTGCCAGTTTTTAAATACTCTAATTCCCACTCACGCTCAATATGTTCTTGCAAACTTAAAGTGAAGTGTGTTGAAACATCTTTCTGAAAGTCCGAGTAAGCAGTATAAATCAAATGAGCCATATCTACCAATGAGCAACGATTTTTAAAAAAAACTCAAGCGAGCTTGTGTGATGTGACCTTTTTTCCAGAAGCTGTTCCCTGTGTCTT
This sequence comes from Rhincodon typus, assembly GCF_021869965.1. Lineage (NCBI taxonomy): Eukaryota > Metazoa > Chordata > Chondrichthyes > Orectolobiformes > Rhincodontidae > Rhincodon > Rhincodon typus. The sequence continues at coordinate 1,860,927 of NC_063367.1, read as the reverse complement.
TAACGGTCCTTTCTCTTCTCACTGGCATGGAAACAGACCCTTCGGGTCCATGCTGAACATAATCCCAAACTGAACTAATCCCACCTGCCTACTCCTGGCCCATATCCCTCCAAATCTTTCCTATTCATATACTTATCTAAGTGTTTTTTAAACATAACTCTGCCTGTATCCACCACTTCCCTAGGAAGTTCATTCCACATGCAAACTACCCTCTGTAAAAAGAAATTACCCCAGAGATAGTAGGAGCTACAGATACTGGAGAATCTGAGATAACAAGATGTAGAGCTGGATGAACACAGCAGGCCAAGCAGCATCAGAGGAGCAGGAAAGCTGACATTTTGGGGTAGACCTAGGCCCGAAACGTCAGCTTTCCTGCTCCTCTGATGCTGC
>NC_063367.1:1844127-1860137 GCF_021869965.1 Rhincodon typus | reverse complement strand
GCTTGGCCTGCTGTGTTCATCCAGCTCTACACCTTGTTATCTAAGAAATTACCCCCATTGCTTTTTAAAATCTCTCTCCTCTCACCTTAAAAAATATGCCCCCTAGTTCTGAAATTCATCCTTGCTGAGACATTTCTTAGAAACCCATCAAGCAGCTTCCCAATAATGATGATAGCCTAGTAGTTCCTAGCTTTGCAATGTCCCCTGTTTGAAAATTCTAGCTACATGAAGTAGCCAGGAGGAACAATCACTGGTTCTGTGAAAACCCTGGACATGTGGCTGATGGAGCAGCTGCCCGTTTGTAAGATTTATATAATGAGAGTGTTATATTCTGTCATGTAGATTACAGTACAAGGGCTACTTCAAAGCTGGCATAAGTGCAAAATGTATATTCCTAAAATGTAAATTGAGGAAGGTAAATTAGGATAAGTTTCAGTATTATCTCAATTCCTGCCAGCATTGCACCTTCCAAATTTGCAGCCATGTGTGCTACAGATCTCTCTATTTAATGTTACTGTGACTTTCTAATCAAGTAGGGTTGCCAATGAGACATGTCAGTGAGTCCCAAAGCTGCTGCCCCTGCAGGAATTTCACCAAAATCCACTCTGAACATACCTGCTACCGTGTTTGTACCTCATAATTTTAAAAAGTAAAAGGCTGACTGCATAATTTTTCTAATCATGGATTTAATCAAATCCTCTGACACAGTATTGTGCATCTTATTTAAAAGACCTCTGACAATTTTTTTATTGGTGATATACCTACACAGAAGTATAAACACAGGGCATTTTAGATGCAAACACTTACTGATTATGATTGCTGCTTACACATTTTCAGGTAGAATTGACCAGTTTTAGTATTGTTATGAAAATTGCTGATGACTGAAGGACTGGTTTCCCAAACCAATGCACTGTGTATCTATCCAGCTGGTTCTTGTTACACTGGGTGGGAGTTAAATGTTTAAATGTATTAAAGATAAACCTCTGTGTCTTTGCAATTGATTGTGTGAGCATTGCTGAAAATGGGTTAATCATTTCTTTTCATGTGTGAACATACAGTTAGGAGCAGGAGCAGACCATTCAATAAGATTGTGGCTGATCTGACAATGGCTTCAACTTCACATTCCTGCCTACCCCCAATATTCTTTGACTGCTTTGTTAACCCTAACCTTTGCCTTGAAAAATATTCAATTACCCTGCCTCCACCGCTACTTGTGGAAGGGAAGTCCAAAGACTTACGAGTCTCTGGGAAAAACAGTCGTCCTATTTGACATCCTAAATGAGAGAACCTTTATTTGTAAAGACCCTTGTCCTAATCTCTCCCATGAGAGGGAACTTATTTTCAACATCCACTTTTTCACATCCCTTCAGGGTTTTTTACGTGCCACTGACTGGTTAGTGCTTTACTTTGATATATTAAAAAATTGTGTTGAATTTGTTATTCTTCCCCTAACACTTCCTGGACACAAAGCTCAACCTCTAAGGAAACTATGGCGTTAATCTGTAAACAAACTTGTTTGACCAGAACACTCATCATTCCACCCAGCATAGGTCTTCTTTCACAGTCATGGAGAATTAAATCAGTTGACATATTGCACTGAACCCATCAGTTTCACCGCTCGGTTAAAATTAACCTCATTACTTAGTACACACCAGAGATAAGAAATTTCTGCATTGTCTCTTTTTTACCCTTCTCCTCCTCAATCTCTATCTTGCCCCCTTTCCCTTCCTCTCTCCGGTTTTCCCCCACATCCTCACCTTTTTCCATCTTCGCCTCTCACCCCTTTCTCACACTCTTCCCTTGTCACAGAAGAAAAACAGACTTATTTTACTTCAATCTTTCTCATCCCTGGAGCACACATTGAGTACTTGCAGATAGGCAGGATTATAGCGGACCTCGCCCCACCAAGTTCCTGGACCACTAGCTGTTCATTCCTGCCCAGCTGAACAACTTTGATTTCTGCCCCTTGTCCTTGGCTGGGTGGATTGCCTCCGGAATTACAGTCTATCCAATGTTATCATTATTCGGCTATGTGTCTGAGTGAAAGAGTTGTACAGGTTACCCTTGCTGTTGTCTTTGGATATGGTGGATCACCTCATACAACCAATTGAATGGGGTGGGGATGTATCACCTAGCACCCTGTTCAATTTTCAGTCCATTTAAGCTAATGGAAAGTCTGGTAGCTTCTCCCACCTTTTAAGACTAAAGAAATAGGGACTGGAGTAGGCTGTTAGGCCCCTCGAGCTTGCTCTGCCATTCAATAGGATCATGACTGATCTGACATTCCTCACATCCATTTTTCTGCCCTTTTTCCCCATAACCCTTGATTCCCCTTCTGATCAAGAATGTTTTCAGGTGAGTTAATCCAAAGCTTGTTAACTCATGAATGAAACAAAGTCTCCTTATTTTATCTTCAGATTTTTTTCTAGTTATTTACGGCATGTAGTTATTGACCTGTATATTCGAAGGAATGTTTCCTCCTATCAACTCTATCAAAGATGTGGAGGTGCCGGTGTTGGACTGGGGTGGACAAGGTCAGAATTCACAAGTCAACAGGTTATACTCCAACAGGTTTATTAGAAAACACAAGCTTTCGGTGCCTCGCTCCTCCTTCAGGTGTCAGTGAGAGAAGTGAAATCAGACACAGAAATTATAAGTAAAAGATCAAAGGGTCGCACCACTGAGGAGGATATATTAAACAAACCTAAGATGCTTTTAAATCTTTAATCAGTTAGAAGGTTTTAATTGATTAATATGTATACGTAAATCCCCGAATTCCTTTCAAGTCACTGTCCTGAGAGAACTAAAGGTTTTATCCATGTAAAGAAGAGGTGACATTTTAGGTCAGACAGTGTATGTTAGGTGTGAGGCCTTGTTTAGAATCTGTTTGTGTTTTGGTTTGGCGTCAGACTGATTTTATTTCTCAAGTAGGAATTTGTAAAATGCCACATTGACTGACTGTCTATAAATTGTGTGCTTTTTGAACAAAATAGAATGTATTTGCAAATACAGATTCACCCCATAGATTTACGTGTGTGTGTGTGTGTGTGTGTGTGTGACGGAGAGAGAGTGTGGATAGTGTGGTGGGGTCACCTGTAGTGCGACATGAACTCAATATCGCGATTGAAGACGTCCTCATGGTTATCAGCCTGTGTTCAGCAACTATGTGTCGCTATTTATCCTGAAATCCACCTTGGAGAGCGTTTACCTGAAGATCCAAGGCTGAAGTGCTCCCCCACCGGGAGGGAACATCCCTGTTTGGCAATTGTTTCACGGTGTTCATCGATCTGTTGTTGTACCGTCTGCATGGTCTTGCCAATATACCAGCCTCGGGGCATCCTTGCCTGTAGCGTATGCGATAGACAACATTGGCTGAATCATATGAGTATCTGCCGTCCACGTGGTGGGTGGTGTTCCTACGTGTGACGGTAGTTTCTATGTCGAAGATCTGACATGTTTTGCAGAGGTTGCCATGACAGGGTTGTATGATGTTGTGGTCAATGTTGCCCTGAGGGCTGGTAGTTTGCTTGCGAACAATGGTCTGTTTAAAGTTTGGAAGTTGTTTGAAGGCGAGAAGTGGAGGCGTGGGGGAGATCTTGGCGAGGTGCTCATCGTCATCGATAATGTGTTTAAGGCTGCGAAGAACATGGTGTAGTTTCTCCGCTCCTGGGAAGTATTGGACAACGAAGGGTACTCTATCGGACATATCCAGTGTCTGATTTCTGAGAAGGTCGTTACGGTTTGGAACCGGTGACACCTTCAGGTGTCAGTTGCGTTCCTCCTCATCCGAACAGATCCTGTATGCGTACGGCTTGTCTGTAGGGAATGGCTGTTTTAATATGTTCAGGGTGGAAGCTGGAGAAGTGCAGCATCATGAGGTTACCTGTGCATGGGTTTGTGGTAGAGTGAGGTATTGAGGTGTCAGTCCCTGATGGAGAAGTGTGTGTCCAAGAATGAGACTGATTCTAAACTAGTCCATGGTATGTCTAATGGTGGAATGAAACTTGTTGATATCGCTATGTACATACATACACACTCTCTCTCTCTCACACACGCGCACGTGCGCACACACACACACACACACACACACACACACACACACACACACACACGTAAATGTATGGGTTAAATTTTTATTTGCAGATACATTCTATTTTGTTCAAAAAGCACACAACTTACAGTCAGTCAATGTAGCATTTAATAAATTCCTACTTTAGAAATAAAACAAGTCTGACTCCAAATCAAAACACAAACAGATTCCAAACAAGGCCTCACACCGAACTGCATGCCTGGCCTAAAATGTCACCTCTTTATACTGATAAAACCTGTAATTCTCTCAGGGCAGTGATGTGAAAGACGTTCTCGGATTTACATATACGTATTAATCAATTAAATACTTTTGACTGACTAAAGATTTAACAGCATCTTATGTTTATTTACTATATCCTCATCAGTGGTGTGACCCTTTGATCTTTTACTTATAAATTCTGTGTCTGATTCCACCTCTCTCACTAACACCTGAAGAAGGAGCGAGGCTCCAAAAGCTTGTGTTTTCAAATAAACCTGTTGAACTATAACTTGGTGTTGTGTGATTTCTAACTCTATCAAAAGTGCAGCACATTGTAAACCTTTCTTATTCAACTTATTCAACCTCTTCTTCTAACTGAAGCTCCTCATCCCTGGTAACATCCTGGCCATCCTGTTCTATTCCCTTTGCTAAAATGTGATGCCCAGAATTGTTCACAATGCTCCAGCCTTACCAGTGATTTATGAAGTTCCAGCATGATCACTTTGGTTTTAGATTCTTGTGCTCTATTGATAAATATAAAGCCTATATTTGTTTTTTTAAACACCTTGTCAACTGGCCCTGTCATTCTTTAACAATTTGTATATCTGGACATCAAGGTCAGTCTGCTCATCTACACGTTCAAAATGGTGTTATTTATAAAAGTTAAGTATCGGTCCTTACAAAGTGCATTAAAAAATAAAGCTGTTAGTTTGTGAAGTGATTTGCAATTTGAATTCATGCATTCCTTTCAGGAATAAAGCTAATACAAAAAGCCTACAGAAACTTTTCTAATTGCAAAGTCCCCCTCAATGAAATAAACTTGTCCAATTGTCACCATTGTTGGTTGTTTCCATCTGAGGATGACATCTTCTTGATGTCATGAATTTCTGCCATGGATCTTCATACCACTGAACAGACTGATTCTCAAGCCACACCTTCAGGGAGCAAGATATGTGTGTGTGGGATCTGAAGGACAGGCTTTGTTTTCTTTCTTTCTCTGCTACATCATTAAGGTGTTTGGACTGATTGAGCTTGATGAACAAGTTGTCACCGTTCTGAACAGTTGGTGGCAAGCTCCTCCCAGTCATTAATATAAATCCTTCCACATTTCAAGAAGAGCTTCAGAATGTCTTTGTAGTGCTTTCTTTTTTCTCCCTGGAACACTGGTTTGAGAACTGAGAAAAAAAAGACCTGGTGCGGGAGACATTTCTCAACCATCCAGACATCAAAAAGCAGCAACATAGGCTGAGGTTATTTTGGCCCTCGAGCCTTCTGCACCAGGCAATGAGCTCACATCTGATCTGTGACGTACCTCCACGTGGGTTTTTGCCCCACATTCAATAAACATACAGTTAAAAAAGAATCTCCCAGTTTTAAAATTTTCAATAGATTCCACTTTAAGCCTGACAAGTGTGATAACAGCAGGGAAGAAGCTGTTCAGGTATATCTAAGTTTCAAATGCATTCTGATGGGATAGGGAGGCACAAGTTGATCTTTAATCCAAAAATAACCTGTGCACTTGCTTGTTCAACTAGAATTTAGAAGAGACAGAGAAACAGGATTTCAGAATCTGGAGAGGTTTCCCATTGTGGCTGCATTTTTGAAAGACAAGCAGCAGAGGGCACTCTAACTACTGTGTCTCAGGTTTCTCAACTCCCCCCTGGACTGGAGACTTTCACACACGCACGCTCATGCATACGCACTTTCAATTTTGAACAGCTCAGTGTCATTTTTATCCAGAAAGCATCAAATGCACATGTTGTGGAGCCCTATGTTTGTTGCTGCTTGCAGCTACTCCTGGCTGTGATGGTATGTCACTCTTGTCCGTCTTGTGTCATCCTGCACAACCAATGTAGCTCTTCTGCTTCTGTTCTCCCAGAGGAAAAAATTGTTCTTAAAAAAACCGTCATACTTGGAAACAAATGTACTGGTTGTACTAGAGCTCTATTTTGAAGTCTAAAAGACAAGATGTACCAGTACATGTCATTTCCACATTTCAGAATTTATGTCATGTAACATTGTCAGCCACCTACACACAGATCACCCCCTCTTTCTACAAGACATAAATACTGAAAGTGGCATATCCCATATAGTGGGAGAGTCCAGAATCTAGGGAGGATTCAAGCATAGCCATTTAGGTCAAACGGTTAAAGCACTTCTTCACACAAATATTACTGAAAACCTGGAACTCTATCCTTCAGAGGTAAAATCATATCTAACTGTGGCCTCAGCAGAAGTGAGATGACAGTGACAGCACTTGACATCAAAGCTGCTATTGACAGTGTGGCATCAAGGAGTCCTAGTAAAGCAAGTCAGTGGGAGTAAGGGGGACAACTCTGTTGGTCAGAGTCATACATGGGCAAAGGAGGGTGGTTGTTGGAGCTCAGTCATCTCCACTTCAGGACATCGCTTCAGGAGTTCCTCAGGGTAGTGTCCTAGGCTCAATCATCTTCAGCTTCTTCATCAATAACCTTCCCTCCAATATAAGGTCAGAAGTGGGAATGTTCACGATTGATTGTGCAATGCTCAGCACCATTCATGATTCCCCAGATATTGAAGTAGTCCATGTTCAAATGCAATAAGATCTGAACAATACCCAGGCTTGGGCTGACAAGTGGCAAATAATATTAATGCTACTGAAGTGCCAGGAGATGACCATCTTCAACAAAGAGAATCTAACTATTGCTGAATCTCCCACCACCAACATCTGGGGGTTACCATTACCCAGAAACTGAACTGAGCCATTCTTATAAGTACTGTGGCAACAAGAGCAGGTCAGAGGCTAGGAATCCTGCAGCAAGTAACTCATCCCCTGACTCCCCAAAGATCATCCACCATCTACAAGTCACAAGTCAGGAGTGTAATCGAATACTCCCCATTTGCCTGAATCAGTGCAGCTCCAACAGCATTCAAGAAGCTTGACACCATCCAGAACAAAGCAGTCATTTTGATTGGCACCGTAAGTACTCCCTCCACTACCGACATTCAGTATCATCTACAAAATACACTGCAGTAAGATACATGGAAACACCACCACCTGCAAGCTCTTCTCCAAGCCACTCACCATCCTGACTTTGAAATATTGCCATTCTTTCAGTGCTGCGGAGTCAAAGTCTTGGGACCCCAACCCCCACCATGGCATTTGAGTGTGTCTGCAATTTAAGAAGGCAGCTCACCTTCTCCAGGGCAATTAGGGATGAGCAACAAATGCTAGCCCATCAATGCCCACCTGCCAAGAGCAAATCAAAGAAAGACTCCACTTTCATGTCTGCTTCCATAATTATAGTTCAAAAATCTGCCAAAATCAGCCTTGAATATATTCAGTAATCCAACCTCTTTGCTCTGAAGGAGAATTTCACAGGCTCATGACCCTCTGAGAGAAAAAATTTCCTCCTCGTCTCTATCTTTAATGGGAGATCCCTCAGATTGAAACTGCCTCCCTTAGTTCTAAATTCTCTCATGAGGAGAAACATCCTCCCAGCATTTAGCTGTATAGTAAAGGGTAAAAAGTACCTTAACTCTGGGTTTCATCTGTGTGAAAGGAAGTAGATCATAGTGATGTCGAATCACACGGAATGGAGTGTGGGTGTGTAGGGCTTGAAGAGGATGCCGTCTCCAAAAATCTCCTTTGTGATGTTCAATTAAGCCTATTCCTGTTCACCTACAAGAGTGTAGAACTGACATTACTATACTAGTTCTGTCAGAACCTTATATGTTTCAATAGGATGGGTCATTGGTTAAGGAATGGTAGAAAGAGATAGGGGGAAAATGCAGATAAGATAACAGGTCAGGTATATTCAAATGAAATGATGGAACAAACTTAAAGCTGAATGGTCTCTTCCTGTCCTTATGTTGCAGCTCCTGCTATACATGGTCATGAATCCATTTCATTCATTATGAACACAAGCAACGACCTTGCAGTGTTCAGAATCTGTGATTCTATTGGCACACACGCTGTCTAGAGCAGGATTACAGACACGGTTCCAGGGCTGCCAGCTGGGCGAGGTGCTCCCTCCAATCAGGCAGGCTGCTGGTCACTTGCTTGGGTTTTGCTGAGCTAATTTTTTTCTGCATATTTCAAAAAGAGACAGACCTGAGAGGAAGCTGAGAGGCTGCAGCTGCTGACTGACCTGATGTGATTGAAGTGACTTGACCTTCGACCTGGGTCACATTCAAAATAGGCACAAGCTCTCAGCAGCAGCCTCTCCCACTGAGCAGTGCTGTGTTAATTCAAATTGGATCAACTAGCTTCAATGTCATTAAAAAAGCATAACCAGAGGAAACTGCATTTGGACTGACTGTCTAGTAAATTACACTTTGATAAGCTTTTCCCTGGGCCCGTCTTATTGACAAGGAGAATTGATAGGCACAACATTCTCGGGAGCTTGATGAGTTGAACATTTGGTAAAGGCAGGCACTTTTCGAAGGACTTTTATTACATTTTGTGTAAAATCTGTGTGCAGAGAAGCCTCAAGCACAGTTCAGCTTTGACCAGAAACACTGGATTTAACTGGCACATCAATAATCAGACAGCTAATGAACCAGAATCAGACTGACAGATGTTAGATGGGTTTGGCCCAATCTTAAACAACACTGCAATGCCCTCGGCACAATTTCATCTCCACTGAAGCAGAAATTGTTAAGCACTGTCCATAGAACTCACTGTGGCTTCTAAAGTCAACCTTTCATGTTTGTGGTCCTGTAATCTGTCAGGAAACCTGTATGTGATGTTTCTCTTTATTTCATAAATTGGAGAATGTTCACAGCACAGAAGGAGGCCATTCAGCCTATCAGTTCCATGACAGCTGGGTGTCAAGAACCACTCAGATGCAGTATCCCCCTGTAACGCTTTCTTATCAAGTGCTTATCTAATTGCTTTGCGATAGCCTCAGTTAATTCTGCCTCCTCTCATTCACAGGCAACACATTTTGTACTTAGACCTCTCACTGACTTCTCATTCCTCATGTTGTCTCTGATTAGAACATAGAACAGTACAGCACAGTACAGGCCCTTCGGCCCACGATGTTGTGCTGAACTTTTACCCTAATCCTAAGGTCTATCTGACCTCCACCCCTACCTTATCTAATAGCCGCTTAAATGCCCCTAATGAGGCCGATTCCACTACCCTCTCCAGCAATGCATTCCAGCCCCGACCACTCGCTGAGTAAAGAACCTACCTCTGATGTCTCCCCTATATCTACGTCCACTCACTTTATCCCTCGGCCCTACCCTTTCTCTGGTCATTCTCTTATTCCTCATGTACGTGTGAAAAGCCTTGGAGTTTTCCTTGATCCTATCTGCCAAGGTTTTCTCATGCCCCCTTATAGCTCTCCTAAGCCCTTTCTTCAGCTCCTTCCTGGATAACTTGTATCCCTCTAGAGCCTTTTCCGATCCTTGTTTCCTAAACCTTATATAAGCATCCTTCTTCCTCTTAACCAGTCGTTCGACCTCTCTTGAGAACCAACGCTCCCTCACTCGACCGCATCTTTCCTGCCTGCTAGGGACAAACGTATCGAGCACACGCAGGATGCATTCCTTAAACAATCTCCACATTTCAATAGTGCTCTTCCCTGACAGCATCTCTTCCCATTTTATGTTATCCAGTTCTTGCCTAACAGAATTGTAATTACCCTTCCCCCAATTATAAATCTTACCCTGCTGTATGTATCTATCGTTTTCCATGACTATTGTAAAAGTAACAGAGTTATGATCACTACCACCAAAATGCACTCCTACCAACAGGTCTAACACTTGGCCCAGTTCATTGCCAAGCACGAAATCCAAAGTGGCCTCTCCTTGTGTTGGTCTATCTACGTACTGTGCCAGGAATCCTTCATGAACACACTGGACAAAATCTGCTCCATCTAAACTGTTACAACTAAAAAGTTTCCAATCAATATTTGGAAAGTTGAAGTCACCCATGACTACAACCCTGTGACTTCTGCACCTTTCCAGTATCTGCCTCCCAATCCACTCCTCCACTTCTCTGCAACTATTGGGGAGTCTGTAAAAATCCCCAACAAAGTGACTGCTCCTTTCTTGTTCCTGACCTCAAGCCAAACTGACTCTGTAGACATATCATTCTCGAACTGCCTTTCAGTAGCTGCTATACTAGCCCTGACTAGCAATGCCACTCCCCCGCCTCTTTTTCCACCCTCCCTATTTCTTTTAAAGCATCTAAATCCCAGAACTTCCAACAAGCATTCCTGTCCCTGAGTTACCCAAGTTTCTGTAATGGCCGCAACATCGTAGTTCCAAGTACTGACCCATGCTCTAAGTTCATCGCCTTATTTCTGATACTTCTAGCATTGAAGTATGCACACCTCAAACCATCTCTGTGTCCACAATTATGCTCCATCAACCACATTTCTTTATTGACAACCTTACTCCCTGTGGTGTCTGTTGGAAGGCTGAATACCTCATCCTCTGAATTACAAATCCGGTTCCCCACCACCTGCCAACGTAGTTTAAACCATCCCGTATAGCTCGAGCAAACCTCCCTCCCAGGATATTTATGCCCTTCCAGTTCAGGTGCAACCCGTCCTTACTGTACAGGTCCCACCTTCCCCAGAATGTGCTCTAATTATCCACGTTATGGAAGCCTCCCCTCCAAAACCAGCCCTGTAGCCATGTGTTTAGCTGCACTCTCTCCCTATTTCTTACCTCGTTATCACGTGGCACTGGTAGTAATCCAGAGATAACTACCCTGTTTGTCCTGGACTTCAGCTTCCAACCTAACTCCCTGTATCGTTTTTCACATTCTCTGTCCTTTTTCTACCTATGTCATTGGTACTGATGTGTACCATGACTGCTGGTTGCTCACCCTCCCCCTTAAGGATTATGAAGACACGATCTGAGGCATCACAGACCCTGGCACCCGGAAGGCAACATACCATCCGTTCATCTCGTTCGCGTCCACAGAACCACCTGTCTGTGCCTCTTACTATTGAATCCCCCACTACAATTGCTCACCTATTCTCCCCCCTTCCATCTGTGCCACAGGGCCAGGCTCAGTGCCAGAGACCTTTACGCTATGGCCTTCCCCTGGTAGGTCCTCCCCCCCAACAGTATCCAAAATGGTATACTTATTATTGAGGGGAATGGCCACAGGGGATCCCTGCCCTGTCTGCCTATTCCCCTTCCCCTTCCTGACAGTCACCCAGCTACCTTTTTCATGTACCTTGGGTGTGACCACCTCCCTATAACTCCTCTCTATCACCCCCTCAGCCTCCCGAATGATCCAGAGTTCATCCAGCTCCAGCTCCAGTTCCCTAACGCGGTTTGTGAGGAGCTGGAATTGGGTGCACTTCTTGCAGGTGAAGTCAGCGGGGACACCAGCAGTGACCCTTACCTCCCACATCCTGCAATCAAACCTTCCAGCTTCTCCACTGAAAACAAGTACTGGAGATCAGCAGGTCAGGCAGCATCCATGGAGAGAGAGCAAGCTAACGTTTTGAGTCTAGATGACTCTTCATCAGAGGTGCAACAGGTACAATTAGTGTGAGGTCTACAACCAAGCTCTACTCCTCCATGTTAAGTTGTCGAAGGTGTACTGGAAAATAAATTAACGAATATAACTACATTAGGCAGAGAGAATAATTAAAATGGGATCACGTCATGTTGCACCTCTCTTTCTTTACACCACTTTTTAAACTCACAACCTTCATCATCTAGAAGGCCAAACACAGCAGAACACCACCACCTGCAAGCTCCCCTCCAAGCCACTCACCATCCTGACTTGGAAGTATATCACCATTCCTTCAGTGTCGCTGGGTCAAAATCCTAAAACTCACCCACCCCTAACATCATTTTGAGTCTACCTACAGCAAATGGATTGCAGCGGTTCAAGAAGGCAACTCATCACCACTTTCTCAAGGGCAAGTAGGAATGATAATCATTTCCAGAGGACAAAGTAGCTGTGAAATACAAGTCATACTTGGAAATGAATATACTGATGCTTCATTTTGAGGTACACAGGAGGAGTGGAACCAGCAATCATTATTCACAAATCTTCCTGGTTTTTCCAGCCGGACTAATCAGTGATGCTAATGTTCAGTATTTAAAGAAAAATTAACTTGACTTTTTAACTCTCCATCCCTATTCTTCTAATTTAGAATTATATATTCAATGATATTTATACTACAGAAGCCTTTGAGTTAGAATATTTAAATTCAAGAGACTTGATGGACAAAAGGCCATTTTTCTGTTTTGTGGAATGACTCTCACAGTCCAGGAGCTGGGTTCTCAGTCTATTCTGTAATTTCAGGGTATTTCTGAATGCCGATTTAATCTCCTGGTCAAGAAATGCACAGGGAAGTGTGAGTTAGAAGCTAGTAAAATCCAAATCTCCAAATACACAGATCATGGGGATCAGAGAGACTAGGCAGATTCCCATTCCCATTCCCAACACACTGGATGAAGAAACCCAGTTTTAATCACAACCAAATTCCTGAAGTTTGAACTGATATGAATCTGTGGAATTCATTGTACAGAAGGCTGTGAAGGCCAAGTCATTGAGTGTCTTTAAGGCAGAGATAGATGAGTTCTTAATTAGTAAGGGGATCAAGGGCTACAGGGAAAAGGCAGGAAAATGGGGTTGAGAAACATATCAACCCTGATCGAATGTTGGAGCAGACTCAGTGGGCTAAATGGCCTAATTCTGCTCTTAAATCCCATGGTCCTATGGACAAAGTCTAAGCACAGCATCCGCTGATTGGAATACCCAAGGTAGTGGATTTGGGGCGACAGTTTAGAAATTTTAGTTTCTAAAATAAATCAAGGAGGTATTATCATGCTTTTCAGAGTGGCAGTGGATTCAGCAGACTACATTTTCCAATCATCCAAAATAGAATAAAAGTTGCCTTTAGATAACACCTTTTACAATTTCTAGACATTCCAGGTCAATGACATGCTTTTCAAGTATAATCACTGTCACAGTTACATTAATTGCAGCTGTTAATTTGCAGACAGTAAGCTCCCATGAATAGCAATATGATAATAAACAGCAAGGCCAAGATCCTGTGCAGAGGATCATCAGCATGCTGGCCTCTCCAGACACCTCCCTATTCCAGGATTCCCCAATTTTATCCAGGGTCTTCCAAGCCTGACAACTACGGGAATGAACAGTGCACAGTCCTTTGGAGAGCTCTATTGCAGAGGTGGGGAAAGACCAGACAACTCCCTTTTCCTCACATTTGCTGTAAATGGTAAGATTCAGTGTCCAGTTTGAACAATAGTGAACGGATGAGTAGTGACTGGATAGGTGAGATAAGTGGGTAAGTAGGTCAGATGACAAGTGGGTACGGTAGGAGATGAGTAGAGTGGAATATGGATGAGTAGGTAGGTGGGCTGGGTCAGGAGGTGTAAATAGTTAATGTCAGGGTTAGTGTTGTGAGGAGGGATAGTCAGGTCAGGGCTGTAGTCAGGAGATTGTGAAGAGGGCAAGGAGTCAGGAGAGGGAATCAGGAGGTCATTGTGAGTATGGGGGAAGCGAAATCACTTCTGTATTCAATAGGGTGTTAGGCTATGCTTTTCTCCTGGATAACTATTTTGGTAAGTACATTGGAACTGTCCAAAGTCTTCAACCCTAATATAGATTTGGAGACTTTTGAGAGAGTCTCAGGGATGAGTGGGGGATATTGCCGATTGGAAGTTTGAGCTACCCAGGAATTTCCCATGGAGGTTGCTTGTCTAGACTTCTGCGGGGTGTCTGATGTGTGCTGTGGTGCAATGGCATCCTCTTGTGGTCATTTGGATATATGTTTATAAAAGAATAAACTGCTTCAGTTCACTGTTGACTCTGCAAGTGCTGCACACCATTTAGTTTAGATTGTCCTGCAAATATGTCTGGTCTCTGATGATCCGCAGATCAAAAGATTTGGACCAAAATATTTTTGAAATGTAAGATAGGAAAGGGAGGCAGTGGCATAGTAGAAATGTCAATGAATGAATAACATGGAGGCCCAGGCTAATGTTCTAGGGTTGTGCATTTGAATGCCATAGGGGCAGAATTTAAATTCACTAAGTTTTTTTTTTATTCAGTCGTGGGATGTGGGTGTCACTGGCTGAGCCAGCATTAATTGCCTGTCCATAGCTGCCCTTGAGAAGGTAGTGTGGTAGTCAGCCATCACTTTAAACTGCCACGATCCAGGTTGAGCCACAATGCCCTTAGGGAGGGAGTTCCAGGATTTTGACCCAGCGACAATAAAAGGATGGTGATATATTTCCAAGTCAGAATGGTGAGTGGCTTGGAGGGGAACTTGCAGGTGGAGGTGATCCTATGTATTTGCTGCCTTTGTCCTTATTGATGGAAGTGGTCATGGGTTTAGAAGGGGCTGTCTAAGGATTTTGGTGAATTTCTGCAGTGCATTTTGTAGATGATACACATTTCTGCTGCTGAGAGTTAGTAGTGGAGGGAGCGGATGTTTGTGGATGTGGTGTCAATCAAGCGGGCTGCTTTGTCTATAATGGTGTCAAGATTCTTGAGTGTTGTTGGAGCAGTATCCATTCAGGCAAGTGCAGAGTATTCCATCACACTCCTGACTTGTGCCTTGTAGATGGTGGACAGGTTTTTGGGAAGAGAGGCAGTGAGTTACTCACCTCAGGATTCCTAGCCTCTGACCTACTCTTGTAGTTGCTGTGTTTATGTGGCAAATCTAGTTGAGTTTCTAGTTAATGGTTACCCCCAGGATATTGATAGGGGGTGGAATTCAGTGATGCAAATGTTATTTGCACTACAAGCCTGGATATTGACCAGATCTTGTTACGTTTGAACATGGTCTACTTCGCTATCTAATGAGTCACAAATGTGACTGAGGTCATTGATGAAGCAGCTGAAGATGGTTGGGCCTAAGACACTAACCTGAGGAACCCCTGAAGAGATCTCCTGGAGCTGAGATGACTGACCTCCCACAACCACGACCGTCTTTCTAAGTGCCAGGTATGATTCCAACTGGCAGGAGTTTGCCCCCTGGTACTCAGTGATTCCAGTTTTGCCAGGGCTCCTTGATGCCACACTCAGTCAAATGTGGCCTTCATGTCAAATGCTGTCACTCTCACCTCACCTCTGGAATTCAGCTCTTTTGTCCATGTTTGTATCAAGGCTGTGTTGAGGTCAGGCACTGAGTGCCTCTGGTGAAACCCAAACTGGCTGTCGGAGAGCAGGTTATTGCTGAGCAGGTGCTGCTTGATAGCACTGTTGATGACACCTTCCATCACTTTACTGATGATCGAGAGTAGGCTGATGGGGCAGTAAATGGCCTGGTTGGATTTGTCCTGCTTTTTGTATAGAGGATATACCTTGGAAATTTTCCACATGGTCGGGCAATGATGTAATTGTACTGGAAGAACTTGGCTAGGGTACAGCAAGTTCTGGCTCACAAGTCTTCTGCACTGTTGCTGGAAAATTTGGACTTAAAGGTTAGTATAACAGTGACCATGTAGCCATTGCTATAAAAGATTTTCTGGTTCACCAATGTCCTTTCAGGAGCAATTCTACCGTCTTTACCTCGTCTGACCTACATGTGATTCCTGATCCAAAATGTTGGAGCTAACTAGCCTAGCAAGTTATTCATTTTAAGGGAAATTAGGGAGCGCAACAAATGCTTATCCTGCTTGTGAGAGATAGTAGGAACTGCCGATGCTGGAGAATCTGAGATAACAGGGTGTAGAGCTGGATGAACACAGCAGGCCAAGCAGCATCAGAGGAGCAGGAAAGCTGACG
>NC_063367.1:1803442-1843727 GCF_021869965.1 Rhincodon typus | reverse complement strand
GTCAGCTTTCCTGCTCCTCTGATGCTGCTTGGCCTGCTGTGTTCATCCAGCTCTACACCTTGTTATCTCTTATCCTGCCTGTGACACTCAAACCCTACCCATGAATGAAAAAGATCAGAATGAGGCCATTCAGCCACTGAGTTTAAAATGATTAAGGTTCAGATATAGTTGTAATTACGGAGACATGGCTGCGAGGTGACCAGGGCTGGAAACTGAACATCCAGGAGATTCAATATTTGAGAAGGGCAGGAAAATGGGAAGGAAGTTTGGGTAGCAGCAAATCTAGAGGAGTAAATCAAGGCAATAGTGAGAAAGTATATTGGCTCAGAAAATCATGGTGTGGAATTTATTTGGGTGGAAATAAGAAACATCAAGAGGCAGAAAATGTTGGTGGGGATTGACTATAGACCCCAAAACAGTAGCAGAGATGTAAGGGATGGCATTAAACAAGAAATCAAAGATATATGCAATAAGAATACAACGATACTCATGAATGACTTTAATCTACATATAGATTGGACAAACCAAATACTGTGAAGGAGGATCCCCAGGAGTGTATACATAGGGATTTTTTTAGACCAATATATTGAGAAACCAACTAAAGAGGAGGCTATTCTAGACAGGGTGCTGTGCGATGAGAGGATCAATTAACAATCCTGTTCTGCCAGTCATTGGGGAGGATTGAACTTAAAATTATAGAAATGTTCATTAAGATGGAGAGGGAATAAATTGAATCAGAAACCAGGGTCCTTAATCTAAGTAAAGGGACCCATGACAGTATGAGGCACAAGTTGGCAATGATGGATAGGGGAACCTTACTATGGGGAATCTATGATGTTGTGGCCATTACAGAAACTTGGGTAACTCAGGGACAGGAATCTGTGTTGGAAGTTCCAGGATTTAGATGCTTTAAAAGAAATAAGGAGGTGGAAAAAGAGGCGGGGGAGTGGCATTGCTAGTCAGGGCTAGTATAGTAGCTGCTGAAAGGCAGTTCGAGAATGATATGTCTGCAGAGTCAGTTTGGCTTGAGGTCGGGAACAAGAAAGGAGCAGTCACTTTGTTGGGGATTTTTACAGACCCCCCAATAGTTGCAGAGAAGTGGAGGAGTGGATTGGGAGGCAGATACTGGAAAGGTGCAGAAGTCGCAGAGCTGTAGTCACGGGTGACTTCAACTTTCCAAATATTGATTGGAAACTTTTTAGTTGTAACAGTTTAGATGGAGCGGATTTTGTCCAATGTGTTCATGAAGGATTCCTGGCACAGTATGTAGATAGACCAACACAAGGAGAGGCCACTTTGGATTTTGTGCTTGGCAATGAACCGGGCCAAGTGTTAGACCTGTTGGTAGAAGAGCATTTTGGCGGTAGCGATCATAACTCTGTTACTTTTACAATAGTCATGGAAAATGATAGATACATACAGCAGGGTAAGGTTTATTATTGGGGGAAGGGTAATTACAATCCTGTTAGGCAAGAACTGGGTAACATGAAATGGGAAGAGATGCTGTCAGGGAAGAGCACTATTGAAATGTGGAGATTGTTTAAGGAATGCATACCGCGTGTGCTCGATATGTTTGTCCCTAGCAGGCAGGGAAGATGCGGTCGAGTGAGGGAGCCTTGGTTCTCAAGAGAGGTCGAACGACTGGTTAAGAGGAAGAAGGATGCTTATATAAGGTTTAGGAAACAAGGATCGGAAAAGGCTCTAGAGGGATACAAGTTATCCAGGAAGGAGCTGAAGAAAGGGCTTAGGAGAGCTATAAGGGGGCATGAGAAAACCTTGATATATAGGATCAAGGAAAACTCCAAGGCTTTTTACATGTACGTGCAGAACAAGAGAATGACCAGAGAAAGGGTAGGGCCGATCAAGGATTGTAAAGGGAATTTGTGCACGGAACCTAAAGAGATACGAGAGGTCCTTAATGAACACTTTTCTTCGGTATTCACAACTGAGAGGGACCAAGTTGTAGAGGAGGACTGTGAAACAGGCTGGTAGTCTAGATGAGGTCGATGTTAGTAACGAAGATATACTAGGAATTTTGAGGAACTTAAAGATAGATAAGTCCCCCGGGCCTGATTGGATTTATCCAAGGATTCTATGGGAAGTGAGGGAAGAGATCGCAGGGCCTTTGGCGATGATCTTTTCGTCCTCACTGTCCATGGGTATAGTGCCGGAAGATTGGAGAGAGGCAAATGTCATTCCCTTGTTCAAAAAAGGGAATAGGGATAACCCCAGAAATTACAGGCCAGTTAGTCTTGCGTCAGTGGTGGACAAATTATTGGAAAGGGCTCTGAGAGATAGGATCTATGATCACTTGGAAAGGCACAGTTTGATTCGTGATAGTCAGCATGGATTTGTGAGGGGTAGATCATGCCTCACAAACCTTATTGAATTCTTTGAAGAGGCGACCAAACACTTGGATGAAGGTAGAGCAGTGGATGTAGTATACATGGATTTAAGTAAGGCGTTTGTTAAGCTTCCCCATGGTAGGCTCATGCAGAAGGTAAGGAGGCATAGGATGGGGGAAATGTGGCAGACTGGATTCAGAATTGGCTGACCCTTAGAAGACAAAGGGTGGTAGTGGACAGAAAATATTCAACATGGTGCTCAGTTACGTGTGGTACACCACAAGGATCTGTTCTGGGTCCTCTTCTATTTGTGATTTTTGTAAATGATTTGGATGAAGGAGTGGAAGGGTGGATTAGTAAGTTCACGGACGATATGAAGGTGGGTCGAGTTGTGGATAGTGCGGAAGGCTGTTCTAGGTTACAAAGGGACATTGATAGGATGCAGAGCTGGGCTGAGAAGTAGCAGATGGAGTTTAAGCCTGAAAAATGTGAGGTGATTCATTTTGGAAGGACAAACTTGAAAGCAGAATACAGGGTTAACGGAAAGATTCTTGGCAGTGTGGAGGAGCAGAGGGATCTTGGGGTTCATGTCCACAGTTCCCTGAAAGCTGCCACCCAGGTGGATAGAGTTGTTAAGAAGGCGTATGGTGTGTTAGCTTTCATTAATAGAGGGATTGAGTTCAAGAGCTGTGAAGTTATGCTCCAGCTATACAAAAGCCTGGTTCGGCCACATCTGTGTCCAGTTCTGGTTGCCTCATTATAGGAAAGATGTGGAAGTGTTGGAAAAGGTGCAGAGGAGATTTACCAGGATGTTGCCTGGAATGGAGGGAAGGTCTTTCGAGGAAAGGTTGAGAGAGCTCGGGCTTTTCTCTTTAGAATGACGAAGGATGAGAGGTGACTTGATAGAGGTGTACAAAATGATCAGAGGTATAGATAGAGTGGACAGCCAGAGACTTTTTTCCTAGGGTGGAGGTAGCTATTATGAGGGGGCATAGTTTTAAAGTGAGTGGATGTAGATATAGGGGAAACGTCAGAGGTAGGTTCTTTACTCAGAGAGTGGTAGGGGCGTGGAATGCATTGCCGGAGAGTGTAGTGGAGTCGGCCTCATTAGGGGCATTTAAGCGGCTATTAGATAGGCATATGGATGATAGTATAAGGTAGGGGTGGAGGTTAGATAGACCTTAGGATTCGTGTAGAAGTTCGGCACAACATCGTGGGCCAAACGGCCTGTACTGTTCTACGTTCTAAAATGTTTGGCAATGACTAACATTTAAGGAATATATGCAAGAATTGCAGCAATTGTTTATTCCAACACAAAAACAGAAATTGCTAGTAAAGCTCAGCAGACCTGGCAGCTTTTCCTCAGAACTCAACCTGGGGAAGGGTAACTCGTCCTGAAACATTTACTCTGATTTCTCTCCACAGATGCTGCCAGACCAGCTGAGCTTTTCTAGCAATTTCTGTTTTTGTTCCTGATTTACAGCATTCACAGTTTTTTGAGTTTTTAATTATTTATTTTGATCTTGCTCAAAATGAAAACAGTAAAGGTGGCTCAAAAGAAATTAGGGATAATATTAGATCCAAACAGGAGAGAGATAAACTTGGCAGATAAAAAGCAGCAAGCCTTGGAGCACTTTAGAACTCAGCAAAAGATGAAAAATATTTGATAAAAGGATGGAAAATAAGGCGTGAGCATGAACTTACAGGGATAGTTGACAGTAAAAGATTCTATAAATATGTGCTGATGACACAAAACTGTACAGGATTGTGAAATGTGAGGAGGATGCAAAGAGGCTTCAGTGGAATTTAGACAAGTTGAGTGTGTGGGCATAATGGTAGATGTAGTACAACATGGATCAATGTGAAGTTATGCACTTTGCCATGTAAAACTGAACACTATTTTAAACTGATATATTGAGAAGTTTGGATGTACAAACAGATCTGGATGTCCTTGTATATCAGTCAATAAAAGGAGATAGCAGGTACTGCCAGCAATAGATGCATCTGTATCCTCGGAAATCGATGCAGATGTTAGTATAGCCTTCTTAAGGGAAAACCAACAGTAAGTAATCGGCCTGGATATAGACCCTGGCCTTTAAAGTTTTGGCAAAGATCTGTAGCTCGGGTTGTAGGTGTGGTTGTTGACTTGCTTGCCGAGCTGGCTTGTTTTTGTTCAGATGTTTTGTCACCGTGCTAGGTGACATCATCAGTGGACCCTCCAATGAAGCGATGCTTTTCTACTTGGCTTGGAATTTATACTGTCTGGTCCGTTATGGTGAGTATTGTCATTTCCAGTTTTGATCTGTATGGGTTTATATAGGGAGTCCAATTCTATATGTTTGTTGATTGAAGTATGGATGGAGAACCATGCCTCTACTAATTCCCGTGCGTGTCTATGTTTGGTTTGGACTACTATGGTTACTTTGTCTCAGTTAAACTGATGGCCTTCATTGTCTGAATGTACTGATGTTAAGGAGAGTTCATCATGCTGTTTTGCTGCTAGCTGATGTTCGTGTATTCTGATGGCTAGTCTCCCTCCTGTCTGTCCGATGTAATGTTTGTGGCAGTCGTTGCATGGTATTTTGTAAACCACATTCATTCTGCATGTTGTGGGAATGGCGTCTTTTATCCTTGTAAGTGTTTATCGTAGAGTGGCTGTGGGCTTGTGGGCCACCATGATTCCTAGAGGTCTTAGGAGTCTTGTTGTCAGTTCAAAATGTTCCTGATGTAGGGCAGTGAGGTCAGTGTGTTAATGTCATACTGTGTCCTCCTGTTGTTGTCTGTTATGTAGGCATTTGTGGATGCAGTTGTGGGGATATCCGTTTAAGGCTTGTATAAGTGTTCTTCTTCTTCCAGGCGTTATTCTGGAGTGTTGCAGTGTGTCCTGGCCTATTTAAATAGTGTCCTAATGCAGCTTTGTTTGTGGATGTTGGGTGGTTGCTGTGGAAGTTGAGGATTTGATCCGTATGGGTTGCTTTTTATACTGAGGTTTGGAACTCCCTGTTTGTAAGTCGTTCTACCTTAACATCCAGAAACGGAGGTTGATTGTTGGTTTCTTCTTCCCTTGTGAATTTAATCCCTGTGAATACGCTGTTGATGAGGTGGTGGGTCTCTTCTAATTTGTTGCATTTTATAATGATGAATATGCCGTCTGCGTACCGGATCCACAGTTTAGGTTGAATGCGAGAAAAAGTGCATGACAGCTTCTGTGATGAGTCCTGAGATGGGTGACTCCATTGGTGTACTGTTGATCTGTTTGTATATTTGACCATTAAAGATGAAGTGTGTGTGAGGCACAGGTCTAGTAATTTAAGTATGTTGTTCTTGCTGATGGAGTAGCTGGTCTGCGTTGCTGTTTCCTCTAGTAATGTAGCCACTGTTTCTTTGGCTAGTGGGATGTCAATTGACATGAATAAAGCTGTGATGTTAAAGGATACCATAATTTCGTCGTAGCTGATTTTTTATGTTCTTGAGGTTATCGAGGAAATCTTGGGTTGAGTGGATAGAATGAGGTGATCCGTCTACTAGGTGTTTCAATCTCTGTTGTAGGTCCTTTGTCAGTTTGTGTGAAGGTATGCCTGGTAGGGAGATAATAGCTCTGAGAGGGATGTCTGGTTTATGTATTTTAGGCAGTCCATAGAAGCGGGGGATGGGTGTGCTGTTTGTGCCTTCTGGTTTTATTCTCATGAAGTCTGTCTTGGTTATCTGCCCTGCATTCAATAGTCGCTTCAGCGTCGGGGTGATCCTATTACGTCGTTGCGGTGTTGGGTTTATCACCACCTGTTGGTAAGTGGTTGTATCTGCAAGCAATGTCTGTGCTTTCTTAATGTAGTCTGGTTTGTTCAAAATGATGGTCATGCGCCCTTTGTCTGCTGGTAGGATTATAATGTTCTTGTCTTTCCTGAGTTTATCTAGTGTTTTTCTCTCTGCTGTGTTCAAGTTGTCCGCTTTGTTCCTTCTGTGTAGCGTGGGGATTATAGTTTGTCGGATGTCTTGTTGTGTTTCATCCGTGAGTTTGTTGTCTTTTAATGTAGTCTCCAAAGCGGCCATGAAGTCTGTTCTGTTCGCATCTTCGTGGTTATAGATCAGTTCACCTAATGGGACAGCTTTCTCCGTTTCTGTGAGTTGCCTGTTAGATAGGTTTCTTATCCATGTGTCCGGTTTGTTGTTGTCCTTATTTTTGTGGTGGGAGACCTGGCGGTTAACACAGATCCTATGCAGACCAGCTAGTAGGATTATTCACAGACATTTTCAACCTCTTCTTACTGTGATCTGAAGTCCCCAGCTGCTTCAAGAAGACCACCATCATTCCAGTGCCAAAGAAAAATCAGCAAGCATCAAGTGTGTCTGAACGACCACCACCAATGGCTCTGACATCCATAATTATGAAATGCTTCAAGCGGTTGGGCATGGCTCACACATCCTTTGCAATTCACATACCGACACAACAGGTCCACAGCAGATGCCATCTCTCTGGCCCTACACCATTTCTGGAACATGTAGACAACAGGGATATCTACATCAGGCTTACTTATTAAATACAGCTCCACCTTCAGCACCATAATTCCAAACAAACTCATTTCTAAACTCTGGGACCTAGGTCTCTGCTCTCCAGTCTGTAACTGAATTCTCGATTTCCCAACCAACAGACCACAGTCAGTAAGGATAGGCCACAACATCTCCTCCATGATAATCCTCAACACTGGTTCCCCGCAAGGCTGTGTACTCGGCCCTCTACTATACTCCTTATACACACACAACTTTGTGGCCAAATTCCATTTACAAGTTACTGACAACACCACCTTCAAGCAACGCTCTCAAGCAACGACAAGATGGAGTACAGGAAGGAGATAGAGTGCTTAACGACATGGTGTAAAGGCAACAATCTCTCCATCAATGTCAGCAAAATGAAGGAGCTGGTCATTGACTTCAGGAAGTAGAGTAGAGAGCATTCCCTTACCTGCATCAATGGTGCTGAAGCGGAGATGGTTGAGAGTGTCATGTTCCTGGGAGTAACGATCACCAACAATCTGCTGCAGTCCACCCACATTGACGCTACAGTCAAGAAATCACAGCAATGCCTCTACTTCCTCAGGAGACTAAGGAAATTCAGCATGCCCATAAAGACTTCTACCAATTTTTATAGATGCAAAGAAAGCATTCTGGATGCATCACAGCATGGTATGGCAAATGATCTTTCCAAGACCAAGAGAAACTACAGAGAGTTGTGAACACAGCCCAGTCCATCACACAAATCAAACTCTCATCCATTGACTTCATCTGTACTTCCCACTGTATCAGGAAAGCAACCAACACAATCAAAGATCCCTCCCACCCCGGTTATACTCTCCTCCACCCTCTTTTGTTGGGCAGAAGATGTAAAAGTTACACATATGAACAGATGCAAGAACAACTTCTTCCCCACTGTTATCAGATTTTTGAATGGGCCTCCTTAAAGTTAATGTTGATCCCTCTGTGCACCTTCTCAGCAGCTGTAACACTGTATCTTGCACACTGTTCTGTTACCCTGATGCACTTGTACAGTAAGATCTGCCTGTAAAGCACGTAAGACAGTAATTTTCACTGTACCTTGGTACACATGACAGTAATAACTCAAGTCAAATCAATTAGAAAGGTCAATTGTATGCTGGCTCTCATTGCCAGAGGATTTGAGTTCAGAAATAGGAATGTTATTGCAGTTATATAGGACCTGGGTAAGACCACACCCGGAGTACTGTGTGCAGTTTTGGTCATTCAAACATACAATGAATAAGAGTAGGCTATTCAGCCCTTTGATCCTGACCCACCATTCAATAAGATCATGGATGGATGTTAATACATTGTAATGAGTTCAAAGAAAGTTTACAGGACTAGTACCTGGACTGAGTGAATTGACTTATCTGATTTTAACCTCAATTCTACATTCCTGCCTATCTCCAATAATCTATTATCCTCTTGGTAATTAAGACTATATCTACCCTGGCTTAAAAAGTATTTAAAGATTCTGCATCCACTGCCTTTTGAATCATAGAATTATAGAATCCCTACAGTGCACAAACAGGCTATTCAGCCCATCAACTACACGGACTCTCCGAAGAGCATCCCACCCATGCTACCCCTACCCTATCCCTGTAACCCAGCATTTCCCAAGGCTAATCTATCTAACCTACACATCCCTGGACACTACGAGTGATTTAGCATGGCCTAAGGAAGAGAAATTCAAAGACTGCCAATTCTCTCAGGAAAAAAATGTTTCTTTGTCTCTATGTTAAATGGGGCTCCCCTTAATTTAAACTATGACCTCTAGTTTTAGTTTCTCCCATGTGAGGAAATACCCTTTTGACATTTACCCAATCAAGGCTGGTATTGGGAATGGTAGGACTATCATAAAAGGACAGATGATTCAATTGGGCATGTATTCACTAGAATTTAGAAGGATGTGAGGGGATCTGATTGAAACATGCAAACTTCTAACAGGGTTGGACAGACTAGGTGCAGGCAGGATGTTTTCCTTGCTTGGGGAGTTTAGAATCAGGGGTACAGTCTCAGGATATGGAATGGATCATTTAGGACTGAGATGAGGGTGTTTTTTTTCACTCAAAGTGTGATGAACTGTGGATTTTGCTACTACAGAAAATTGTGGAAGCTGGGTCACTAAGTGTATTCAAGAAAGAGATTGGTTATATTCAGATATTAAAGACATCAAGTTATATAGAGGGAAAGTGGGAAAGTGGTGTTGAGTTAGAGGATCAACCTTGATAATATTAAATGGTGGAGCAAGCTTGAAGGGCCGAATGGCCTACTCCTGTTCCTGGTTTCTGTGTTTCTAGTTTCTATAATAAGGGCTGATTGTAGAACTCAAATCTACATTTTTGTTTGCTCCCTGAGAGACCAAAACTGGATCAATCTCAGTTCTGAATATCATCAATAACTGGGCCTCCACAAAACTCTGATATCCCGCTCTAACATAGATTGACTGATAAATATTGGTCAGGACGTTGGGAAGAGCTCCTCTGCTCTTCCTTGAAGTAGTACATCTACCTGAGAGGACAGACTGGGCCTCAGCTTGTCGTACCACCTGGAAACAGGGCCTCTAACAGTGCAGCACCCCCTCAGTCAGCACTTGGGCAGTGGTGGGGGTAGTCAAGATGAATGAACACAAAGCAAATGATCAGACACAGTGAACCCACAATTTTCTCACACAGAACAAGGCCTCTTTATTATGATAAAATGCACAAGATATTTACAAATATATAAAGAAATTTACATGTTTATAACATTTTTGTTGCATCGTAAATGTTAAATATGATTAATGCTTGTCCCAATATTTTTAGCATAAAATGCTTGAGTGATCCTATTGTCAAAACAGTCAGTAACAATGAGTCTGTTACAGTGCTGCAATATTTCTCTCACTGTCTCCTAATTGTAACCAAATACAAGGTTCATTCTGACCTCGAATCACACTATCGATCATTAGGGGCTGCCTGCAGCTCACTTTGTCCATGCAAATCTGTTTCCATGGTAGCTCAGTAGCTCTGATACAAATGAATTTGTACCACCCTGACACATTCTCCCTGTACTTGAGTGTCAAAAAGGGGACAGATTTCATTATCACAGATGCTAAGATTGATAAAAGATTCAGCAAGGTAAAAACCAGCATCTTCAAAAAGACAGATTGTACAGCTAAGACTAGATATATGTAACGGAATACTGAAATTGATTCAGAAACTCTGCAGCATCTGATGAGCTTTCCTTTCACTTCATTTTCAATTTCTCTTCCATTTATTGATAGGTTCAGTGTTGTTTCCAAATGCTTTGTGAGATACAATCCTTGCTAACACTAGCATCACAGGAGTGAGCTGTAGTGCTGCTTTTAACTCTAAGGAAGGTGTGGATTGAAGATTTCATTTACTTTAGAGACTTGAGCACTTAAATGATGCTGATCCTGCAGTGGAGTGTTAAGGGAATGTTGCACTACTAGTGGTTCTATCTTTGAAATGAGATGTTAAACTATGCCTCTGATAGGAGCGTAGGAAGTGATGATTGGACTCTAGGAAGTACAAAGGATCAGAGGGACCCTGGTGTGCATGTCTGTCGATCATTGAAGGCAGAAAAACAAGCAGATAAGTTGATTAAGAGGGCATAAGAAGGATACTTGCCTTTATTAGTCAAAGCATTGAATAAAAGAGCAAGGAGGAGATGTGGTTCTGTACATAATGCTACTTTGGTCAAAGCTAGAGTGCTGTGGACAGTTTAGGTTGCCGTAGTATATGAGGGAGGGTATAGAGAAGGCCCACCAGGTTATTTCCTGGCTGGAGTGATTCAGCTATGAAGAGAGTCTAGGTAGTCTGGAATTGTTTCCCTTAGACCAAAGAAGGCTGAAGGTAGACCTGCTTGAGATGTACAAAGTTATGAGGGGCATAGACAAGGTAGATAGGGAGAAACCATTCCCTTTAGTAGAGGTGTCAGTATCAGAGGACACAGTTTTAAGGCAAGGAGTAGGAGTTTCAGATGGGATTTGAGGGTTTTTTTAACCCAGAGTGTTGTTGGAACCTGGAATTCAGTGCTTAAAGGGTTAGTATAGGTGGGAATCTATACAAACTATTTAGATAAGCACTTGAAACACCATAACATAACACATGGGTCAAGTGCTGGAAAATGGGATTAGAATAACTGGATGCTTGATCACCAGTGAAGACTGATGATAATGGACCGAAGGGTCTTTTTTCAAGATGTAAACACTATATAGCTCTGTCTACTCTCTCAGCTGAATGTCAGACATACCTTGGCACCATTTCAAAGGCAAGCAGCGGCGTTGTCCCAGTGTCCTGACCAATACTTCTCCCTCAAACAACATCGCTGAAACAGATCATGATCACATTGCTGTTCATTGGAGCTTGCTGTGCACAAATTGTCTTCTGCATTTTATACATTTACAGCAGAGACCGTCCTTCCCAAATATGACATCAACTATAAAACACTTTGGGGTATCCTGAGGACATGAAAGGCACTAGATAGATGCAAGCATATTGTTAGCTCTTACGAATAAATTTGTAAGGACAGGGGAGATGCTTTCCATGCCTTCAGACGAACAGTGACCCAATTTTGCTGCAGACCCATGTCGGTAGGGCAGATGACGAGAATGCTCCTGACAGATCCATACATTGCAGTGTCTTACCAGTAAAGTTAATGAGGGAGTTCAAAAGTCTCGAATACAGGACAATGAAAATAAAAGGGTTCTGCATGGTTAGATGATGAGACCACGTCATGTCCCCTTTTCACACAGTTTGCCTCTTAGTAATTTGTATGTCTGTTACATGTTGTGACAAGCCACTCAAAGACTCAAACTAGCAACTGAAGCATAAAGTTCAGCCAAGGGTTATCGCAGGTGCCGACCATTGCACAAAAAAAGGCAATTTCAGATTAAGTTTCAATGAATGGTTTGTTCAGAGAATATTGGATCTTTCATTTAGTATGCAAAGTTTCTTTAATTTTACGGGTCCCATGAGCTGTTTAATTTCACAAGAGCACAGACACCAGCTTCATCGCTCCTAGCTCAGCATCTCAACTATCCCTAGTAGTTTGATTCGATTAATTCAGAAGCTCAGTACTAGGGGAAATGAGGCATCCCTAGCTTGAGGGGTTTTATGAATTGTATCATCTCTGCCATTTCATTCTAAAACTTTGTGCCGATAATCAAGAGTGATAGAAGCAGCCAGAAGTTTTATATTCTGTCTCAGAATCGTGACGAAAATTCTGGAAGAATGGATTTGTCCAAGAACAGGACGATCCCATTCAACTCCTTGAGCCTGTCTACTACTCAGTTAGATCATGGCAGATGTTATTTCATGATTTACCTGCCTTTGCTCCAGACCCTGTACACTCACCAAAAGAAATGTCAAAATAATCAATCTTGAAAACTGCAATTTTCCCTTAACAGCCACAGGCATTTTTTTAAATCACTCACAGGGTATGGGCATTGCTGGCTAGGCCAAAATTAATTGCCCTAGTTAATTAATTAATTGTCCCTAGTTGCCCTCAAGAAGGTGATGGTGAGCTATCTTCTTAAAGCGCTCCAGTCCATGTGCTATAGGGAGACCCACAACACCATTAGGGAGGGCGTTTCAGGATTTTGATCTAGGGACACTAAAGGAACCGGTGGTATATTTCCAAGCCAGGATAGTGAGTAACTCAGAGGGGAACTCGCAGATAGTGATGTTCATGTGTATCTGCTGTCCTTCTCAATGGTAGTGGTTGTGAATTTGGAAGATATTGTTGAAGGATTCTTGGTGTGATGCTGCAGTACATCATGTAGATGATGTACACTGCTGCTACTGAGCATTGGTGGTGGAGGGAGTGAGTGCTTGTGAATAAGACCATAAGACACAGGAGCAAGATTAGGCCATTCAGCTCACTGAGTCTGCTCCACCATTCAATGAGATAATGGCTGATCTGATAATCCTCAACTCCACTTTCCTACCTGTTCCCCATAGCCCTTGATTTCTTTACTGATGAAAAATCTGTCTGCCCCAGTTTCAATAACCCTCTACAGTACCCTCTGAGAGAAGAAATTCCTTCCCCTTGGTCTTAATTCTGAGATTCTGTCATCTGGTCCTAGACTCTGACAAAAGGGGAAACAACCTTTCCACGTCTATCCTGTCAAATTCTGAAAGAATCTTGCATGTTTCAATAAGGTTGCCTCTTATTCTTCTAAATTCCAATGAGTACAGGTCCAAACGACTCAACCTCTCCTTGTAAGACAGTCCATCCATACCCTGTATTACCCTAGTGAACCTTCTATGGACTGCCTCCAATGCCAGTATATAAGGGGCATAAAACTGCTCCTTGTAGTCATCTGTGGCCTGACCAGTGCTTTGTATATTTTTACCAAAACCTCCCTACTTTCATTCTCCATTCATTTTGAAATAAAAGCCAATATTCCATTTACCTTCCCTATTACCTGCTCAACTTAGAAGCTTGCTTTTTGTGATTCATGGACGAAGACTCCCAAATCCCTTTGTTCCATAGCTTTCTGCAGTCTTCCTTCATTTAAATAGCATTCAGCTCCTCTATTCTTCCTGCCAAAGCGCACTACTTCAGATTTCCTCACATTACATCCCATCTGCCAAGACTTTTTCCCCAATCATTGTCTATAATCCCTCTCCAGACTCTTGTGTCATCATCAACACTTGCCTTCCGCCTATTTTTGTGTCGTTCACAAACTTGGCTATAGTATATTCTCTTTTCTCATCCATGTCATTAGCATATGTTATAAATAATTGTAGCCCCAGCACTAACCCCTGTGACACACCTCTAGTTATAGCTTACACCTTGTAAATGCTCCATCATCCCAACTCTTTGTCTTTTATTAGCCAGTCGTCTATCTAGACTAATGCACTATCTCCAGCACCATGGCAACTTACATTTTTAAGCAGCCTAATATGTAATACCTTATCAGATGGCTTCTGAAAATCTAAATATATTTCATCCATTGCTTCTCCTTTATTGATCTTGCTTGTTACCTCCTGAAAGAATTCTAGTAAATTTGTCAGGCACGATTTCCCCTTCATGAAACCATGCTGATCCTGGTCGATCAAATTATGCATTTCTAAATACTCTGCTATTACATCCTTTATAATAGACTCTTAAAATTTTCCAGATAACAGACATTAAGCTAACTGGCCTACAATTACCTTTTCTTGTCTTCTTTTTACAATAAAGGTTGTAGTGCCAATCAAGTGGGCTGCTTTGTCCTGGATGGTATCAGGCTTCTTGGTTATTGTTGGATTTGCACTCATCCAAGCAAATGGGGAGTATTCCATCACACTCCTGACTTGTTCCTTGTATATTGTGGATGGGCTTGGTGGGTCAGGAGTTGAGCTACTTGCTGCACAGTTCCCACACTCTGACCTGCTCTTGTAGCCATTATATTTATATGGCTGGTCCAGTTCAGTTTCTGGGCAGTGGTAACCCCCAGGATGTTAATAGTGGGGGAGAGAATCACAAAGTCCTACTGAGCAGCCCTGTATTCATGCAGAAAGTGACACATTGTACGTTCTTTCTCAGGCCAACTCAGTCTTGTTAACTTGAATGGAGCCTACTCAATGGTACGTCGTAATTCTCAATCTCTAAGGAATACCCTTCACCATCCATTCTATCATCCACTTGGTTAAACTTAGTTCCGTTTCTGCCCATTTGTGATTAGAGATGTCTTCAAAAAGCCTGGATCAGCAAGCTGAAAAATCAGCATTGCTCACGCAAAAGTGTTTATTAAATGACTGTAACCATGGATGAATTCATCATTAAATTAACAGGTCATTGCACTAATATCAGACAATCTCCTTCCACTCTTTGTTCAAAACCACTCAGGGGCAGCTTATTCACTGGTTATGTACCAGGGTCAATGAGGAGCAGTTTGCAGTTTTAAACTGTCTTCCTGAGGGCAAGTGACACAATGTAGAATGTACGAATTGTTCATGAGATGTGGCAGAATTTTGAATAATTATTTCATTGTTTTTGTAACTTCTGTCCCTATGGGATCAACTCTAGCGTTGATAAAATTCAAGCAGCTTAAATTCAGCCTGGAGAAACTGCTTTTGTATAAAAGCATGCATTACTGCCCTGGGAACCCACGACATTTACAAAATGAGAATATGTTGAAGATGCTGGCAATCTGAAATAGAAATAGACATGCAGTTTCTAGGAGAGAGAGAGAGATGCAGAGTCCAGTCTAGGAGATTCTTGTGACAGTTTCCAGCTCCACATTTCCCTATTCAGGAGAAAGTGTCACAGGAATTGAGATTTTCTTTGGGCTCAGTTTTCTGGAAGTCATAGAAGGTCATTGTGGAAACAGAACAGAGGTTGCTGGGTGCAAACTGAGCTGGACTGGAGGCATTAACACTTTGTAAAAGATTTTTTGAAAAGCAATAAGGCAAAACACAGCCTTCAGTTCTCATCACTGCCTTCACACAGTCCCATGCCCAGCCCTTACCAATCCATGCCTTCCACCCACCCTCCTTTTACTTTCCTTGCCAATATATTCTCCATCATCCATCCCCATGACACTTCTATGGCTCTTATAAGAGCATATGAACTAGGAGCAGGAGTAGGCCGTTCAGCCCTTCGAGCCTGCTCTGTCATTTGATACGATCATGGTTGATATCGTCATGGCCTCAACTTAATTTTCCTGCTTGCTCTCCATAACCCTTCAACCCATTACTAGTTAAAAATCTGTCTATCTACTTAAATTTACTCAATATCCTTGCATCCACCACACTCTGGGATGGTGAATTCCACAAATTCAGTGACCCTTTGAGAGAAGAAATTTCTCATCATCTCGGTTTCAAATCTGATACCCTGTATCCTAAAACTATATCATCACATTCTAGATTGTCCCACAAGAGGAAGCATCCTTTATACATCCACTTTGTCAATCCTCTTTAGTACCTTATATACCAAAATTAGATATTGTGATTTAATGCTAGCTCATGCCAATCTATGCCCCCAGACTCCAGCCTTTGCCCTTACATATACCTTATCACCTAACCCAAGAGCAACTAGGGACGGGCAATAAATGCTGGCCAGCCAGCGATGCCCACATCCAATAAATAAGAAGAAAAGTATTCACTGTGGGCTGACTTCAGGGCCCTTGCTGGGAAATAATAAAGATTCTTAATTGTCTATTGAAGAACTCAATATTCAAAAATAAAAAAAAACACTCTCTGATCAAAACAGTTCCATTCACTACGTTTAACTTGCTTTAATCCCCAACCCGGGCCAGACCACCATTTCGCTGAAGATGCCACACAAGCTGCCTCAGGGACCCACCCTCGTTGCTGAAGCCACCACTGAAGCAGACCACCATGCCGGGCTGTTGGAATTCCAGGCCGGAAACACCACAGAAGCTGACTCAAGGAATCCTGGCTGGACCCGCCATGCCACCAAAGGCGCCAAAGCAAACGACCACGTTGCAGGACCCACCAAGACATGACCACAAGGGCTACAAGAAATGGGCCACATCACCTTTGCCACTGCAACAGCCTTCTGAAACATCTATTGAGATTCGGTGATTCAATGTCGGCTTTCTGCAGTGGCGGTGAATATGGTTCCTGTCTTTTCCTCAACCTTAGAAAACCATGAGCCGTGAATTGAACAAAGATGGACTTTGTCTTAATTCTTTTTATATATGATTTCTGTTATGAATGTAGGCACAGGAGTATGGCAACTTGAATACTATTCGCTGTATTATACGTAAAATTACAAGTGGCAATAAATTACTATTCTATTCTAACATATAAAAAACTCATTTCCCACTTCAGAGAGTCTATACGGACTTGAATCTGTGAATCAAACTGAGAACTGACAGGCACCACGCTTGGTTAGTGGAAGGTTGTAGCACTAACATTATAAAAGCCCTCAGCTTATATCAAACGATAGAATGAAATAGCAACCAATATTCATTTTTTAACACTGCACAGTCTTTTCGGATATTTAAAGGGCAGGAATTCTAAATGCCTTGACAGCCTGACACCTTACTTTGATAGCTTTGTCAACAGTTCATTTTGATAGCTCTCTCTCAGTTAGTTTGACAGTTCTAATGCATTTATTCATTTTGTACAGACTCAATTCTACTTTTAACAAGCCCAAAGGCTACTGTCCTCTCCCAAAAAGCCTCCTTATCTCTACAAAAGTGAATCTGACCCTATCAAAAAGCATACCTTACCAATCCACAAAGTTTAGACTTGCTCCTATCAAGTTTATTCACATTGTTTCGCACTCCTGCATAACAAAAATCAGATATAAAACCCACAAGCTATGAGCGAGGATAGACCATTCAGCCTCTCTATAATTCAGTTAAGCTATGACTGATCTGATTATGGCCTCAATTCCACATTTCTGTCTGCCCCCAATGACCTTTGACTCTCTTCGTTAGTGAAGAATCTATCTATTGCTGCCTTTAACATATTCAATAATCCCTCCTCAGCCATCCTGATGGGGAAAGAGTTCCAAAGACACACGATCCACTGTGAGAACGAAATCCTATCAATTTTTATCTTAAATTCAACACCACACATTTTTAACAAACAACCAAAAAACTGTGGATGCTGGAAATCAGAAACAAAATTGCTGGAAAACCTCTATAGGTCTGGCAGTATTTGTGGAGAGAAAGCAGAGTTAATGAGTAGCTAGGAAATAGAGGGATATGGACCACATAGTGGCAAAAGGCTTTTCGTTTAGAAAGGGATCATCTGTGCAGTCTCAGCGAGCCAAAGGGCCTGTTCCTGTGTTGTACTGTTCTTTATGCCTTGTTCTTTGATCTATGTACAGAGTACTCCAGATGTGGCCTCTGTACCTTCTATACAACTACAGCAAAACATCCTACTTTTATATTCAATTCCCCTTACAATAAACAAGAATAATTCCATTTGACATCTTAATCCTTTCTGCGTCTGCATACTAATTGTTTTATGATTCATTTACCAGGATACCCAGATACCTTGTTACATCAGATTCATAATCTCTCACTGTTTAGATAAATTGCTGCTTTTTATTGTTGCCACAGTGGACAAGTTCACATCAGCAAATCTGGCAACCTTACCTTCATATAAGTCATTGATATAAATTCTAAATTGTTGAGGACCCAAGACTGATCCTTGTCATTACACCACTTCTCACATCCTGCCGACCTGAAAACAACCCATTTATTCCCTTCCTCTACTTCCCATTAGCCAACCAATCCTCTAACCACACAAACATGTTACCCCCAACAACATAAGGTCTTATTTTCTGTAGTAACCTTTGATATGGCACTTTGTCAAATGCATTCTGGAAATTAAGTACAGTACATCAATTGACTCTTCTTTATTTACATGGCTTGTTATTTACTCAAAGATTGCTGATAAATTAGTTAAACATGATTTTCCTCCAGAAAATCATGTTGACTTTGACTGATTGCATCAATGTGACATGCTAGAGCCTCCTTTATATATTCCAGCATCTTCCACTGACAGATGTTACACTAACCACATAGAGAGCTGACTGAGGCAATTTCCTCCAAGAAATACATGTGCAGTTTGGAACTCACCCTAAGAATATGTTAAGTGCTATATTTGGGAACAGGGCTTCTGCATTTGGGCCTCCAGAGACTTTTTCATTGAGTTGGAAAGCCTCTTTGTTGTTGCAACACTTCAGGCCAGAGTTCATATTTCAGGTCTGTAATTTTATGTTACCTCCGTTTCTTGGTCCACATAAACTGACCATCTGAGGGAGGGACCCACCCCGAAACATTACCTTCCCTGCATTTCTGATGCTGCCTAGCCTGCTGTGTTCCTCCAGCTCCACACTGTTATCCTTTGATGAAGAAGTTCCTCCTCAACTCAGTCCTAAATCTGCTCCCCCTTATTGAGTAAATACCAAGTGTGGCTCGGCAGCAGTACTACTGATCAGGCTGGTTGGGTCCTAAAGAACATAGTTGCTAGACTGGGTCTGCAGCAGGTGGTGAGGGAACCAACAAGAGGGAAAAACATACTTAACTTCATCCTTACCAATCTGCCTGCTGCAGTTGCATCTGTCCATGACAGTATCGGTAAGAGTGACCATTGCACAGTCCTTTTGAGGACGAAGCCCCGCCTTCACATTGAGAACCACCTCCATCATGTTGTGTGGCACTATCACCGTACTAAATGAGACAGACTTTGCACAGATCTAGCAACACAAGACTGGGCATCCATGAGGCGCTGTGGGCCATCGACAGCAGCAGAATTGTACTCCAGCACAATCTGTAACCTCATGGCCCGGCATATCCCCTACTCAACCATTACAATCAAGCCAGGGGATCAACCCTGGTTCAATGGAGAGTGCAGGAGGGTATGCCAGGAGCAGCACCAGGCATTCCTGAAGATGAGGCATCAACCTGCTGAAATCACCAAACAGTGCAAGCAGCAAGTGATAGACAGAGCTAAGCGATCCCACAACCAATGGATCAGATCTAAGCTCTGCAGTCCTGCCACATCCAGTCGTGAATGGTGATGGACAATTAAACGACTCAATGGAGGAGGAGGCTCCACAAATATCCCCATCCTCAATGATGGAAGAGCCCAGCACATCAGTGCAAAAGATAAGACTGAAGCTTTTGCAGAAATCTTCAGCCAGAAGTGCTGAGTGGATGATCCATCTCGGCCTTCTCCAGTGGCCCCCAGCATTACAGACACCAGTCTTCAGCTAATTTGATTCACTCCACATGATATCAAGAAACGATTGGAGACACTAGCTACGGGCCCTGACAATATTCCGGCAATAGCACTGAAGACTTGTGCTTCAGAACTTTCCGCTCCCCTAGCCAAGCTGTTCCAATACACTTACCAACACTGGTATCTACCCAGCAATGTGGAGAATTGCCCAAGTATGTCCTGTACACAAAAAGCAGGACAAATCCAACTCGGCCAATTACTGTCCCATTAGTCCACTCTCAATCATCAGTAAAGTGATGGAAGGTGTCATCAACAGTGCTATCAAGCAGCATCTGCTCAGAAATACACTGCTTAGTGACGCCCAGTTTGGGTTCTGCCAGGGCCACTCAGCTCCTGATCTCATTACAGCCTTGGTTCACACATGGACAAAAGAGCTGAATTCCAGAGGTGAGGTGAGAGTGACAGTCCTTGATATCATGGCTGCATTTGACCGAGTGTGGCACCAAGGAGCCCGAGCAAAATTGGAATAATGGGTATCAGGGTACAAACTCTCCGGTGGTTGGAGTCATATGTGACACATAGGAAGATGGTCGTGGTTGTTGGAGGTCAATCATCTCAGCTCCAGGACATCTCTCCAGGAGTTCCTCAGGGTAGTGTCCTAGGCCCAACCATCTTCAGCTGCTTCATCAATGACCTTCCATCCATCATAAGATCTGAAGTGGGGATGTTCGCTGATGATGCACGATATTCAAGACCATTCGTGACTCCTCAGATACTGAAGTAGTCCATGTTCAAATGCATTAAGATCTGGGCAATATCCAGGCTTGGACTGACAAGTGGCAAGTGACATTCGTGCCACACAAATGCCAGGCTGTGACCATCACCAATAAGAGACAATCTAACCACTGCCCCTTGACATTCAATGGTGTTACCATCACTGAATCCCCCACTATCAACATACTGGGGGTTACCATTGACCAGAAACTCAACTGGACTCACCACATTAACAGAGTGGCCACAAGAGCAGGCCAGAAGCTGGGAATACTGTGGTGAGTAACTCACCTCTTGACTCCTCAAAGCCTGTCCACTATCTACAAGGCCCAAGTCAGGAGTGTGATGGAATACTTCCCATTTGCCTGGATGAGTACAGCCCCAACAACACTCAAGAAGCTTGACACCATCCAGGACAAAGCAGCCCGCTTGATTGGCACTACACCCATAAACATTCACTCTCTCCACCACTGACGCTCAGTAGCAGCAGTGTGTACTATCTACAAGATGTACTGCAGAAATTCACCAAAGATTCTCAGACAGCACCTTCCAAGCCCGTGACTACTTCCGTCTAGAAGGACAAGGGCAGCAGATTTATGGGAACACCACCAACTCCAGGTTCCTTTCCAAGTCACTCACTGTCCTGACTTGGAAATATATCACCATTCCTTCACTGTTGGTGGGTCAACATCCTGGAATTCCCTCCCTAATAGCGTTGTGGGTCAACTCACAGCAGGAGGAATGCAGCGGGTCAAGAAGGCAGCTCACCACCACCTTCTTAAGGGCAATTAGGGATGGGCAAGAAATGCTGGCCAGCCAGCGACACCCACATCCCACAAAGGAATAGAAAAAAAATTTCTACAGAATCATGGTCCCCTCTTAAATAGTGTTTGAGCTATAGGACTGTAAAAGAGGATTTGCATCAATCAGTCAACAAAGGGCTATGCATTGATGGTGTAATAGGGCTCATGTGTCATTAAGGTGTATAAGGATCTTCAGAACAAAGCATACATCTTAAAAGATGAGCATGAAGTGTTGGAGAAACTCAACAAGTCTGGCAGCATCTATAAAGAGAAAAAGAGTTAATGTTTCAACTCCTGTATGACTCTTCTTCAGTACTGGATTCTGAAGTTATTATGGAGTGAAAACGTTAATTCTGTTTCTCTCTCTACAGCTGCTGCCAGACCTGCTGAGTTTCTATTGCACTTTCTGTTTTTTTTTCAGATTTCTGGCATTATATATTTTGTTTATAATTTAACTTTAAAAAGCATTCAATCTTGAGCTGACATAGTTTGGGAAATTCTACCCTGGACGATGAGCCCAGTATAGAAAGCTGCTGTCCCGGTGTATTTACCTGGGGAAATTACAGTTTACCAAACAACATTTGCAGTGAAACCATTTGGAGGTTGATATCTCCTGCATGGTCAAATGCCCCAGATTGTATTGTTTTGTACATTGCCAATATCCATGAGTCACCAATGCAGCCGATTTTGATTAAATTGCCTTCGATTCAATTGTACCCATTGTGCTCACATTCTTGTTTTGGGGGACTCAGTTACTGTCACTTTCCCCTCCTCCTTTAATGCTACCTTCGGCTGCCTGTGATATCCCTGACAGCACAAGGATCCCAGCCATCCCTCTTGTTGTGTTTTCCCCACAAGACACCATATGTCACTGAGGAGACTGCTGGCAGATAGGCACACAACGTTCCCCGCTCCATTCATCATCCACACTCTCCCTGAAGAAAGTCCGTTTTGATTGTTTCTTTGGGCCATCCATCAGGGGCTCTCTGTCAGGCACCTGCCAAGCGAACAAAAGGCTCAACCACTGGAGTGACACAGACCGAAACAATAAAATATAAGCAGACATCAGGCCTGCAGACAGCCACCTTCAGCACCACCTCAGGCAATCCTCTGAAGCCCACGGCACTCAACGCAAACCCTTTGTTCAGGGGATGGGACTTTGAAACAGAGACCTCTGACCAAGGTGACCCTAATCATTCGATGATGGCCTTGAAGAACGATGACTTATCTCTATGTAATGGAAATGCTACAAATCCACCCCCAACTCACCCCCAGCCCCCACCTCACCCCAGGGATTAGTGGCCCAGGGGCTGCATTGTTGCTTATAGTTAGGTCTATGTGGTGTCATGTCTATCATGTGCAGTAACCATTAGCAACAAGTACTAAAGATTGATTGATACACAGTTTAATACCAACACCAGTCTCTTTGATTTAGGTAGTTTTGGCTCTGTTTTTAATATTAAAGAGCATAAGTATCACAATCACTATTAATTCTTATTAATCAAAGCTCTTCAAATTAACCAAATATATAACAATAAACTAAACTCTTCCTGAAATAAAGAAAATAATTCCAAGTGCGGAATCATAGAATTATTGCAGACCAGTAGGAGGCCATCCGGCCCATCATGCCTGCTCTATTATCTAGTCCGGCTGTATTATCGAAAGTCAATTTCCCGCCTTATCCCCATATCCCAAATAACCAAAGGCACTGCCATAAACATACCACCTGGTTAGCTAAACACATAGTAACACATCAACTGTGTTCTAATTAACAAACTAATTTCAGATACTCTCACTGACAAAGATGATACTTTGTCGCCAGAACACCAGCATCATTGCTGGTTTCGCTCACATTGCATCCAATCTGAAAGCCTCGCTCTGCAACACAGTTTACAATTTTTTTACATTAATCAATTCAGGGTATTCTTTGGGCTTACACATTTTATCCAAATCAACCTCTGGAGAGATGAGATAGTAAGGACTGCCGATGCTGGAGTCAGAGATGACACAGTGTGGAACTGGATGAACACAGCAGGCCAGGCAGCATCAGAGGAGCAGGAAAGTTGATGTTTCGGGTTGGGACCCTTCTTCAGAAATGGGGGAGGGGAAAGGGGTCTGTGAAACAAATAGAGAGAGGAGGGTGGGGCTTGGGAAGGTAGGTGGGATGGTGATAGATGAGTGCAGGTAGGTAGTGGTGGGGATTGGTCAGTGAGGTGGGAGGAGCGGATAGGTGGGAGAGAAGGTGGACAGGTTGTGTCAGGTCAAGGAAGCGGGGAGGAGAGGGAGGGTTGGTGATGGATGAGGCTGGGGGTGGGGAGATTTTGAAACTGGTAAAGTCCACATTGAGACCATTGGGCTGTAGGCTCCTGAGGCGGAATATGGAGTGCTGCTCCTCCAGTTTTCGGGTGGCGTCATTGTGTCACTGAAGGAGGCCCAGGATGGACATGTCGCCCAGGGAGTGGGAGTGGGAGTTGAAGTGGTTTGTGACTTTGAGGTGTTGTCATTGGTCGCGAACAGAGTGCAGGTACTCTACAAAGCGGTCTCTGAGCCTCCGCTTGGCTCACCAATGTAGAGGAGGCCACATCGGGAGCAGCGGATGAAATAGACCACATTAGCGGATGTGCAGGTGAACCTCTGTCTGACATGGAAGGTTTTGTTCGTCCTTTGGATGGAGGTGAGGGGGAAGGTGTAGGGGCAGGTGTAGCACTTCCTGCGGTTGCAAGGAAAGGTGCCAGGGTAGTGGGGCTAGTGGGGAGTGTGGAGCAGACGAGGGAGTCATGGAGAGAGCGGTCCCTACGGAAGGCAGATAGGGATGGGGAGGGAAATATATCCTTGGTTGTGGGGTCAGATTGCAGGTGGCAGAAGTGACAGAGAATGATATGTTGAATATGCAGGTTAGTGGGGTGATACGTGAGGACAAGGGGGATTCTGTCTTTGTTTATGTTGCGGGGAGGGGATGTGAGGGCAGAGGTGCGGGAAAAGCAAGAAATGTGGTCGAGAGCATTTTAGACCTCTGAAGGGTGGAAGTTGCAGTACTTGAAATAAGAGGACATCTGGGATGTGCGGTAGTGGAACACCCCATCATGGGAGCAGACGCGGCAGAGGCGGAGGAATTGGATGTAGGAGATCGCATTCTTACAGGAAGGTGGCTGAGAGGAGGTGTAGTCTAGATAGCTATGGGAGTCGGTGGGCTTGAAATAGATATCAGTTTTGAGGCAGTCACAAGAGATGGAGACAGAGAGGTCCAGGAAGAGAGAGAGGTATCAGAGATGGTCCAGGTGAACTTGAGGTTGGGGTGAAAGGTGTTAGTAAAGTTGATGAACTGTTTGAGCTCCTCGTGGGAGCATGAGGCAGCGCCGATACAGTCATCGATATAACGGAGGAAAAGGTGGGGGATAGGGCCAGTGTGGTTGCAGAAGAGGTACTGTTCCATGTTGCCTACGAAGAGGCAGGCATAGCTTGGGCCCATGCGGGTTCCCATGGCCACCCACTTAGTACGTAGGACTTCATCC
The DNA here is from genome assembly GCF_021869965.1 of Rhincodon typus. Taxonomy (NCBI): domain Eukaryota; kingdom Metazoa; phylum Chordata; class Chondrichthyes; order Orectolobiformes; family Rhincodontidae; genus Rhincodon; species Rhincodon typus. The sequence continues at coordinate 1,819,107 of NC_063367.1, read as the reverse complement.
AAGGAACCAAAAAAACCTTCCACAGCAGACAGAGGTTCACCTGCTGTGGTATGGCACCAATCCCTGGTTGTGCCCAGAGTTACAATTTCTGTAGAGACAATAATGTTTTTGTTTTGTTTTTCCCTTGAAAAACAAAAACCTAAGCATTTACAAAAAAAAGAAGCATCATGGTTCACTGTTTATAGGAAAAGAATTATATTGCAAAGAAATCAGAGACCATGAGTACTCTGCTTTATATAGTGATTGATGGTAAAGATGTATTAAAACAACATTGAACACAGCTACTTATATTCTAAATTGAATTTCTTAACTAAAACCTTCTTCTGCCCCCATTTGACTTACACGCTAAAAAACCCAAACCAGTTACTAATCAGAAATTAGTAAATGAAATTAAATGGCCTTATGAGGAAAGGTTGAGGGAGCTAGGGCTTTTTCATTGGAGCGAAGAAGAATGAGAGGTGACTTGATAGAGGTTTACAAGACGCTGAGAGGCATAGATAGAGTGGATAGTCAGAGACTCTTCCCCAGGGCAGAAATGACTATTACGAGGGGACATAATTTTAAGGTGATTGGAGGAAGGTATAGGGGAGATGTCAGAGGTAGGTTCTTTACTCAGAGAGTGGGGGCGTGTAGAATGCACTGCCAGCAGTGGTAGTGGAGTCAGATACTTTAGAGACTTTTAAGCAACTCTTGGATAGGCACATGGAGGATAGTAAAATGTAGGGTATGCAGGGTAGACTGATCTTAGTAGGATAATAGGTCGGCACAACATCGTGGGCCGAACGGCCTGTACTGTGCTATACTGTTCTATGTTCTATGTTCTAGACATTGGAAGCTTAATCACTTGCTCTAAGTGCTTTTCCAAAATTCAGTTTCGATAGTGGGAAACATGGACTGACAATATCAACTTCCATCATCTGATTCCAATACATGAGGCCATCATGAGACCAAGTGACATTCAAAAGGGATAAATACTGATCCAAATAGCTGCTGTAATCCACCTGACCAATTTGAGCCCCTTTCATGAAACCAACAGTAAACATGGTTCAGTCTGAATCGTCATTGAAACTTAAATCTGTATCTTCTGGCTGATTAGCACCTTTGTGGAAGCTACACATTGGGATGAAAATCACTTGCACATCATCCAGCTGGAAAACACAATGATGCCAGACACTGGAATCCATAAAGAAACTGTATTTCAGGCAGCAGCTTGAGCAGCATAGGAGAATTTAGAAACTGAAAGATGAACGATAACAAGAATCTGAAAGCCCCTCTCTCGTTGTCTGTCTCCCTACCTCTCTCTCTGATCTTAAAATCCATGCCTAGTGAGAAAGCAACTTGGAGCAACAATCATATAATGAGGAAGTAAGGACAGATCCCAATGTCACGACAGCTGAAGATACAAGGCAGCAGCTAAAAAGTCAGGACTTGGGTTATTCTCACAACTTGAAAACTCAAAGAACTTTAAACTGCAAATGCCTTTACCATCCTGTCTACACTGGACACCCTCCAAACCCTGTCAACCTCCAGCCTGTTAAGCTTATTACCTAAGCTTGTGTTTGTTGTTGTGCTTTTATTATTTCAATGTAGTAGTTAATAAAACTCGTCTGTCATTCACACAAAAAATACTTTTAAGTTGGCTCCTTCTAGCCGCCTTTCCACCTCTGCATCTTCAGAGGGCAATTAATGTCCAACAGATGCCACTGCTGCTGGTACCCACCCAACAGTGGGTAGGACAGTCATCTCACAGAGAATTTGAAGATGTGTTCCCACGATGGAGGTGTAGAAGACTGTTTTTTGTTATCAGGTGCTCAGTGTCTGATCAAGGGACTGGTATTGGTAAGGGTTGAGGAGGCACATAGAGTCACCCCACATTACATCCACCTCACCCCCATGCAAAATCAACCTATCAGCTGGTGACCCTTTTCCCTTCCCATGATCCTCATCCTGCACTCACTGATCGTGTTAGTGCTTTGATTTCTATCTCCACCCCAGTTCCCAGTTCCTCCCTGATCCTGCCACCGACCCCAGGAGTGTTTGATAGGCAATGAATCCAATGGACCTTTCCAAAGGGAGGTAATTAGGCAGGAGAGGGGGTAGGTGGGGCTCTTGCTGGTTCAAAACTATCTTATCAACATTAACTTCTGCTCATGGTATCAATAGGCGGTGGGGATTACCTGTGACCCATGATCTCACTACTCTTTACCCTGGCAATGCTACTAATTTAAAATTCTCATCATTGTTTTCAATGGTCACCATGGCCTCTAGAATCACCTCTGGCCACAGCTATCCAAGGGATCTCCTCCATTTCCATTCTTTCAAGAAGTAAGCGTTTAACCTCTCCATCACTGGTTCCCATGCCTTCAACTGTCTGTGCCCTAGGCTCTGGACACCCCTCGATAAACTTTCCCGAATTCCACATCTTGCTTTCCTCCATTAAGCTGCCCCTTCAAATTTAACCTTTTGGAAATATCTGCTGATATCCCCTTAGGTGGCTCCTATTAAATTTTGGTTGGTCACGCTTCTGTGAGATACCTTGGGACTTTTGACGGTGTTATATAAATATCAGTTGTTGTTATTATTGAGGAAGTTCCACCCATATGGACACTCCCCCATGCCCACAGTCTTTCTAAGTGTCCACATTTTTGTCTGAAAGCATTGAGTATGTGATGACCCCACTCCTGGATTCTGATGACTCCTGGCCACTTGCATTAACCCCATAACAGAGAGACCTACTTTGACACGTCACAACTCGATTCTTGTAATTGGAGGGGTGGGGGAGGGCAGATTCTCCTTTCTGTTGTTTCTCACTGGAACTCTATTAGGTGTCTTCTCCTTTTGGCATTCCCATGACATGTCTTTTTCTCAGGTTGAAGAAAGAAAGAACCTACCGTTCTATAGCATCCTCACAAACCTGGACACCCTACAATGCTTTACAGTCATTGAGGCATTCCTGAGGTGTTGTCACTGTACTAATGTCAGGAATGTATCAGCATTTTTTACATAGCAAGCTCCACTTATGTATTAACAGCCAAGGCATTCAGCTTTCACGATGACGGTTAGGGTATAAATATCTGCCACACACAAAATGAGAATCTTCCTGGTCTTCTTTAGATGGTGCCCAGGGGTGTCTTTTATGTCCAGCTTGAGTGGGCAGCTGGGGCCTCAGTGTAATTTCTCGTCCAACAGAGGAACACTCTTTCTGATATCAGCATCAAAACTTGTGTTTGGGTCTCCGTGGTCAGAATGGAACCCACTATCCTCCGACTCAGATTGCAATCATGTCTGACACTTTCTACAGCCAGCCTTGTACTGCTTCAAAGAACAAAGAAAATTACAGCACGGGAACAGGCCTTTCGGCCCTTCAAGCCTGCGCCGATCCAGATCCTCTATCTAAACCTGTTGCCTATTTTCCAAGGATCTGTATCCCTCTGCTCCATGCCCATTCATGTATCTGTCTAGATATATCTTAAATGACGCTATCGTGCCTGCCTCTACCACCTCCGCTGGCAACGCGTTCCAGGCACCCACCTCCTTCTGCATAAAGAATTTTCCACGCATATCTCCCTTAAACTTTTCCCCTCTCACCTTGAAATTGTGACCCCTAGTAATTGAGTCCCCAACTCTGGGAAAAAGTTTCTCGCTATCCCTCTCATGATTTTGTAGACCTTAATCAGGTCTCCCCTCAACCTCTGTCTTTCTAATGTAAATAATCCTAATCTACTCAACCTCTCTTCATAGCGAGCGCCCTCCATACCAGGCAATATCCTGGTGAGTCTCCTCTGCACCCTCTCCAAAGCATCCACATCCTTTTGGTAATGTGGCGACCAGAACTGTATGCAGTATTCCAAATGTGGTCAAACCAAAGTCCTATACAACTGTAACATGACCTGCGAACACTTGTACTCAATACCCCGTCCAATGAATGAAAGCGTGCCGTATGCCTTCTTGACCACTGTATCGACATGCATTGCCACCTTCAGGGTATAATGGTTCTGAACACCCAGATCTTTCTGTGCATCAATTTTCCCCAGGGCTTTTCCATTTACCACATAGTTAGCTCTTGAATTGGATCTCCCAAAATGCATCACCTCGCATTTGCCTGGATTGAACTCCATCTGCCATTTCTCCGCCCAACTCTCCAATCTGTCTATATTCTGCTACATTCTCCGACAGTCCCCTTCACTATCTGCTACTCCACCAATCTTAGTATCATCTGCAAACTTGCTAATCAGACCATCTATACCTTCCTCCAGATCATTTATGTATATCACAAACAACAGTGGTCCCAACACGGATCCCTGTGGAACACCACTGGTCACAGTTCTCCATTTTGAGAAACTCCCTTCCACTACAACTCTCTGTCTCCTGTTGCCCAGTCAGTTTTCTATCCATCTAGCTAGTACACCCTGGACCCCATGCGACTTCACTTTCTCCATCAGCCTGCCATGGGGAACCTTATCAAACGCCTTGCTGAAGTCCATGTATATGACATCTACAGCCCTTCCCTCATCTATCAACTTTGTCACTTCCTCAAAGAATTCTATCAAGTTGGTAAGACACGACCTTCCCTGCACAAAACCATGCTGCCTATCACTAATAAGCCCATTTTCTTCCAAATGTGAATAGATCCTATCCCTCAGCATCTTCTCCAGCAGCTTCCCACCACTGACGTCAGGCTCACCGGTCTATAATTACCTGGATTATCCTTGCTACCCTTCTTAAACAAGGGGACAACATTAGCAATTCTCCAGTCCTCCGGGACCTCACCCGTGCTCAAGGATGCTGCAAAGATATCTGTTAAGGTCCCAGCTATTTTCTCTCTCGCTTCCCTCAGTAACCTGGGATAGATCCCATCCGGACCTGGGGACTTGTCCACCCTAATGCCTTTTAGAATACCCAACACTTCCCCCCTCCTTATGCTGACTTGACCTAGAGTAATCAAACATCTATCCTTAACCTCAACATCCATCATGTCCCTCTCCTCAGTGAATACCGACGCAAAGTACTCATTAAGAATCTCACTCATTTTCTCTGACTCCTCGCATAACTTCCCTCCTTTATCCTTGAATGAGCCAACCCTTTCTCTAGTTACCCTCTTGCTCCTTATGTATGAATAAAAGGCTTTGGGATTTTCCTTAACCCTGTTTGCTAAAGATATTTCGTGACCCCTTTTAGCCCTCTTAATTCCTCATTTCAGTTTGGTCCTACTTTCCCGATATTCTTCCGAAGCTTCGTCTGTTTCCAGTCGCCTAGACCTTATGTATGCTTCCTTTTTCCTCTTTGCTAGTCTCACAATTTCACCTGTTATCCATAGTTCCCTAATCTTGCCCTTTCTATCCCTCATTTTCACAGGGACATGTCTGTCCTGTACTCTAATCAACCACTCTTTAAAAGCCTCCCACATATCAAATGTGGATTTACCCTCAAACAGCTGCTCCCAATCCACATTCCCCAGCTCCTGTCGAATTTTGCTATAGTTGGCCTTCCCCCAGTTCAGCACTCTTCCTTTAAGACCACTCTCGTCTTTGTCCACCAGTATTCTAAAACTTACGAAATTGTGATCACTATTCCCAAAGTAATCCCCCATTGAAACTTCAACCATCTGACCGGGCTCATTTCCCAACACCAGGTCCAGTATGGCTCCTTCCCGAGTTGGACTATTTACATACTGCTCTATCAAACAACAATGTGATTCTGGGAACACTGCCCCGACTGTATCCTGCTGTGCTCCTGGAGATTAACGTTGCAGTGTAGGCAATGTAGGTACGAGTCAGATCATTGTATTTGTACATCGAACATTGGTGGGAGGGCAGACTGCCTCATGATAGAAGCCTGGGCAGTGATCATGGACAAGAAGTATGCCTTGTTTGGTGAGGGCGCACTGGAAGATTTATCACAACATGGATTAAAAATAGAATGACCAACTTTGAGCCAGTATAGTTGTTGGTAGATGGGCAGTCTGTTAGCACAGTGGTTAGCACTGCTCCCTCACAGTGTCAGGGACCTGGCTTTGATTCCAGCCTCAGATGACTGTCTGCATGGATTTTGCACATTCTCCCTGTGTCAGTGTGGGTTTCCTCCAGGTGCTTCAGTTCCCTCCCACAGTCCAGTGTACAGGGATATGCAGGCTAGGTGGATTAGCCATGGGAAATGTGTGGTTACAGGGATGGGGTGGGTCTGGGAAGGATGTTCTTCAGAGGGTTGATGCAGACTCGATGGGCTTAATGGTCTCTTTCTGCACTGTATGGATTCTATGATTCTAAATCTCCTCAGTAACTCACTCTAACAGTCTGTGGACACAAATTGTTCCAGCATGCAAGTCTTTTTGAGCGAGTCACTCCATCAAAAGACTGCTCCCATTTAAATTCTCTCAGTCTCTATTAATCACTCTGTTGAACTGGCTTTTAGCTCCATTAATTCTCAAAGAAGATTAAAGAACCAATGACAAGATTGTGCAGCATAATAATTCAATTGTACCCTAGGGACCGCTGATGCTAAAATTTCAGGCACCTGCATTTCAGCGACGCACAATAACTGGGCTCTGAAACTGTCTCCACTCTCTGCAGACGCATCTGAGCTCTTTCACAGAGCCAGCTACAGACTGCAAACTAATTGCCCATGACTCCCGCTAGCCTAGGCAGGAGGCTACCTTCAAACATAAGGGACTGAGGATGGAGGGCCTGGAACAAAGCCTTCAGTGTCAGATCCAAAAACTGTGTCATGAAGAGATAGCCTGGGACTGACGGAGTTTACAATAACCCGGGAGGCCGCAGTGGTTGTTCACCCACCAGAAAGCATCAGATTCAAAGAATCTGGTGGTGGTGCAATGAGGGTTTGCTGAATTGGTCCGGGGGATGTCGGGGGTCAATATTCTCTGGGTTTTGGAAGAATTTGAGGTGATCTCATTGAAACATATAAGTTTCTGAAGGAGATTGGATGGGATATGTGCTGGATGAGGTGAGGACCCTGTGATGGACAGTCAGCATCACTGAGAGAAGCGGGCGAGAGGTGAGGACACTGTGATGGACAGTCAGCATCACTGAGAGAAGTGGGTGAGAGGTGAGGACCCAGCAAAGCAGAACTTTTGACCCCAGAAAACACTGAGGAACTTAAAAGGATTACAAGGTTTGGAGAACTGTGAATCACCTCTTTGAGTGTCTGATGGACTTGAGGGAAACATTCAAGGGGAACCTCAAGAGGTTCTTCATCCTCAAAGGTGTTCAGAAGGTGAGTGTGTGTGTGTGTGTGTGAGAGAGAGAGAAAGAGAGATGGATTATATCCTCCCAACTCCAGAAAAGCTGCAGAATCTACTCCTGTTGCAGACGATATCACGGAGGATTTACAGGCGGTGAAGAGCCAGTAAGCCTCATTCTTTGCTTTGGAGCCTCTGAGATCATGTTCCAGTCCAGGATCCTTACCATGGGGCAGGATAAGATGTGCCCACATTTATTCTTCCAGAAGGTGCACAAGGAGAGCTCTGTGCTCAGCAGCTTGGAAGAAGAAGATGGCTCAGTAACATCATCTCAGTCTGATATCCTGAGGATCAGCAAATCCTTTTATACCAGACTGTATAACACAAAGCCCATGGACAGGACAGCCTCCCAGTTATTACTGTCCTCTATCATGGAGGTCTTAGATGACAGCACATGGGAGACATTGGACCAGCTGTTATTCCTGGATGAGCTGAACCCTCAAATGCTTCAAGAAGAGGAAAGATCCCGAGAACAATGGCTTACCAGTTGAGTGGTATCCAGCTGTATGGGACTTGATTGGCCAGGACCTGCCAGAGGTGTACTGTCAGGTAGCATATGCAAATCCATGAGGAAATTAGAAATTGGAAACCAGACACTGCTGAATGCAGATTATAAAATCTAAGGTTATTGCCAGCTGGGTCAGGTCTGCTTTGGGATCGATGATTCACCCTGACCAAACCTGTGCTGTACCGGGCAGGTCGATCCCTGAGATCCTCACGATCTTCAAGGATATGATCACCTACATGCAGGACAGAGGGGTGGACACCTGCCTCATCAGCCTGGACCAGGAGAAGATCTTTGACAGGATATCGCACACCTACATGTGGGACGTGCTTTCCAAAATGGGCTTTGGGGAGAGAATCTGCAATTGGATCCTGTTCTGCACCAACATCATTAGCGCAGTCTCAATCAATAGGTGGTAATCAGAGAGCTTTCCAATCAGATCTGGAGTCAGGTAGAGCTGCCCACTCTCTCCTGCCTTGTTTGTGTGTTGTATCAGGCCTTTTGCTGAGTCTTTCGGAAGGATACAAACTGAGAAGGGTGGTTATTCCAGGCAGCAGAAATCTGTAGATCAAAGGCTCCCTGTACAAGGATAATGTCACTGTTTTCTGCTCAGATATGCTGTCAGTGTGCAGACTCATGAGCATCTGCGACCAGTTCGAACTGGCCTTGGGAGCCAAAGTAAATTGAGGCAAGTGCGAGGCCATGTTCTTTTGTCAACTAGGCCAACTAATTCTTTATCCCCTTTACTGTCAGGACAGGATACCTGAAGGTGCTGGGTATATGGTTTGAAGGGGCCCGGGTGTGCACAAAAACTTGGGAAGAGTGTATTGCCAATGTAAGGCAGAAACTGAGCATATGGGAACACTACTCCCTCTCCATTGAGGGTGAAAACCTGGTCATCAGGTGTGAGGCACTCTCAGTGTTGCTCATGGTGCGGGTCTGGTCCATTCCCCAAAACCTGCATTGATGCAGTTACCCGAGCCATCTTCCACTTCATCTGGAGGTTTAAGATGGACCGTGAGTATAGGGACACCATGTACAAAGCTCTGGATAAGAAGGGCTGGTGATGGATGTACTGAAAGCAGCCCTCATCCTGATGGCCACCTTACTCTCGGTATGCAAATATCAAGGGTCACTACACAGTGAGGTTCTACCTGTGTGTGGCAAAGGATGGGGTCTGGCCTCCTACGTTCATATCCAAATCATTTATATAAATTACGAACAGCTGCAGACCCAGCAGGAATCCTTCTGACACACCGCTGGTCACAGGCTTCCAGAACGAGAAACAACCATCCACCACCACTTCTGTCTCCTACCTGAAAGCCAATTTTGTATCAAATGGCTAGCGCTCCTGGATTCCATGTGATATGGTCTTGTTAACCAGTCTACCATGCAGAACCTTGTTGAACACCTTGCTGAAGTCCATATGAACAATGTCTATAAGCTTTGCCTTAATCAATCTTCTTTGTCCCTTCTTCAAAAGACTCATTCAAGTTAATGAATCAGGATTTCCCATGCACAAAGCCATGACTATCCTTAATCAGTCCTTGCCTTTCCAAATACATGTAAGTCCAGTCCCTCAGAATCCCCTCCAACAACTTACCCACTACTGACATCAGGCTAACTGGTCTATTGTTCCCTGGCTTTTCCTTACATTAGCCAACCTCAATGGCTATCGATGATGCAATCTCAGCAAGGGACCCAGCAATCACTAACATAGCTTCCCACAAAGTTCTGGAGGGTGTCAATGAGTAGGTCAAATCGATTTCATTATATAAATATTTTATTCTTTCGTGGGATGAGTGCATCTCTGGCAAGGCCAGAACGTGTTATCCTTCCCTATTTACCCATGAACTGAGTGGCTCACACGGCTACGTCGGACAGCATTTAAGAATCAACTACATTTCTGTGGCCCTGGAGTTACTATATGCCAGACTGGGTGCACATGGCAGATTTCTATCCCTAATGGGCATTAGTGACTCAGGTGGATTTTTACGATAATCACAATTGTCATTAGACTAGCTTTTAATTCAAGATCTGATTGAATTCAAATTTCAGCATTTCCTGCGGTGGGCTTCAAACACATATCATAGAGTCATGCAACATAGAAATAGGCCATTCGGCCCACCATGTCTATATTGACCAACAAACACTAAACTACACTGATCTCATTTAACTGCACTTGGTCCATAGCCTACTATGCTGTGACATTTTAAGTGTCCATCAGATGCTTATTAAATGCTGCGAGAGTAGCTGCTTCCACCACCCTCTCAGGCAGCATGTTCCATACGTCCTACCACCCCCTGGGTGAAACAAAGTTTCCTCAGATCTCCTGTAAACCACTTACCTATGTCACCCATGGGGAACATATTCTCACAATCTACCCTATATAGGCCCCTCAGCCTCCTCCGGTCCAGGGAAAACAAATTCAGTATATCTTGTCTCTCCTCATAACTGAGACTTTTCATCCCAGGCAACATCCTGGTGAATCTCCTCTATACCCTCTTCCATGCAATCAGGTCCTTCCAATAGCGTAGGGGCCAGAATTGCACATGGTATTCAATCTCTGGCCTAACCAATGCTTTGTAAAGTTGTAATAAGACTTCCTTGCTCCTATATTCTCCTTCCCAACTAATGAAGGCAAGCATTCTGTATTCCTTTTTCACTACCCTGTCTACCTGTGCTGACATCTTCAGGGATCAATGGACTTGTACACCAAAGTCCCCAGCATATTACCAGTCCAGAAACATTAGCCACTACTGTGTCTCCCCAAATTAGGTCAAGGAAAGATTCCCTGAGAACAGAGATTTGTAGAGGTCTTTTGTATTGCATTGTCTGGCTTGCCAGCATCCAGACCAAACAAGGAAGTGTTTACATGGGAGACCGCTTTGTGGAACACCTACGCTTTGTTCACGACAAATGACTGCACCTCCCAGTCGCGAACCAGTTCAACTCCCCCTCCCACTCCTTGGACAACATGTCCATCCTGGGCCTCCTGCAGTGCCACAATGATGCCACCCGACGGTTGCAGGAACAGCACCTCATATTTCGCTTGGGAACCCTGCAGCCCAATGGTATCAATGTGAACTTCACAAGCTTCAAAATCTCCCCTCCCCCCGACTGCATCCCAAAACCAGCCCAGCTCGTCCCCACCTCCCTAACCTGTTCCTCCCACCTACCCACTCCTCCCACCTGAAGCCCCACCCCCACCTCCTACCTACCAGCCTCATCCCACCTCCTTGACCTGTCCGTCCTCCCTGGACTGACCTATCTCCACCCTAACACCCCACCTACACTCACCTTTACTGGCTCCAACCCCGCCTCCTTGACCTGTCTGTCTCCTCTCCACCTATCTTCTCCTTTATCCATCTTCCATCTGCCTCCCCCTCTCTCCCTATTTCAGAATCCCCTACCCCTCCCCCATTTCTGAAGAAGGGTCCAGACCTGAAACGTCAGCCTTCCTGCTCCTCTGAAGCTGCTTGGACTGCTGTGTCCATCCAGCTCTACACCTTGTTATCTGTGTTTACATGGAGATTGTTTTTTCACCCAGAGTGTGGTGGTTTAATATCATTGTCTCTGGCCTTATTTATACTGAATAAAACATAACCGTTCTGAGGAAGGGTCACCGGACCCAAAACATTAACTCTGTTCTTTCCTTCACAGATGCTGCCAGACCTGCTGAGCTTTTCCAGCAACTTTGTTTTTGTTCTTGATTTACAGCATTTGCAGTTTTTTCGGTTTTTAAAACATAACCAATACCCCTTTGAATCATTTCAGTGTTTGGGAAAAGATGTTAAAGGATTAATTAACTCCTTCCACTGTCCCTCTGCTCAGTAGACAATATGGCACTTAATTTTCAAATCAGAGGAAGGATCCCTGGATAATTTCTGCCTCCCAAACCCACACATGTCAAGGCAATTGAGCAAATATAACCCCTCCATACCAGAAGGAAGGGAGGCACAAAACAGAAAACTATCGCCCTCTTAACTTGATGTCTTAGAATTTATCATTAAGAGGTTATAGCTGGGCATGAAGAAAAACTCAACGCAATTAGGAAGAATCATAACAATTTTGTGAAAGGAAAATCATGTTTAACCACATTATTAGATGTCTTTGAAGGAGTGACATGTGCTATGGATAATGGAGAGCCAATGGATGTACTGTCTTTCAATTTCCAGAAAGTATATAAGGTGCCAAGTCTAAGGTTGTTGAAAAAACTAAAAGCTCATGGTGTGGGGGCTAACATATTGGCATGGGTAGAAGATTGGCTCGCTAACAGGAAGCACAGAGTATGTACAAATGGATCTTTGATCAGCAGGAGGTTTTAGGTGGAGCCCTGCAGGTGCAGGGTGTCAATGTTCTACAGTTTACATAATGACTTAGATGAGTGGGACAAAGATATTGTCACTAAATTTCCAGCTGACACTATTATATTGTGAAAAATATATCGTGAGGAAGACACAAGAAGGTTGCAGACTGTTACGAAGTTGTGTAAAATACTCATGAATTAAAAACACAGTGCATGGTCCCTTTAAGAGATTGTGCTTTGTTGGTGCTTGGAAGCAGTTGCACACAGAGAGCGTCCGAATGGAAACATTTTGTATCAAACAGCCAAGCAACATGTTTACCAAGACAACTGTTTTCAAATTTAGCCAATCAATTTAAACCAAGCCCTTAGTTACTAAAAGACCTATCAAATTTAAATCTGATGATATTGAATCAATCCTACATAAGAAATATTGTAATGTCATCATGGGCATAAAGGTGAGGGCATTTGGGAAATCAGGAGAGCCAACTGCCAACTGCCAAAGAGACAACACCTTTCAGCTCACCTGAAAGCATCACCTAATTAAAAGGTACCACAGTATTTCTAGCTAAAAGTCCTCACAGAAGCAATTACAGAGAAAAACGTCCGACAGCAGAATCAGCAGAAGAAAAGCATTTGTGACGTGAGATTGACAGGAGAAATGTTAGAGAAGGCAGTGTTCCAGAAGACAGTCTATGCGAACTTGGAGAGATTAAGTTTTAATTTATCATTGTCATATTAATTGGGTTTATTTAAGTGGGACTTGTGTTTATTTGAGCTGCATTCCAGTAGAATTTAGACCAGTTAGGGAGTAGTTAGTACTTAGGTGGGAATTGTTCGGTTTGTTAGTAATTCTGTTAATTTGTTCATTGTTAGGGTTAAATAAATAAATTGTTTCTTATTATTTATAAAGTGAATCAGGGATTTTCTTTCTTTTAACCAATCTTTTAACAGATTACAAAGAGCAAGGCGAGCTTCTCTGGGTGTTTCAGGGGTAATTATTAGAAGGAAACTTCTACTCCCATCATAACAGATTGTGGCTTGTATTTTGGTTTAATTATCAGAGGGGGTCGACCATTCCCCCTTCATAACAATTTGGGGGCTCGAGTCCAGGATCTGAGCTGTTTGAGACTGGGATCTGGGTGGTTCAAGTCCAGGATCTGAACGGATTTAGACAGATGAAGGATGGGATCTGGACGGTCCGTGTACGGGATCTGAACAGACCTGCACAGATTTAAACAGACCTGGGGATTAGTGTCCTCGATCTTTAAGTAAAACTTAAATGAGAAAAATCTGTTTAATTTCGGTTACGTGTCTTTAGTTAAATTAAAAGTGAAGTAACTGACTCTTAGCATTGCTGAAGAGGTTCTAGGGTTTGAAGAGACTTCCCAAATTTGCCAAGAAAGTTTAGAAACACAGAGGAAGGATATACTGTTAGAATGAGCAAACAGATTAGAATTGGGTTTAACTAGGGATAATAAGAAAGATGAGATTATAATGGAGTTGGTCAAGCACCTAGGTATATCAGAGAAACAGGCAAGTGTAGTGGAGTTAGAGAAAATTAAATTGAAAATTAGACAATTGGAGTTAGAAGAGAAAGAAAGGGAAAGAAGAGCCTTGTTAGAAGATGAAGAAAGGGAAAGAATGTTCGAGTTGGAAAAGATGAAGTTGGAACTTGAAGCAAAAAGACTTCAAATGACAGAAGTAAAAGTACAATACAGAAGTGAGGATGAGCAAACTTATCATAGCCAACAGCCTGGTAGGGATATATACAAATATGTCCAAACATTACCAAACTTTGATTAAAGGGATGTAGAAGCCTTTTTCATTTCCTTTGAGAAATTGGCAAGGCAGATCAATTGGTCAGAGACTGTGTGGGTAATGTTAATTCAACCAAGTTGGTAGGCAGGGCTAGAGAGGTGTTTGCAGAGCTGTCACGTGAGGTGTCAAAAGATTATGAAGATATTAAACAGGCTATTTTGAGTGCCAATGAATTGGTACCAGAAACATATAGATAAGAACTCAGAAACATAAAGAAGTAACCAGATCAGAGTTATGTCAAGTTTGAAAGAATTAAACAGAGCAACTTCAATAGATGAGTGAAAGCGTTAAAGATTGAAAAGACATATGAGGATCTTAGAGAGATTATTCTGCTGGAGGAATTTAAAAACTCACTTCTAGAAATGATAAGAACTCATATTGAGGGACAGAAAGATACCAAAGTAAGAAGAGCAGCAGAGATGGCAGATGAATATGTATTAGTGCATGAATTGAAATTAAGCTGCTGACAGCAGTTTTATTCCATGAAAGATAGAAATTGGGAAAAAGGGAGATCCTTCAATGAAAAACAAAAAGTAGATCACCCTGGGAACAGTTTACCACAGGTGAAAACAGATGGTAGGAAAGCCTCAGGCAGTAATAAAACCAATGACTTTGATGCCAATTTCTGCATTTCACGCTGGTTATAATTGATTGTGTACATCCCCTCCCTATAACCAAAAGTGGGAACCAGTATTTGCTAATCATAGTGGATGTGTCTTCCAGACTTCCAGAGGCAATTCCATTACGAAACATCAAGGCAAAAAAGGTTGTGGAAGAGTCTGAGATAGTAGGAACTGCAGATGCTGGAGAATCCGAGACAACAAGGTGCAGGACTGGATGAACACAGCAGGCCAAGCAGCATCATAGGAGCAGAAAGGCTGACGTTTCGGGCCTAGACCCTTCATCAGAAAAGGGGGAGGGGAAGGGGGTTCTGAAGTAAATAGGGAGAGAGTGGGAGGCGGATAGAAGATGGATAGAGGAGAGGATAGGTGGAGAGGAAACAAACAGGTCGAAGAGGCGGGGATGGAGCCAGTAAAGGTGAGTGTAGGTGGGGAGTTAGGGAGGGGATAGGTCAGTCCAGGGAGGACGGACAGGTCAAGGGGGCGGGATGAGGTTAATAGGTAGGAGATGGGGGT
Organism: Rhincodon typus; assembly: GCF_021869965.1. Classification (NCBI taxonomy): domain Eukaryota; kingdom Metazoa; phylum Chordata; class Chondrichthyes; order Orectolobiformes; family Rhincodontidae; genus Rhincodon; species Rhincodon typus. The sequence continues at coordinate 1,804,084 of NC_063367.1, read as the reverse complement.
GCGACTTGAGGTGGGAGGAGGCGATAGGTGGGAGGAAGAACAGGTTAGGGAGGCGGGGACAAGCTGGACTGGTTTTGGGATGCGGTAGGGGGAGGGGAGATTAGACTGTAACTTCCCCCCCTCAGTGGTCGAGAACGCCCTCAACCGTGTCTCCCACATCTCCCGCAACTCATCCCTCACACCCCGTCCACGCAATAAGAACCAAAAAAGAATCCCCCTCGTCCTCACGTACCACCCCACCAACCTCCGGATTCAACGCATCATCCTCCGACACTTCCGCCATCTGCAATCTGACCCCATCACCAAAGACATCTTTCCCTCCCCACCCTTATCTGCTTTCCGGAGGGACCACTCTCTCCGTGACTCCCTTGTCCGCTCCACACTCCCCTCCAGCCCCATCACACCCGGCACTTTTCCCTGCAACCGCAGGAAGTGCTACACCTGCCCCCATACCTCCTCCCTCACCCCCATCCCAGGCCCCAAGAAGACTTTCCACATCAAGCAGATGTTCACCTGCACATCTGCCAATGTGGTATACTGCATCTGCTGTACCCGGTGTGGCCTCCTCTACATCGGGGAAACCAAGCGGAGGCTCGGGACCGCTTTGCAGAACACCTACGCTCGGTTCGCAATAAACAACTG